>NC_080608.1:18329945-18629945 GCF_027887145.1 Ammospiza caudacuta | reverse complement strand
CACAAATTAAACCTCTTTTGCCCATGATAGCAATCCCTAAGGGACCTCCCTGGCTTTATCTTGACCCAGAAACTTCTTCACCTGATTTTCTTCCCATATTATGTTGAGAAGGGGGAGTGAGAAAGCAGCTGGGTAGAGGGGTCTGGCAGCCAGACAGGGTCAATCCACCTGTGGCAGTAGAGTAGGTGTAGAATCCCACCACCTGACCTTCTTCTTAGGCACACATACAACTACCACTAGAAACAGCATTTGTAGTAAAGCCTTCTCTAAAATGTGAAATTTTAGTATTTTAATATGAATTGTTTAACTATTTCACTTGTTATTTATGTATAATCACAGATCAACATTAACTCTGTAGGACAAAACCAAGTAGTGGAAAAAAGGCTGCTCACTAGCAAAAGGGGTTTTAAGATGCTTATGCTAATGATGTACATGTATTCCAAACAGCTATTTCAGTGGCCTCTCCCCATAAAAGCATTTAAAATGCTTTAATTAATTAATTAATTAAATTAACCTCAAAGCATTTGCTAAACTGACAATTGGAAAAGTTATACCAGACAAACCTCCCAACACTGCCAAAACTTTCTCAGCTCCTCTCACCCTGCCATCTCAAAAGAGAGTTACCAAACTTGAGAGAAAATGAAGAGGGTATAAAGTGAACTTGCACATGAACTATTCCCACCCAAAAAGCTTTACTTTTGTAACTGCTACCTATGTTCAAATGGCAGTTCCCATGGCTATGCAAGTTTGAATTAATTCCAAGCTGTGCCCTATACATTAACAATGTATAGTGATGGTGGGTCTTGGTTTATTCACATGAAGAGCTCAGCACAACCCTGAGAAGCACACATGACCCTAGATGTAATATCAGTGTGCTAGGCAAAGATACCGACAGAGCTATATACAAGCAACTTCAAAGTTATGCTGCTTAAACACACTCCAGTAACTAACTGCTGCTTCTTTTGTATTGTCCAATAGCCTCTAAAAGGCCTAGTTTTGATTTTAGTCCCTAAATGAGGACAACTATTTTTACATCCAGAAATGAATGTAAAAATCCCAAGTCTGGGGATAATGGGAATGGCCTTGGTTTTCAAATACAATACAACACAGCCATTAAGTTATAGAAGGCAGCACTGAAACCTCAACTTCAGATGAGTGAGATTTAAGAAAACAAAAAGGGGTTGTTTACTTTACTCCTGTGAATTTCAGGGGAATAGGGGAATGAAAAAAAAAAAAAAAAAACCAACACAGAAACGTTTAGACTACCCTCACATCAAAAAAGAGTATTTTCTTGTATTGAGGCTGAACTTTCTGCACCCACTCCCACTTCTCCTGTCAGTGGGCACTGACAAGAAGAGCCTAGCTCCCTCTTAAGATTTCCTCCCCACACTCTCCTGAGCCTCTTTTTCTATAGGCTGAACAGTCCTAACTTGTTCAGCCTCTCTTCAGCTAAGTGATGCTCTAGTCCCTTCATCATCTTTGTGACCCTTCACTGGGATTCCCCCTCCCCTCCTTCACATTGGGGAGCCCAGAACTGAACACAGTAAGAGGAACCATCACTTCCTTTGACTTGCTGACAACCCTCTTTGTCGTGAGGACACATTCTTGGCTCACAGTCACTCCCTTGCCCACTGGGACCCCAAGATTCTTCCAGGCAAAGCTACCTCCCAAATGGTTGCTTCTCAGCAGCTGCTGTAGGATGTTATTCTTCCTTGATGTACAGGACATTACATTTTCCCCTGCTGAACATCACTAGATTCTTCTCGGTCCAATTCTCCAGCCTGTTCGGACCCTCTGAATAGCAGCAGAACCCATCTGCTGTATCAGTCATTCCTCCTAGTTTTGTATTGCCTGTAAACTTGCTAAGGGTGTATGAACCCTACCCCATCTAGGCCACTAATGACACGACAAGTACTACTTACTGCAGAAGTGACTGACGATATACCACTAGTGATAGTGCTCTCACACATGGCATTTCAGTCAGTTTTAAGTCCGTCACACTGTTCACTTACCAAGTCACTTTGATGATATTATGACAGTGTAAAAAACGTTTATTAAAGTTAAGACAAAAAACATCCACTACTTTTCTTTCATGTACCAAGCCAGTCATATCATCACAGAAAGCTACAAGGCAGGTTAAGCATGATTCAACCAGTATTCCTGATCTCCTTTTCTCTTCACGACCATATCCCCATGGGATTCTTCCAAGCAAGTATCTGAAAAGGCAAAAGCCTGCTCTCCCAAAGCCCAAATTTGTGATCATGATTTTTTGTTTTGCTCCCTCCTCTCAGAATCTTGATCTGAATGCCACCATCTAATAGTCACTGCAGGCAAAGGTGCCCCATATCTCCACATCAACCACCAGTTCTTCCTTGTGTGAAAGCACAAGGTCCAGAACAAGTGCCCTTCCCCAGCAGCTGTCTCAGAACATTGACATCAATGTTCTGAGAATGAACGCACTTCAGAAAACTTCAGGACTGCTTGTGACCTGTTGTGTTGTTCCTCCAGCAGGTATCAGGGTGGTCCCATGAGGCCCAGGAAATGTGAACACAGGGCTTCCTCCAGTTTTTTAAGGCCTTATCACATTTTTATGGTCAGCTGGTCTGTAGCAGATACTTGCCATAATGTTGTCCATAATTGCTGCTCAATAATCCTGGCCCCTAAGTTCTTGGATGGCTCATCATCAGTTCCTACACAATTTCAAGCATTCTAGGTTCTTCCTCACAAAAACAGCAATGCTCCCTGCTTACTTTCCTGGCTTGTCATTCCTGCGTTGTCCTTCCTGAACAGCCTCTACCTATTCCTTCCCATACTACAGCTGCATGAGCTATCTCACCACTTTGTCATACCAATGAGATCACGGCTGTGCAAATGCACACTAATTCCTCCTCTTTGTTCAATGTGCTGCATGCATTAGGGTACGGGTACTTCAGAAAGACATCGAGTCATGTTAATTTCCCAGAAACAGTGTGAGAACTTTCTTCACAATGCTGTAATGCACACAGATCCTTACTTACATGCATATACTTGAGGTGGACATCTTTCATCCTTTGTTTCTTGAGTACGGGATTATCCCTGTTCACATCACCTCACATTGCTTGCTTGCCAAATCAATCAATTCCTTCCTTGATATCACTGGTCATACTCTCCATCTCTCCATCCCTTGCTCCTGCTTATAGCTTTTTTCATAAGGTTAGCCAGCCTGTTGGCAAAGATCCTTTTTTTTTTTTTTTGCTTAGATGGATCCTATCTCTTCCACACAACCCTCAATCCTCAAAGAGGTTCCCATGATCACAAAACCCTCTTGGCTAAAACTGGCTGTGCAAACCACAGTTGACATGCAGGATCTGTCCACTCCCCTACCCTTCACTGGCAGGAGTAAGAAAACCATGAGGGCTCCACGGCCTTGATTAACACTTCCAGAGCCATACAGCCACTTTTGATACTCTCCCGGTCTCCCCAGTAGTACTCTGAGTGCCAATATGGAAAAGCAGCAGAGGGCACATGTTTGAGGGACAGATAAGCTTTGGTAGTCTTCCCACTATGTCCCAAACGTGACACCCTGACAAGTAGCAAACCTCCCTAAGATAACAAACCAAATACAGCAATCTCAAATCTGAATATACTCTCATCCCAGCAAAAATGGTAACATTAGGGCAATTAAAAAGTTCAGGCATATTATACAACAAACACTAGGGATCACCTATGAGTAAAATAACTTTTCACAGTACCTTTCACAGGATGTGTAGAAAGCATGGCATGGTAGACTTTAAGCTGACAGCTAAACCAGCTGTCTTCAGTGCGAAAAAATAATGACATTTTGATCCCTGCTGCATTCACCTGACCACTTGTAAACAGCAATTAAAAGAAACCCTAAAACAACCAAATTGCTTAACTTGGTAGAACCCTTCTGGCTATTAAGCAGCAAATTTGCAATGGAAGAAAAAATTATTCTCTCTAGTGAATAACACAGCTAGGGCTCCAAGATAAAATGACAGTGGACTTGCGTGGTAGACATCTCCTGCCAAATCTGCTCTCAAACTACAGGGAGATAAAAATAACAAAAAAACCTAAAAAAACCCAAAAAGCTCCAGTACCATATCATATTTTCAGTGTCTCAAAAAAGAGAAATCCTAACATGGAAAGTCAGAAAAAGTCAGAAAATACCAGGTTGCTATAGGATGAGGATCCTAACAGTATACCCAGATGAGCAAAAACCATTTTCAGGAGAAAAAAATGCTCTTTAAATACAACTTCAAGAATTACTCTTACGGCCTCAGTGAATTCTGGGATAAGACGAAGTTTAACTAGTTTCTGACAATTTCTAAGATGAAGGACTCAAAAAATGTTGCTCCTTTTGAGTGACACTGAAAGAGTGCCATTATTATCTAAGCATTAAGGGAAAAGAATTTTCTCTTTTAACAATTTCGGATGCCATCATATCCAACATCTTCATATGGCACAGACCTAGTGTACAGCGTTATTGCACTGGGGAGGGTGGCTAAGGGTTTTTTTCCAAGTAACTTTTCCCAAAACACAAAACAGGAAGGGGATTTAGGAAATAGTGGTAGAATTAATGTTCTTTCACTTCACTTTTAAAGGTGCAGCTGGGATGTACAGGAGGATGTAAGCCAAGGAACTACAGTGACAGAGAACAGTTTCTTCAGAGAGTCTCTGCTTGAAAAAATTATTTTTAAAATACCCTTGTTGAGACAGTAACACCTGTCTGGGTCACATGCTCTCTTATGTAGGAACAAGGGAGGTTGTTCAATTCCTTTTCTCATTTCAACAGGAAACTCCAATGACTGCAACACCACCTTGAGGACTGCTGAATGAGCAAAGGACTTTCCCAGTCTGTTCCTATTCAAGGGGTCCTCTGAATGCTAAAATGATCCAGAAGCATCAATAGCATACCTTGGGGCAAAGGCTAAAATAGCAGGTGACAAAGTACCTGCTATTGTACAGGTACACGAGCATGGCAATTGCAGCCAGAGTCTCAGGGTGTACACCAACTTGGATGGTGCTGCACTCTGCAAGCTACACACCGGACACAAGATTCATAATCACATCTCTAGACTCCCTAAGCAGTCTCTCAAGACTCATTGCCAGTCAAGAACCCCATGGTCACAAACAGCATGTTGCACATGGTGATTAACCAGTCTCATTGGCAAAGAAACTGACAAGCACATTTTTTGTAGGCATTCCCAAGATGTTTAAGATCCTCCTAGGAGAGGCAGTAGTATTTCCCAACAGAAAGTGTTGAGAAAATTATCAAAGTATGCTAACCAGAAACTAAGAAGCTCTTAGAAAAGATGATGGACACCACAGCACTGCAAAAGAATGATCTGAAATCTCTCATAAATCAGAAAAATATAACAGGATGAAAAATAAAATAAATTAAAAAAAAAAAGAGATTCCCATGTACCCCAAAAAAGTCAGGACAGGAAAACAACTGCACTTAATCGGAAGCTGGCAGTGAAGTTTCTAGTCAGACAAGCAAGGGTGTGCTTCACAGTACCTTCCTCCAACTATTAGGAGCTGGCCAGAGGAATCATGAACAGAAATGAGGCCTGTGGCACAACACCCATCTTTGCAGTTCTCACAGCTATGTGCTAACTGTGCTTGTGCCCAGGCAACCCAGACAATGTGCAGTTCCATGGGACTACATTTAAATGAAAAGTACTCTACTGTCAGGAGTAGACTCTGAGTGCCAAAAGAGGTATATGCAGCCTATTCCTCCACCACACCTCAGTGTCTTGTGAAAAACCACAAATAAGCATGGAATATGACTGCCAAGCGCATTAGCACTGTAACATAAACTATCCGACAACAAGCACTTCTCCAGAAAAGATGATGATGGACCTAATGGTCTAGCACTAATGGCCTCAATTCTGAGTAGTTAGTGAAGGTAACTGTGTCAGAGGCAGCTGCAGAACCAAGTGCCAAAAATACAGTTTGAATGGCAATGGCCATTATCCTCCGTTAGAGCTGTGGGTACACTTCTTTGCAGCAGCAATTACTCATCCATTTTTTAAGATTCAGGTTGTCAGACCAGGCTGATCTTACTGTCCCTCTGAAGAAGTCTAAGCTGCAGCACTACAGACTGACATCTGAAAAAGTGGCTGTGCTGAGAGCAGGTCTAAGGTATAGTCTGTTGTCTGAAGGCCTAACTGCTTGATGGCACCTCAGACAATCCACGAGAGTGCTCCATGCATGAGTTGCTGAGTCCACAACAATACTTGGGTTCCCACAGGCTGTAGGGCTCAGGATGAGACACTCTATCAAGTACATCCAAAATTCAGTAGATTATTGCATGCAGCATTTTCACTCTTGTACACACTGTAGCTGGAAGAAAACGCATATTTCCCTGAGGCTATAAAGCATCAAGTGTGGAGTAGATGCTAAGGTGCACTCAGGAAATCAGAGTGGATTCTCTACTGGGCTGTAGTAGAGCAAAGGACGTTCAGCCCAAAGCACACTACAACTAAAAGGGCTGTCACAGCAAACACTCTCATGATGGTAAGCTGAGAAAAGCTCAACGTGCAAGAGGACATGGACCCAAATAAATATAGCATAAAGTGAACAGGGCTGCTGTGTCCCCTCTTTATAAAGCTACAGTTGAAATATTCATTCACCATATTCACTCAGGAGCCAAAGTTTGAAGAGACTGTTTTTACCAATGTACAGACTGCAATTTCAGGACACTAACAAGCAATAAGGGTTGGATACTTATCACCCACCTGGCCTTGTTTCCAGCATTCCCTGAAGATCTTCCAGTTGTTTTTATTGCTGGGATCATGAAGGCAAAGAAGTCTACCATCACACAGCCAAGAGTGGGAAGTGTGTGGATCCAGCACATTTAATCCCATTACCATTTCTTTCACCTCCTTCTGTGTGTCAGCTAAATTACTAGCTCGTTTTGCAGCATCAGACGTCTTCTTATTTTCCACCACAGAAGCAATGATATGGTCCAAGAAGTTTGGCAGGCTGGCTTTACCTTTGACCCCCTAGAAGACGTAAATCCAGAGGTAAGTTTAGTCTTGCAACAGTACAAGTATTAAGGTATATCTGCTCTCCTTCAGACTTTAGCACAGACACCTTGCTACCAGGAAAACATGCATCAGAAACAAACTGGCTCAGAGACAGACATGTATCCAACAGAACTGAACAGAAATGGCTACGGCTCTGTTTTACAATGGTAGAGGTTAAAATAACCAGCTAAACGCTACCTATAAAAATATTATGCAGACATAAAATAGAAAACTTTACTTTGATTGTAAAAATAGTTCATAGTTTTCCCAACTTCATTAATATCTAAACTCCATTTCCCCATTTTCCTCATTCCATTACTAAGGAAGTCAATTCAACCTTGGGAGACATAAGCTGTTCACATATGTGAACACTAAGTAAACATGGACAGAGAAAGGAGAAAGTGCTTCCTGTATGTTAGTGGAACCACTAGTACAGAGACTCTCTGGTTCTGGTAGCCATGCTCCTCAAGGGACATTTAAAACTCAAGGGGTGTTTAAAATTTGTAACAGGTTATCAACACAATCTTAAAATTTCGTTTTAACTTAAAAAAATAAAAAGCCTGCTTATAGGCCTTGCTTATAGCAAAATACTTAATACACTAAATAAATTTTATATATTCAACAGACGATAAACACTTATTGGACCTTGTTTCACACATTTGTGGGAGAAGGCAGAGCAGTGAAAGATTTCTGGTAGAAAAAACCTTCTCATTCAAGTGAAAAACAAAAGAAACATAGCAAACCAATCAACACCACTCTCTCCTCCCTCCCAAAAACTGCCATCATCTTAAAAACTAAAGTTCAATAGATAAAAAATTCACCATATATAGAGCTATCAATCTAAAACACAACATTATTCATTACTGAATATATTAATTCAGTAAAAAATACTTATGGAATTGTAGAAGAGTCTCGGTCCAACAGAAGTTCTAGAGATCATCTGGTGTAAATTTCTGTTGAAACTAGGTTTTGTTCCCCTGGGCTGGGTCATGTCAACTTTAACTTGACAGGAAAGGAGATTAATTCACTTCTTACGGCAGCCTATTCCACTCTTTGAATGTAAAGGGAGAATTTTTCCTTAGATTCAGATAGAATTTCTCCTAAAAGAAACTTGTATTGCCCCTTGCCCTATTAACCATGCATCTTTATGAAATGAGTACCTCCATATTCCCTACAAACACCTTTTAGAAATTATAAGATTGATCAGATCCCCAAAGCATTCTCTTCTCTAAGATGAAGAGAACCATTTACTAGAACCTTTCTAAATGTGTCGAGCTCTCCAATGCCTTAATCATTCTTTATGGCCCTTCGCTGGATCCCATACAATTTTTCACTGTCATCTTCACCCGGGGAAACCAAAACTGGAAAGTGTTCCAGGTGTAATCTGACAGGAGCTGAATGAAATAACCACATTCCTTGATGTGCTTCAGCTGTATGCTTCCTGATACAGCCCAGGACTGTTTACCTTTGCAGCTGCAGGTGTGCAGTGCTGGCCCAGGTGCAGCTTGTTGTCCTCCAGGACCCTGGGCTCCTTTAACAGGCACTACCTCACTGCTAGTCTGATTCCACTCTCTACTGCTGCCTGGAATTATGTTAGTTTCCTACAGCCCATCTTACCCAAATAAGACTAGATCATAACATCATCCGCTTTGGATGGTCTTAAAAATGTACCATTACTCTGACTTGCTAGAGGCTGTAAGATAGATAATATGCAGCTTAATTATTAAAGATAATGCTTATTATTCTTCACAACAAACTATCAATGCTCCAGAAAGATCGAGATGATCCTCTCCATGAGCAGCAGTCTTGCTTCTCTCAATTTGAGTAACACACTTGTTTCTCAGTGTTTTGTTCATTCTATTTTGTTCATTCTATATGAAGCATCCAGACATTCAAGTCAGGAGATGTACCAGAGTTCTCCATAAGTTCTTTAAATCTAAGTTACTCAGTGAAGATCAGAAGCCAGGAAAGTGAAAAAAACACATTACACAATACATCTGATTAGATGTGGTGAGACAATGCGTAGAGTTGCCAGGACAGGGATACAAGTTCAGACAGGCTATCTCAAGCCTTGAAGGAATAAGTTGCTTTAACACAAGTGACCACAATTTCTTTGCCTGTACTCAGTGATGACAGACAGAAGTATTCTTGGATTCACTTTCCTGTAGCAGCATCATATTTTCATGTATAGTTCCCTCTCCCAAAACCAACCAACATGAACTATTATTGAGGTGCTGGCCTGCCAGCCTGCCTGTCAGAGTTTAAAAAAAAATCCACTATGAGACAAGCCATTTCAACTTCCTTCTTACTCTATCTGCCTAAGCTTTTGGAGAAAGTATTCACCAAAAAGAGATAAGTGTTGATAAATTCCACAGAATTTATCCTTCTCCTCAAACAAAATGTTTCTAACCACTCCAAATAGCATTGATTTGTTCAGGTTTTTTTTCAAAGCTATTTCTTCCAAAATGGATTTAAGTATCCTTATTCCAGAAAAGGCATTCAGAAATGGCAACTACACCTTAAACTCACAGGATCACAGAACCATAGAAAATGCTAAGTTGGAAGCAACCCATCAGAATCATCGAGTCCAACTCCTGGCCCTCCACAGGACAGGCTAAGAATCGCACCCTGTGCCTGAGCATGTTGTCCAAATGTGGCTATTCAGCTGTCTGCTGGACATTTTGTCCAGAAGGATATTTAGAGAGACATCATCAAAAATTTACTTCCAGAAAGATGACATCTACTGGCTTTCCCTGATGAATGAGGTGGTGTCGTCATAGAAGGAAATCGCATTCAACAAGTAGGACTTTCCACCCACACTGCAGTGACCAGTGACTGCATTGTATTCCAGATGCTTTCAAATACTTCCCAGAATAATATTTTCCATTATTTTACTGGACACTTAAGTGAGACTGACACACCTGTGGTTTCCATGGTACTGCTTTTTGCCATTTTAGGAAATCAGGACAACCTTTGCCAGCTTCCAGTCAGCTGGAACCACTCCAGACTCCCAAGACCACATGAAACTCATTGAGAGAGGCTTTTTGATGACATCAGCAGCTCTCTGAAGATTCTTGGATTTATCCCATCAGGCCCCATAGATTTGTAGTGTTGCAGGTGGAGCAGCAGATCCTGGCCAAGTATATTCTAGCTCAAATGCCTTTCAAGTATACATAAGTTTAAGGAACTGGTTTACTCTGAAGTTTTTGTCTTTTTTTCTGTGGTATGCTCTTACAATATTTTTAAAGATGTGAAATTTAATGTGAACTTTGCAGGGATTCTGATTATCAAGTTATAGGCTGTATTTAAACAAAAACAAGTTATAGGCTGTATTTAACCCACTTTCTTGGTCTCTTGAAGAGAATAGCCTCTCCTCAGCAGTAGTACACTAAAACTAAAAATTAGCATGAAAATTCTCTACAAATTTGTGGGGTGGTGAGTTTTGGTGAGGCATTACATTTGTTTCAACATTCAAGAGTAGAATACGATTAAAACATCCAGATGAAAATTCTTCCCTAGAACAGACATCATTGAAGGAATACAAAATTATTTACCGTAGAAGCTGCAGAAAAGACTGGAGGAAAGGGGATTCCTGTGTCTGATGGGACCTGAGGAAGCTTTCCTGGCCCTGTGTGTAGCAGATCTCTGAGGCTGGAGCCTTCAGCTTTGTTGCTAGATGTCACTGGGCCCAACAAGAGGCTATTAAACAGCTTTGGGGTTAGCGGGGAAACCTTTGTACTGGAGTTGAAGGAATCTAATCCAAAGGGTGAATGGGATTCTTTATTAAGCACTGATCTCAGTGATCCTGATTCTGCAAGATAAATATAAACATTACAGGGAGGGGAGAGAAAAAAAAATCCCCAAGAGGCAAAGTCAAAACGATCACAAAGTTTTCTGAAATTATTTCCTCTTGCATTAAATAGGATATTAACAGAATCTTGTGGTAACGGTAAATTATCACTGTAACAGTGAATGAGGCACCTCAATGAGCATCAAAGATACTTCACATAGATTTTGCCCTTCATATGCTGCTATGGTTTTGAATAGCACAATAGATCCAATCAAAGATCTGACACATGTAAACACAACTTTTTAATGTACTCAGTTAAAAAACATTTCCCTGACTTTCTGAATTTATGTTTTGATTTTAAATATTTCAAATTTTAATGGTAGACAAAATATTAAAGTGACCTGCAAAACTTGCAAGTGATTCATCAACATTTAACATCAATATGTAAAGTAGTCCCTTCTAGACATATGGACAGGAATAAATCCTGTGTTAGTCATGTTACCTCTGACTTCTAGGAAGTGTAGTCATTCCAACTACTGAGTATTAGAGATGCTCTAAGCTTTCATCTAACTCTCCAACTGGACTCGTCTCAGCTCCTTGAAAATATATTCTTCACATACCACACAAAAAAGCTGTATTTACTTCAACAGTTATAAAGTGACAAAGCCGTATCTGAAGTTAATTACCGTCATTTTACATCAGGATATCAGCTTCTGAGAAAATAAATATACAGCCTGGCACAGAAATAAACTGTGAGACAGTACTGTCTGCAGCTGCATCATCTTTCCAGCTTTGCATTTTTCTAAGCCTGTAGAGCAAAACTGGTTCTAAGATGCAAAGGAAGAAAACTTACCTTTTTCTTTTCTGTTTAGGGCTAGACACTCTCACAAAGTACAGCAATCAAACAGTATGTTATCATTTATCTTTTAATTGCAACCCCAGTGGGCATTTCTTCTGCTCACCTTTTGTTTCCTCTTTCGCTTTTTGCGTTGCTAAATCTGCAAGCCAGTGTAAAGCTGATGATGGAGCTGTTTCTGGACAAAGTGGTCTGTTAGACTTTACTTCCCCAGTGTTATTGGTTGGTAATGTCTCTGCTTTTGCAGATTCTTCTATCCTAATGTCAGTTGCTTCAGATTTTGATACAGTGTCCATTTCTACTTGCCCCACTCCTGCTGTCCCTGCTCCAGTGGAAAAGGCGTTCTCATTTCCAGAGACTGATGCACTGGGATTTACAGTTGGAAGCTAAAACAAAAAATATAAAAAAAAACCTGCTAAATGTTGAATAAAGGGAAGAGTTCAACTTGGAGACATTTTCAATATCCAATGCAATCGATTTTGTCAGTTGTTTTTCTTTTTCCATTTGCTACAAGCTCACAGTAAAATTCATTTATGCTTAGCAGAATACAGAAGCTTCCTTATCTGCGTGTATTCACCTTTGCACTGTGGTGTGAATTCTTACCATGTCATCTTTTAGACATTTTTTAACTTAAGCCCAATCTTTTTGAGTTCTTTCCTTTTCTTTCTGGGTTTTTTTTTTATTACAGGAGGATTTTTTGTGTTGATAGTTACAGAACTGCTCTAGATTCCTTCAGGAAGCACAACAAAATAAAAACACATGTTGCAAGCTACTCATAGTGGTTTGTTTTAAAATACAGCATCAATATTAATGGCTTCCTCCCCAATTTCTACATAAGAGTATTAGCCCAAATAATATCTTACTTGGTAGATAACAGATGCAATTCGTGTCCCTAAAAAGTGATATGGAGAAAGTAAAATTCCTGTTTCACAACAGATTAGCTTAATGGATCTAACATACTAATAGATCTTTAAAATGTAAATGTTGAACAAGGTAATTTCAGCTTCAAATTACATACCTGTGATATTCCATTAGTGACAGCTGGTCTCAACACTGATTTGTTCTGTCTGTTAATACATGGACAGTTGGCCTTAATACCCCATTTGCCTCGTGCTGCATGAACCATGTCTCCAATATTGTAAAGTGCTGTAAATGAAGTTAGATCTTGAATATCACATGCAAAGAAATCTAAAAAAAGGCCAAAACTACATGTAGTTTTTTTAGTATTACCGCCAAAGTATCTTTAAGGTCACATGCTATATAACAAGACATTGTCCCTGATCAGTAGAGTGCGGCGAACAGTGCTAACACTGCCTTCACAATGTCACTGAGAGGCTGCCAAACCTGGCAAATCCTACAGATTATCATCTGCTTCTACTATTCCATGTAGGGTCCAATGATACTGCAATGAGGTGACTTTACACCACCACAAGAAGCTATATAACCCTTGAAGCAATGCTGAAAGGATCTGGAACACAGGTGTTCACCTCTATCCTCCTGGTACACAGACAGATGTAATGAATTGACCAGATGAATACCTGGTGCCATATTCAACAGTTTTGCTTCTATGACCACAAATCTACTTCCAAGAAGTCAGGTCTCTTGGGAGCAGATGGGATTCACGTGCCCAAGCAGAGCAAGAAAGCCTCTGCCAACAAGTTGACCAGACTTTTCTGGAGAACTTTAAAACTAGATTTAATGGGGAAAGGGGGTGAAGATTTGAGCAACAGGCAAAAGCCAGGGGTTACCAACATATTAGGAAGCAACAGGTAAACACCTGTGAAATAACTCAAAGGAATTTGGGTATGTTCCTATCAAGAGGGGTAAGGTTGATAGCCCAGCTGGAGGGCCTCTTCATACTAATGCATGCAGATCAGGTGATGAGCAGGAGGAGACAGAAGCCATTATGCAACTAGAAAGCGACAATCTAATCTTTATCACTGAAGCATGATACAATTAATTGTGGAACTGGTGAACTGTGGGAAGGTGCTCTCCATGTAGAACAACATACTGACCACAGAGAACTATCTTTGAAAAACAGCGATGAACAGTCAAGAATTTATGGGCAAACTGAGGGACAAAGCCAACAAAGAAAACCTCACTGCTGGGGTTTACTCCAGTCCACTCAGCCAAAGGGAGCCTGTTGAAAAAGTGTTCTTATTTCAACTACAGGAAGCATCATGCTCACATGATGATTAGGGAAATTCAATCACCTTGACGTCTGCTGGAAAAGCAACATAGCAAGCTGCAAGCAATGAAGGACAATTCTGGAGTGTTTTGAGGGTAACTTAATCCATGACATAGAGACCAACCACAAAAGAAGTGTTACTGGACCTGTCATATACCAACATGAAAGAACTAATCAGACATGTCAAGACTGGTGGTACCCTGGACTGCAGCGATCAGGTCCTGGTGGAATTCCCAACCTTGAGGAGTGTAAGCCAGATCAAGAGTAGAGTCAGAATTCAGTCAGACTGAATTTCAGGAGAATCCTTAAGGAATTAGTGTATGGGATGCTATGGAAAACTGCACTCAGGGACAAAGGAACAGAACAGAGCTTGCAGCACTTTAAGAACATTTTTCTTCGAGTGCAAGCGCTGTCAATTCCCCCATGTAAAAAATTAAATAAGGAAGGCAAGGGAAGAACATGGGTCAAGAAGGACGTCGTGATCAAACTAAAATCTAAGAATGAAATGCAGAGGCAGTAGAACCCGGACACATAATCCTGGATGCTGCCTGGATGTGCAGAGATGGCATCAAGAAACCTAACACAAAGACAAAAATGGATTCGACAAGGGATGAAGAGAATAATAAGGGTTTCAACAGTTATCCTGGCCAGAAAAAGACGATTAAAGAAAACGTATACAACACGCACTATCTGCACTAAATAAGATGTCCAGGCAAGTGACAGCTGACATGGACAAAGCTGACATACTCAACATTTTTATTTCCCATCATTTTTCAGTTTTATTCCCTTTTCTCACCTCTCTTGAGACCCTGAACCTCAAAGGAGAAACTGGGGGAATAAAGTTCCTCCTCTCATTGGAGAACCATACAGAATCTCAAGCAGGAAGAAGACCATGAGGATCACTGAGAACAACTCCCTGCTCCCCCACAGGAGCACCTAACACTAAACCATACAACTAAGAGCATCATCCAGACTCCTTGAACCTGACAGGCTTGGTGCCCTGACCACTTCCCTGGAAAGTCTGTTTCAGTGCCCAACCACCCACTCAGTGAAGCAGAGTCTGAACCTCCCCTGATGCAGCTTCATTCCATTTCCTTGTGTCCTACTGCTGGTCACCAGAGAGAGGAGATCAGCACCTCCCCATCTGCTGACCCCCTTGAGGAAGCTGTAGACTGTGATGGGGTCACCACTCAGCCTTCTTTTCTCTAAGCTAAACAAAACAAGTGACCTCAGCTGCTCCTCCTAAGCTTTGTGCTGTGACACCTTTCCCCATCTTGGTTGCCCTGCTCTGGACACACTCCCACAGCTTGGTGTCCTTCTTATACTGAGATGCCCAAAACTGCAGACAGTATTTGAGGTGGGGCTGCAACTGAGGAACTGGAACATATAAAAGTCCATGAAACCTGGTAAGATGCACCCCAGGGTCCTGAGGGATTGGGCTGATGTAGTTGCCAATCACACTTGGAAAGTCCTGGCAGTCTGATGAAGTCCCTAGGGACTGGGAAAAGGGAAACATTACGCCCATTTTTAAAATGGTTCAAAACTAGGACCCTGAGAATTATTGACCCGTCAGCCTCACCACAGTAACCAGGTAAGATCATGTAGCAGATTCTCCTAGAAGGCATGTCAAAACATATGGAAGTTAGAAGAGATTAGAGACAGCCAGCACAGCTTCACCAAGGGCAAATCACACTTGACTAATCTAGTGGTTTTCTTCAATGGAGTGATTGCATCATTAAGCAACAAAAAAACTAATAGCTGCAATCTACCTATACTTCTGCAAGGCCTTCAATATAGTACCTCACAAAGTTCTTGTCACTAAATTGGAGAGATACATTTTAATGAATGGACGATTCTGTGGGTAAGGAAGTGGCTGGATGATCACATCCAAAGGTTATCATAAATGTCTCTAGGCCCAAATGGAGAACACTAACAGGAGGTGCCCCTCAAAGGTCCTTACTGGGACCAATAATATTTTGCATCTTCATCAATGACATTGACAGTGAGATTGACCACTCCCTCAACAAACTTGCGGATGACACCAAGCTAAGGTGTGCAACTGATTCCAGCACGTCCTTGACAAGCCTAAGGAGTGGACCCACCCAAGCCTCATTAAGTGCAACAAGTCCAAGTGCAAGGTCCCACATCTGGTTTGGGGCAACCCTCAATATCAGTACAGAGTGGGGGAGTGAAATGGATTGAGAGTAGCCCTGCAGCAAAGGACTTGGATACATGGCTAGATGGAAAACTAGACATGATTCGGTAAAATGCACTTGCAGCCCAGAAAGCCATCCTGCAGCCTAGGCTACATAAAAAGAAGCATGGCCAGCAGGCTGAGAGGCGATTCTTCCCCTCTACCCCAGCCCACCTCCCCACCCGGAGTTCAGCATTCCAACTCTGGGGCGCCCAGTACGTGACAGACATGGGCCTCTTCAAGCAGGTTCAGATGAGGCCATGAAAATTACAAGAGGGCTAGAACTCCCCTCCTATGAAGAAGGGCCAAGACAGTTGATGTGGTTTGGCCTGGAGAAGAGAATGCCCTGTGGAGATCTTGTTGTGCCTTTTCAATACATCAGGGGGGATGATAAGCACTGAGACTTTTTTTTCAGGATCTCTAGGGACAGGATATGGAACAACGTTTTTAAACCGAAAGAGGGTATGTTTAGATTGACTATTAGGAAAAAATTATTCCCTGTGAGGGTGGTGATGCACTGGCATAGATTCTCCAGAGAAGCTGAGCTTGCCCCATCCCTTCAAGTGTTCAAGGCCACGTTGAATGGGGCTTGCAGCAACCTGGTCTAGTGGAAGACAGTCCCTGCCCGTGGCATGGGGGTTGAAGCCAAATGATTTTTTAAGGTCCCTTCAAACCCAAACCATGTTATGATTCTGTGATTTTTATGACCAGTTATGTAAATAGTCAGAATGGACCATTTAGTTTCCCTCCCTGTCCCCAGAGAAGAAGAAAAAAATCCCCAAACCATCCCCAAAAACCTCTTTCTTGCTATTTAAACAAATTTACTTAAAATACAACTAAAAAACAGCTGACCATAACAAGTCACAGCTAATACTAGAAGGATGCACACTTCAAATCCACAGCTTGATCATACTTGGGTTACCTTCCCTTCAACCCTTCTGCTGTAGCAAGTGGAATTTTCCTTTAAATCAATGCTAGAAGAGGTATCAGCTACAACATCACCTATCTCTATGTTTTTTTCCATTTTCTTGCCCAGAATTAGTACAAAATTTGCTATTTTTCCTTTTGTGTTTCAAGCATTACCTGTACCAGGGATGATCTGTGTTGGCATGAGATTCTCTGGTTCATGAGACTGACCCTTGGCACACTTCAGCCATGAGAAAACTTCTTCATCACCAATCTCCTCTGTATCTGGAATAAAGAAAAATAAAAGATTTTTGTACTAAAGCTTTACAATGTAGGATATCTGTGCATTACTATTGTTTATTTAGATTCTTTACAGTGCAGGAAATTAACGTGGTGATCTCAGAAATAAACTATAAATACAGACCATTAGGACTGGATATACAGCAACTTCTGCCTCCACAGATTATACAGCTACCATAGTAATTTCCCCTCAGTCATCTATAGCAGTTTGTTTTCAATCACCTAAAAATCCTGGCTTCTAACATCAATTTTTAAAATATGATACTCTTGTTCTCATTATACTTTTCTAAGTAATCATAGTGAATACACAGTAGTATTCACATTTATTAACATCCAGTATTTTATACATGTGCTCTATATAATAATGTAACTGTCATTAATTAATCTCACTGGGATTACCATTTGTTTGCATCCATGCTACCAAAGTGGTCTCAGTACAGTAGAGTACACCAAAAAACCCAGCCAGGTATCCACTTTCTCATGCCTCTGCTTCTTAAAATTGAACTTACTGAACTTCTTCCTGAATTAGAAGGCCTGGTGTGTCACAGAGTTTAAAAAAAAAAAAGAAAAAAAAAAAAGAGAAAAACCTTCCAATATAACTCCTTATCAAAGACAGCATTTCTCTGCAGTGTCTGCTTACAAGTTCCCCATACAACAGTTCTGAACTGTTAAGATAGTACATAATTTTTCTTTGATACTTTTTGAGGAAAAGAACTATACAGCCTGAGACAGTCAACTGTCTCAGTAGACACTCTATGCTTGAGTCTGCTGATGCTGTGATTTTAATAATCCCACCCTATGCAAATAGATAAAACACAGGTACATAAGGAAATGAAGAATGAAACAGCAGCATGTAAGACAAGTTCCAAACATGCCTTCCAAGCTGATACTTGGTAACTCTCCCACAAAACATTCTACAACTTCCCAGAAACTATTCCCTGACTATACTCAGCTCAAAGATGACAGCGGGAGAAAAATGCCCAGTACTCACCACTACGTGGACGATTCTTCCTCAGCCGGTAACAGTCCAGACAGACACCAAAACCACACTTCCGACAAACCCAATGAATATTGAAGAGTGTTGTCTCACATACATCACACATCTCCCTCACACCACGTACTGCTCGCTTCCATGCCACCTTCTCTATAGAAAGAAGGCATACTACGAATTATTGCTTTGACATTTTGCACGTCTCCCATCTAATCTGAGAGTATCACAGAAACATTGATAAATTCATAGCAACATGACCTGAAGGAAGAGTATAGAAACACACATTTTTTACCTTCATAGCCCCATACTTTCAGTTGCTAGTCCAGTGACACCATTAAAATTCCCATTTCTAAGAACAGGTAAGGTCAGGTCTCAAAATGCACACTACCAGGAAATGCAGCACCTTACAGTGTTCTGTAATAACTGAATTTAATGGAGCACTAATGGAACTTACAACAAAATCACAAATCTTCTGCTAGTTTTATGAACAAGTGATATCAACATATAAAAGCATAAAGAATGTGTATTTAGTTTTAGTAATCAGATCTCTATCAACTATTTAGATTCTAAACCAACATATTTGCCAAGGAAGGGGTTCTCCAAATGTCCTTGTATGTTCCACAAAATAACAGGAAAAAATTAGATAGTCAGTTATCCCCATGTGATAAACTAAACTGGGTACCCTCCCCTCCCCACCCCAACCCTTTCTCCCTGAAATGGAAAGCTGGCAACTAGATGATCAGTTAAGTCCTTGCGGGATGAATTAAGGTACTGCTCCCACCCTAGAAAACCCTGAGCTTTTACATGAGGTCCCTGGAGCATGAAAGGATAGGAAGACATCAGAAAATCTGTTCATTAAAGCGTAGCTGGTCAGTGTGGTAGGTGTTTGGGCTTATTTCTATTTTCTTAGGAGCATGAGCCAGCTGATTTCTGCATTTAGTTATTAAAGAATAATGTCTGGGAAAGTTACCATTAGCTTCCTTGGTGGTAATGTTGCATTGATCCAAAAGAAAGTCTCGAATTCTGATCCCTCAGTTACATCCCCCACCCAAGAGTGAATATAGCCTCTCTTTGGAAGAGCAGGAGAAACATTTCAAAAAGAAATTTTAAGACATTTTCAATTCTATTCCACTCTATTGTACATGCATTATACAGAAAGGGTGGGAAAAACCATGACAAAAGCCCAACGTACGATGTGGCTCCACCATCATCATTGCCTCCTTCTCTGACATAACAAGCTGGCAGAACTGGTCCCCAACATTGGCCAGGATATATTTGGAAGTTTCCAGATCGATCCCCTCTGCAGGGGAGGAAGAAGGAATCCATAGGCTCATAGCATCAGTGTCACTTTGTTGCGGGTTCAAGAAACCTTCTACTCGTAGTATACCTTTCCGGGTAAATACCAGCCTGCAGGAAATAGGATGGAGTAATTGAGAAACTGCTCAATCACCTTTAATTAACTTATAATGACATCTATATCAGAACATAAATCCAGAAAGGGAGGAAAAATACTTCATCTAGAGTGCTACATTCTACAGACAGTACACTTATTATGCAAATACCAGTAACACAGAGAATAAGGCATAGAAAGCTGTAGCTACAACACCCATTAGAATGAATCCCAAGGTCGTAGTAAACATTGGTGGGAAATGCCACCTAAAAGAAATTGCTACAGTTTGCTTCATCCCACTTCTCTATCTCATTAATAGAAAGAGACAACAAAATTCAATTTGACCTGCTGCATGATGCTGAATGGCTGTCACTTTCAGTTTTAATTAATCAGAAAGTTTTTCCCACCTTTTGAGAAAACGGTATTTCAGCTCTGGCTAGGGCTGCCAACACCTGGCAACTCTTCCAATAGCTCACATGATGATATATGTAAAAAACCTTGTCGCACTGGTCTCCACATAGATGAATCACTACTGTTGTACCAATAGCTGTTAACCCTCCCTTTACCTTGTGTGGTAAAAGGTGTAAAACTGTATGACAGAACCCTAAGCATCTCCTGTCAATATCAAAGATATCTTCATTTTTAAGCAGAAATCATTTTATCTTTAACCTCAAGCTAGATTAATTTTTAACAAGCTTAGGAAAAGAAGCAGCATGCTTACTGGATGGGTGACACATACTAAAAACTCAGTTCATCCTTTACATGTCAGAAAGTCATTTAACTACTTTCGGAAAAAGATGTGTAGCACTTGCTAGGATCGACAGTTAAGGAAGACGAAAAGAAACACAACAGGTCAAAGAAGAGTAATACATGTATATAACACAGAGGGAACACAGACACAGCATTCTACTCCTAAAAATTAGTCCTGTGTTCAACAGAATATGGTGAAACATTAGCCTCATGCTGGCAATGCTTAGTTACTTTTTGAGTGGATTAAAATTTTACCTTTGTTCTGAATGCGTTATGAAGGAGTGAGAGTCATTGTATATTAATTGCCATCCACAAGTAAAATTCTACCCAATAAAGCAAATTCAGCTTCCTGAGGCTGTACCCAGAGGCTCACTTAGTATCTTATAGCTTTATCTTTGAAAAGCAGCTCTTTCTGGGCCAGTGAGGGAATTCCCATCAGGTGATGCAGAGAAATGCAAGACACTCAAAACCTTCATTATTGTACCCAAGCATATTTAATAAATAAAACATTGTGCTTGGACATGGCCCAAGCTCTGCACACAGACTACATATGAAAAAAGGAAGAATTTGAGCACCTCCGGAAATGGAAGAAGCGACATGCCACAGTTGAGTCATCCTGCTCTTGCTCCTTAAATTTGCGGTACCGCTCCAGACGGCACTCCCGACACTTGTGCAGATGTGGAGCTACATTGATGCAAGAGCCATCCTGGAGAAAAGGCTCACCTGACTGCTTCAGCTTCCTCACCTTACTCATATCTTTCAGCACAGACTGGCCAACTGGGTGAGGCAAAGCAGAAGTAAAAATCTATCAGTTAACTGCAACAGCAAAAGGATACTGGCTCCAACAATCATCTTCTCAGAGATCTGTATGTTCATACCCATGTAAAACAGTAAGTCTGTTCAAGCCTACAGCATACCACACTTCTGTCCTGACACACAGGCTTAAACATTTATCAAAGTGAACACCAAATTCACATCCATGAAGCATTAAGCTTCAGCCCTGTAAGCATCCTGTGTGCTGCCTACTGAATATGAAAGAGGTCTACAACTGTGGTTAGTTTACACAGTTCATTACACAGGAGATAACCCAGTATCCCACCTCCTCGTGCTTCCAAAACATAATCTGCATTCAAGTCATCACCTTTTAGGGGAGCTGTGCGGGGCCGGCCCTTTGGGGCTTGCTTCCCCTTTCCTTTACCCAGCAGTAATTCTGCATTGCGCTCCACATTGGGGCCTAGCTTCGCCATCAAATGGTCTGGGATACCCTTCATACAAGCCTTAGCCTGCAACTGGTCTTCAGAGTCACTCAAATCTGACAGATCACTATTTGTACTGGAGTCGGAGTCCTGTTTGGACGTTAAGCTCCGCTCATCTAGCGAGAACCTTTTCACAGCTTCAAAAGGGGCTTTCTTCTCCTGTGGAAACTCTGCTTGTGAAGAGAAAAGGGTAGGTGGATGTCTGCCAAACACATTGGAAAAAGTTTTCAGAAGAGGATTGTCCTGCTGCCCAGGCCCAACAGCTGGTTTTTCTTCTGTTGGACTGGAGGATAGTGTGGGCATCTCAATAGGCTGTGTCAGGCTGCTGCTCGGTGAGCTGGAACGGCCATTCCCTACAGTGCAAGGGCTTTGAACACCAGCAGTAGCTGTTGAACCAGAAGCACTAGAGATCATCTTTGAGGAGTCAGTTGTTATAAACAAGGTTTTCTTCTTAGCTAAAGAGTCTGTACAGGTGAGTGATTCCGGCCAGCCAGAAGTGGCCTTATGACCCACAGGTGTTGACAGAGCACAAACCCCTGTCTGAGATGAAGATGCAAAGCCACTGAAAGGACTGAATTCTGCTTTCTCAGCAAATGCCAGGAAAGGGTTTGAGGGTTCCTCTCGTGACAGCTTTGGGGGCTGTAAAAATAGGTTTTCATGGCTATCAGAGGGACGAGTATTCAACAGACTTCGTGAAAAGGCTGGAGTAAGGGTAGGCATAGATTCCACAGGCAGCTTCCGCTCTACAGAACTACCAGACTGGGCTCCTGGCTTACAGTCCACTGAAAGAATTTTACCTTTACAAGTCCCAGCACCCACACTCTCTGTACACTGCTTGAATGAGTCTCGACTAGAGACATCTTCAGTCAAGCTCTCTGAAATGACCGTGAAATAGTTACTGGAAGGAAGATTCTGGGACATGCACTGAAAAAATAAGTTCTTGGATGAATCAGAATCTTTTTGAGCCTCTTGTCCAGTACCACAGCCAAAAGGAAATCCAGAAGGTTTGCCTTCCGGAGCCATCACTCCATTTGATTGGCTCCTTCCAGCCCCAAATATCAAGGACTGCGAAGCACTTGGGAGAGAGACTCCAAATCCAGAAGAAGCCAAAAGTGAATTTCGGGAATTCTGGAACAAAATTAGTAAGCATTAGTCCATTATAAATTGTTATTTGAAACACGACTACTTTAGTTCATCTTGTAGTACTATCAGCATTCTCCTTACCCATCAGGAAAAAAAAATTCCAGCAGACTTACAATTACTTCTTTAAAGATTCCTACCCACAAGCTATTGAAATTGAAGACACACAGAGAAAACTAATACTTAATATCTTATCATACTTTAGAACAAAGGTGAGGCACCAGACAGGTAAGCTAATTCAGAGAAAAGCAAGTTAGTAAAACTGCTGATAATTTGAATTCAAATCAACAAAAAGGGAACCATAATTGAAACTATTTTTGAATACCCTCCAATCTTTCACCCTCCCCCAAGAGCATTCTGATAAGCTTCATCTACTTAAGTAGCACCCCTGAAATAAGTATCTTAGTTTGCAAGTTAAGTAAACAAAGCAAGCTCCTAGCAGTCAGCAGACAAACTATTCCTGATCCCCATAACTCACATCTGCTGGCAGGTAGACAGATGCCTAGGATGTGGAGCCTTCCAGGGAACAACTCAGTAGAGGTTAAGCACAAAATACTTACTTTTTATGACCATTAAATACAGGAAAGTTTTGTGAATGACAGATTTCTACTAGAACCATAACCGTGCTATAGAATATTCACTTGCTCTCTTCTCAATTGGTACTTGTTCAGATTTTCCAATTCTGACAGTCCTACTATAACTGATTATATACTGTGACTAGTTCCTCACAGAATCATTTAGATCAGCTCTACTCCTTTTCTTTGAGTTTCCACTTAGAAATCTGCTCATCATTAACACAATTTTATTTCAAGGTCATGCTAAATAAAACCACAGACTCTGTGCAACACATCCAACTGGTCACTAGTGTCCCTGCACACCTACCTGACTGCATACTAACGTTTAGCCGGTTCCTCATTACCAATCTACAGCTGTAATAACTTCAAAAACCTATTGACATTTCTTCCAGATATTAGAATTTTCGATATTTCTTTTTAGAGACAAAAATAATTTTAGAAAACTCTGTTCTAAGAGTTTTTAAAAGAATATGAATTTGAATGGAAACAAAGGTTGTGAAGTCATCTCAAGGACCCAGTTACACTATGATACAGTAGATAGTCTGAAATAGTAACATATATGAACTATCTGCAACGCTCTTACTGATTTATGTCAGGTTCCCTCCCTCAAAAAAATAGTTTAAAATGGACTAATGGCCTGCTAGCCAACTCTGAAGCTGAATTATTAATGTTTTAAAAAAGTGATATGGGGTTGGAGAGAGGGAAAGAAGGAGAGGTGGTACCAAAATTTCTCAGTACAATTACACAATCTGCAGTTGCTCCTAACTCTGAATTTATTTATTGGGGGGGGGTGGAGGATAGAAGAGTTCATATTACATTATATTATGCTCATTATGCAACACACTCCTGTTTTCTACAATTCTATTCCTCCTTTACACCTTCCCATCCAGGAATCTTTATCCCAAGGTAAATATCTAACCTTTCCACTCATTCCATTATCTAATACAAAAGATAGGGATGATAACAATGCCTTCAACTTCCTGGCAATCACACTGGACTCTCTTAACATATCTCCCATTTTCTTCACTTTACTTACACAGCAGATGGCAAAATTCTTTATTTTTATTGTATTTAACTGAGGTGAGTTTCATTTTTGTTTTGTTTTTACAAACCTTCATTTGATTTTAGAAGTTTTCTATTTTGCCTTTAACAGGGTTTCCCTTTTATTTTTCTACTCTTTTCCTTGTAAACAAAGGCATAACTAAAAGGCCTTCGAGTTGCTTCCAGACTGATCTCTCATCTCAAATATTTTAATTATTTCTTTGGGTTTAGTCCTATATAGTATACAATGCAACTGGCTCCTTTTTCTACTATACAGGTAACACAGCTCTAACACACAAGATAGGCATCTTTTAAAGGTCTTCTAAATGTAGGCTCATTGTTTTTCTGGTTTTGAGGCTTTTTTTCTTTAAGTAACTTGAATGTTCAATTCAGTGTACATGTGCATGCAGATTTGTTTATATAAAGGCAAGAGATTTTAAGAGGGCTGTCTTCTGTATGACACAACAAAATTAATTAAGTGCAGTGCTTAGCATTATTTTAAAGCTGCATTTCTCAGATTGAAGCTGGATAAGCACAAGAGTGCTGCAGTTATCTCTTACTACTTCACCAATTATCTCAATTTTCTTTTGAGTAATTTCTTAGGTCAGATAACTGGTTTTCTTTGGGAGGAGATGGACTCATGAGAGAAAAAGTATTTTTTTCAGTTCGATGGACACACAATTTAACAAGAGTATATTGCAGAACATCTGTTGCAAACATGTAAATCTTTCTAGAACAAGTGGGACCATGAGCTACTCACCTCTCCCTGGGCTTGCGATCGGACTGTTTTCAGTTTCTCCTGTCCACTAACAGCAGGCAAACTGGTATCAGAGATCCTCACAGTTGCCGGTGTCAAAGCAGTTGTAGTAACTGCGGTTGCAGAAGTCACTGTGCCTTGAACCTGTTCCAGTGATTTTCCTGCCTCTTTACACCCAGATCCAACTTGTAATGGCTGTCCAGCCACAGAAGAAAATGGAGTGAAGGGCAATGGTGTGTCACCAACTGGCTCGTCTTGGACTACTAATGTTCGGCCATTCTCTTTGGTGTAAGTAGCAAAACGAATATTGCGACTAATCTGAGGAAGAAATGAAGGCAACTGCTTGGCCCTTGGATCCAGTCCTGTTTCACTACCGGAGACTCCTTTCCAGGGACCTCTGCTTGCCTCACCTCCATCACTACCATTGCTATCTGCCTCACCCCTCTCCTTCAGCTTCTTTGTTGCAGGATCACAACCAGGATCTGATACATTTTTCCTCCTCCTTCCATCCTTTCCCTCCAGGCTTTCCTTCTTCTTTTTCCCTTTAGATGATGATTTAGTTGCTTTTAGTCCCCCTCCCTATAACAGACAAAGCCATGCAATCATTAAACAGAACGGGCCAGATACCCATTCAGAGAACTTTCTTCTGTTAGAACAGAATATATTACACTGCTCTGAAGTTTAGGAACACTTTATCACAAATTGAGACATCTAAAGAGAGATGATATATGAGCACAGAACACAAGCATTAAGCGCAGTCCTGTCTTTTTTGTACTAGAGTAAGATCTGCACAAGTGATTTTTTAGCTGAGCTACCTTGCTGTAGCATGAACCACATCCTAGCCAATTCTGAGAAATACGCAATACTCCAACAAAGCTCTTCGTGATGTATGAATACCAACTGCACACTAATTTTTGCTCCAAGCATAAACCCCATGATTCTTTTGAATGGCACACTTTCTGTTCATTACACAAAGCCTACAATATTTAACTGCAGGAGATAGCTTGCCCTTTGGCCTAGAGTAAAAATTCAGCTTCAAACATTATAATGGAACATCTCAATCGAGGCAGTGAAATGCCATAAACACATAAGCCTGCTTACAAGACACAGCAGCCAGATGGCAATTTTTAGAAATGCCTTAAAAGGTCTGTGAAGGAGCACAGAATGATCCTATTAGAAAAAGGCAGCAACACTCCACCTTAAAATGGAGTACAACCACCATGGTTACATCGCTACTGATCATCCCTCTAAGATTCATGCTAAATTTAGTAAACAGGCCTGAAAAAAAAGAGAAGATAGCTTAAAGAAAACTACGATCATCAAAATGGTAAACAAAATTTTCCTGTTCAAACTTTAAGAGGAAATTTACTAAAATTATCCAAAATCCACAAGTCAACACTGCATCATTTTTTAGTCTTTTCCAGATTTTACTTATTTCACATCAAAAATTTTATGAAGTTGTACACTGTATATACAAGACCTGAATGAACTGCTGTACTACCTCGCCTGGAGAAGTGTTATCCATCACCACGTGAATCAGTCGAGGATCCACCGACTTGATCTCACCACTCTAATTTTCAGACAGATTGATAATGAGGAAGTAGGAAAAAGGAAAGCAGAGGTTAATTTTAAATTCAAATTATATAGTAACAACATAAGAGACTTAAACACACTGTTACTGTGCAGGCCCTCTCCCATTTACCTTTTCTTCTTTTACTTATTTACCTTTTACTATCTTTATTTACCTTTTACTATGTCACTTTCTTAGTAATACTACAGCCTTCTAGTTTACCTTCTATCCTTTTGCTCCTTCTCTATTTCAAAAACTTTCAGATCTGATTCCTACCACTGTTTGTATATTTGCTCTGTTGAGCATTTCTAAAGGTATTCATTGCATTAAATGTAACTCTTGAATTTCATTTAACATTGTTACATACATGTTCACCCCCTTAGATCTAGAAAGGACTACTGGAAGAAGCACATCAGTTTAGCCCAAGTATCCTCATCAGCGTCTCCTCAAAAGAAGCAACACATATCCAATCTCTGTAACTGTTCTTGGAGGTTCCTTTCTATTTCACAGTAAGTACACAGGAAACTCTGTGCTTCCTAGCACATATCTGCTGAATGCACATAACTCCACAATTTTTATGCCTCTATAAAGTATTATGCTGATTTACCATACAAAGTATACTTTTTTCCCTGTGTGCCAGCAATAGCAGTAGTCAGAGTGTAGGATTACTGCTCATTCAGTGCATTCCATCTACACATGGAAAAGGGTACAGGGGCAGTGGGTGCATGACACAAGAAGGGATCTAAAAACCAAGATGCATGCTACTGCTAGACAGCACCATGGACCTGCTCCCAATTGTTCTGGAAAAAGGAAGCTATCAGGAGCAGGCCACTGGCAAGACTGAGCTACCTGTCAGACTGCACAGAAGCACATAATAAAACCAGCAACTAGCAGTGCAGATTCTCTGTGCTGTACACAGGTTTACTGATAGGAACAGGGCAAAAGTAAATAGTCTGAGCTAAAATATATAAATCAAATTTATTTATATAAAGACTCCATCTGCTTTGCTAAAATTGTTTCAAACTATTTGTACAGTCTGTCAGATGGAAACCAAGAGAAGGCATAGGAAAACCACAATGTAAGGGACCCAGAAGGTAGCTTTCTATGCATCAGCATGCTTTCTCTTCTGGAGAGTAATTTCCAATATTTTTTTCTTACAGCACTAATTTCCAATTAAACTCTTACAGCTTTTTTTTTTTTTTTAATAGAAGTGGCCTGTGTGACATCATTTTTTCAAGAAAGTCATTCTAATAGGAAAAAAAAAACCCTGTGAATCACAACACAAATAATTACTTATCTTTTAAAGCAGAAAAACAACCCAAAATAACAAGTTTTGGTGAAGCTGTCATTCTCCACATACAGATATTGAGGAATGGTATTTTAGGAACACCAAAGTAGCACTTCATATTTTTACCTCAGTCACAGACACTTCCATAAGACGAGTTATTGGGTCTTGGTGGCTCACAACACCACAGAGCCAGCTATTTTCATCCTCTGGTTGATAAACTTTAACTCGCTGGCCTTGGACACTGTAAGGACCTGGAAAAGAAGGACTTTGAGGACATTTTCCAAACAAGCTTTGTGTCATACAATAAAATGGTTCTGTGCACTTAATTAGGGCTTGAAGTGTCATCTTCCAGGTGGAAAGAAATTAAAACACCAGGGCTTCTCCTGCAAATCCTGTGTAAGCAGGCATTTTATCCTAAAAAGTCAATAGGTCCTCATTGCTGTAACTCATGAATACAGCTTACACATTAAAAAACCCAAACGTGAAAGACCAAAATTAACTCACTCCTTTGACAAAATCAAGTTACATGGGGGTTCCTTGCTAACTAAATTATTTTGTTTTCTAACCTACAGGTTAGTAATTATGCACCATCAATCCAGTGAACAGTCCCACTATTCTGACTTAGCCCAGATGTTTCAAATCCCAGATAAAAAGCTATGTGTTTCAGAGTAAAAACATATATTCGGATATCCAACATCTCTAAACCAACCAGACTTAGCTCTTTCATACAGATAACAGATCATCTACAGAAAGGTTTCCTCTCACCCTGCCCTTGCTCTCCAGATCAGCATGCTGAGCTTTCCTCCCACCCTAAGTCTAGACAAAATAAAACCTCTGCTTATCTTGGATCATCAACCTGTATGTGACACAGCCAGAACTAGGCACTTTAGAAGAAGGCTTCAAACTGGACAATTCTTAAGCTACTTGCTCATCAAAAAAGTATTGTCCTCAGAACTTCTATGAACACACGTTTTATCTGACCAAAAGGCACCAAATTCCCATGAAGAACTACATCTTCCTTCAGATGTAAGACAGCGGCCTGTCTGTAGGGTGGCTCTCTGGCACATGAACTCTGGATAGAAATAATTTTAGTACTTGACCAAGATGACCCAAATCTGACAACCAAAGCCACAATCAGGCTTAACCCTAATACACAATCCAGACAACAGATATTAACTCTATGCTGACCAGCCACATCCACACATATATTCAACTTAAACAACTGATGTATTAATTATCAAAACGTCAAAATTTGAATTGCTATTACAAGCAAAGTTTCCGAGGATCAGCAGCTACAAAGGAACTTCACTTCAAAGTTCCCACAGTTACAGAACAGAACCATAGAAAAGGACCAACACTTTAAAAATTCAAAAGTAAAACTTAAAATAGGGAAGTTGTAAATACACAGACGTTGCCCTACTTTAACTACACCTTACGCGACCATTCCCAGTAGGTATTTCTGGTTGTATCTAAGCAACTGCTTACCTGTATCGGTGATAAAGTTACTTTGTAAAAGACTTGCAAAATATGGAAAATTGACCTCCAAATGAAACAGTAACAGATACTGTTACTATCCCCCTTCACAAATTCCAGCGTAGCCTTACAGCGGCTGCGCAACAAAATAGCTCTGAGAAAGAAAACACGTCTCACCTCTACTAAATATCTCCTGAAGCTTCTGGTCACTGATCAGCGCATTGACAGATTCTCTTAGGGAAGGCTGCTCCTGTAGAATCTGATTTTGACTCTCTGTTCCCATCTGCCAAAAACAAACAGTTTTAATAAAGTATAGTCTTCTTGGATAATAGAAACATTAGGTTTTACAAAACAGCTCTTCTTGGACTGCAGTCAGATTGACAAAATAAAAAAAAGTAAAATTAAGAAAAATATTACTGAACATGCCAGGAGTAATAAGGGAATTAACTATGCAAAAGCTGTATATATAAAATATGTATTCATAGAAATTCTGAGGACAAAACTTCCACTGTAATTAACAGCTACACAATGACAGGTAGCTCTCCAATTGAACCATGTAGAGTGTGCCAGTACTTTTTGAATGCAAACAGAGGTCAGTGTAAGGACCTTGAAAGGCAGGGAAACAAATACAAATATGTGACAGGGCAGTGAAAGGAGAAAAACGGGTATGTTGTTGAAACAGTAAATAAAACCCCAAAACTAATCTTACAAGCATAGCACAAGGCTAAATTTACATTTCAACTGAACATAGTTCAAATACCTGAAATAAACGTAATCCACTGGCATCAGACAGGAAACGTAAATGTCTGTCCAGAAGAAACTCCACTGGGACCGCAGAGCCTAATCCCAGCTTATCTACTAGAGGAGTAAAGGTCTGTGAGGAAAAACAAAAAAAAAAAGTTACCAAAATGACTGAGCACACATATAGGCCAACAACAGTTGATTTCATACTACTCAGGATTTTAAAAAGTTTTAAATCGTCATCTCTCAACTTGTACTGCCAAGTACTTGAGTTTTAATGTAAAATACTAGTCATTATGTCTAAGTCAGTAATTCTTCCATTACAAGCAGGAACTACAGGCAACTGGATCCACTTTTTCAGTAAATCTTAAAGAAGAAATGAAAACACCTGTGGGGGTGTTTGGTTTTTCATAGGTAAGCACCTTCTAATGCTCAGGTCTAAAAAAAAAAAAGCTTTGGTTAAGGTTAAAAAAAGCTTTGGTTAATAGTTCAAACTATCTAACATATTTCAGATATAGCCTGGCTAGTGGTTTGTGAAAAGCTGAAGTTCATAGCAAGTGTATTACTGATGTTCAAGATGCAGAGCAAATCACTAAAAATACCTAGTGAATTCAGAAACCTTGTAATAGTAGAATCAGAAAACCTTATAACATAACTTGCTGACGGAAGAGCAAGTTGACAACCAGAGTCTTTGAAATGTGTTACTTGTCTCATGCTCTCACCTATATGATTTTTACACAAGTATTCATGACATTTTTCCTTTAACAGCTCTCATCAAGTTTGTTTACATTCCATTCTCCCGTACACAACAGAATAAATATAAAAATTTAGTTACTCAGTTTATGCAAAACCCTCTCCTGAAAGCAAACAGGATTACAAAAAAAGAGAAAATGAAGAATGAAAACACATTCATAAGTGATATATCTTAAACAAACAAACAAAAAAAAGAACCAAAACGCACCATCCCCCACACTCCTGAAACATACCATTCCCTTTGTAATGCTAAGCAGTTGGTTTCCCATTGCAAGTATGTACTCTGGTGCTTTGACTAACTCCAATCTGCATTTCCATGCAGTTATCTGAGTAGGCCTGTAGTACCTAGAGAAAGCTTCAATGCTCACGTGGCTGTCCAGAGTACAGGGGATGGAAACATTTTTTCAGCAAGCCTACAGATAAACCTTGAGTTGTAGTGGAAAGAGTCTGGAATTACACAGTCAGCATGCAGAACATGGTAACGCCCCCCAAATCACTCAGATTTTGACCAATTTGGAAATGAACTGAAAGACGCTGATCCTGTGTAAAAACAGTTTCCCAGATGAAACTAACTGGAGTTCATTTTTGGAGACAAGCTGGAAATACACTAACAGCAAACTTCACCTATGGAAAAAATACTCTCTACAGAATCACTGCTGTAAAGGCCTGGTCTTCTTCTGCCTTAAGCCAAGCACAATAAAAGAAATCCTCAGAGAAAGATGCAGTGATGAACTTAGTGCTTTGAGCCTGAATGCCCATTCAAAACATTAAATTCAAATTCTACCAAGGCACACGATCCTTGACAGGAAAAAATGTTTCAATGTATCTATGTTCAAAATGTATTAAAAAGCAGAGAGTAGGGTACCAAACAGTCCAAGGCCTGTGGGAGGACAAAAGAAACAAAAGGGACAAATAATAAAAATTAAACAGCATAAAAATGAGGTAAGGATTCCCACATATAATGATCGTTCCTCTTCAGAAGTCACTAAGAGAAGAAATATATAAGTAATGACCTTCAATATATACTACTCATCAAGATGTTTGCAGAATGGGCATATTCAGATATGCTAGCTAAAATAAACTGGCTTTGTTTTTAAGTGTCTTGACATGTAACTGCCATGTAAATAGTAATATGGTTAACCACATCAAGAAACATGAGAAAATTTTGTGCGTCATGTTAGTTAATGCTGACAACAAAACAGAAATAGATTTTTTAGATTCGGAGTGGCCAATTTGTGGTTTATATATCAGGCACAGTATTCTCTTCCTGAAGATTGCCTTCTGGTATGCCTATTCGATTGATGCAACAGCCTTTACCATACAGAGCTCTGGAAAGTCCTTCGTAAGACCAAAAGGCTTATTCTCACAATTCAGAAAAGCCTGACATACACAAGGTTTTAAAATAGGGAAAAATAATCTTTTCAGATATATAACACATCTCTTCAGAGACTAACTTTAAATAGTAAATATCACTTTTCTGTGCAATATGTCATAGCAAGTTCTGGGGTAGGAACTGGAAGCATACTGCCTCTCCAATGCCTTCCCAAAGGCACTATTAAGTACCAGTTAAGGAACTCGTATTAGTAAAAGTCCATGCCCCAAGCAATTTTTGAACCTGCAAAATGGTGCCCTGTACAAGATCCAAGCATTGAGCTTCACAGTGGAGCTGATGATCTCTGAGGATCTAAGGGCTTCTGGTCAAATACTCACCAGCGCAGGCCACTGCGCCTGCGAGATTCTAGTCCCCTGAAGCATAACAGGATCATTTCGAGGTGCCCAAACCAATGATCCTTCCAGCAGCAACACTATAACTTCTTCAGCATGGACTTTCACCCACGCATGTTGTTTCCAGTTACAGCCATCGAATTCCACAAAGATCTGATTTAAAAAAAAATAAATAATCATCTCTTTTCAGACACTTAATAGAAAATGAGATTCCTATAATCCTTATGGAAAATGAGACCACAATTTTAGTAAGAAAAATCAGGGTAAGTATCGCAATGTTATTACTGAGAATACATCTACATAGCTACAGGAATCAAATTAACCATCACTAACCTATGAAAAACTATTTAAGCCCAAACATACATCACTGGCTCCAAATGCTGTGTTTTCCTATACAAAATTAAAGACATGAAAATTGTTCATCCCGAAATACAGATGATGACTCAAGGTAAGCCTCTTTCACAGTAGGATTTTTTAGAGAATCTCAACACTATTACCTGGCACTTCAATAGACAGCCTGTATCAGTATGGTTAACTGACATTCACAGAACTAAATGCTTCAGCCTGGGTTTGTGTTTGCAAAACCCATTCTAAATCGGAAGCTTTGTCTTGTCTTGTACGTTATTAAACTCCCTGAACAAATGCAAATATTTTGGATGGCATGAGATTACCCAGAATTACCTACTTGCTAGATTTTTAATAATCTTATTTACAAGTGTAACAATATAAACTACACTATACACACTACAAATCTAAATCACTACTCTATCATTCTCTTTTTTCTTTCCTATCACAAAGGACAACTGTTAAAATAATTTGAAATTACACAGCAAGAATGCTAAGGTTTCAAATCTCATTCCATGTCCTAAAAACTGGAGCTATTATCTGTTAGAAAAGTCACATTCCAATCTCTCATCTACAGAACTTACACACTTGCCAAATATAATCAAACATGTCAGATGAACAGATCAGTTAAGGAACACTTTAAGCTAGATATCAAAACAGGGTTTTGTAACCATCACTGGGAAGCAACAAGGCTAACCAGAGACAAACAACTCTCTGCTTTACCAATACACCATATTAAAAGAAGTACTAGAGACCACTTAACTCCTCTACTCCATTCCTCCCCCCAGACTCAAAAGGTCAAACCCCAAGGGAAGAATATGAAGTAACTCTCTTGATGAATTCTTGAACTCCATTACTGCTTAAGCTGCCCTGCTGAGAAAGAGTGTCAGACCTTCCAAGATATCCTTCCACCACTTAAACAATTTTCAGCAATATAGTGGAAATTAGACTGAACATCTTTCCGTTTTCAGTGGACCTACAGGTTTCTTAATACTATATTTATGCTATTTTGTCTGTAGTCCCTACTCAAAACACTTTGTGTCCCAGGCCTCCTAACTTTTATGGTATTATAGAGCTTGCCTATCCATTAAAACAGTGATCTCTCATACTTCTATTTCACATAAGAAAAGCAGTACTGCCCTTCATGTGACACATTGACTTATTTTCCCATTAGCATGCAATTTTACAATATTAGGAACAGACTGAGATAAAGCCCAAAAGGTCTTTAATGATCCTGTTCTAGTAATCATTTTGAGAAAGCAGGTAACGCCTGTTTCCATTTAGAAGAGGCAAAGCTGTTTTCTAATAGCAGCATAATTTTTCCTCAGGATTTCTTCTAGATGCTCTGAATATGGGATGACAACTATGACTGACCTTTATATGTATTTTTTTGTGGACTAACCACAATTAGGTTACTCCACATTATATCAAAGTAAGAAGGTCTAAGAGCTACTCTCTGTAACCAAAATTTTACAGGGCGAAAAAACCCAAAGATCTCTCAGAGGCTTTACTCTACCAGGAAAAAAAAAGCCAACAATGAAACCCATACTTTTAAGTTTTATACTTCTTGTCTATTCCCAAGATTTCTGCCCTAGAAAGGTGCAGATATTCAACTGCACTTTTGTACTTCTGTAAGGCCAACATGAGACTACAGGCTAGCAATAGATACCATCCTTGCAGGATGCTATGAGAAAGGACAGACTTATGTAGACCAAAGAGTAGAAAATAAATTTTTCCCAGCCTTTATCACACCTAGTCCACATTGTTACCTCAGAAGAGTATTTCCTAAACAGTGGTTGACTGCTTGGTGCCCGCCAACTCTGACAGAATTACTTTAAAGAGAACTCTTTTCCAATAGCATATCATTGCCAATGTCACAGCAGCATTCATTATGCATGGAAGAGTCCATGAAAACACTGAATGTCCCAGATTACTCTAAATTCTGCCTCGACTATTTTACACATTTCACATCTTACAGTTCTTGCATAGATTTTTGAGAATACACTGTTTAGAGACAGCTACACCCCTGAAACAGTATTAAGTGGAAGGGTACTGATGAAAGGAGCTGGGGAGAGAACTGCAGTGCTGAATGAAGGTAATGAATTCACACACCAATGAAAATGCAAGACTACTGATGACACACATGTCCAATGCAGTCTGCTACAAGAGCGGCTCTTCAGCTGGATCTTAGCCCCGACACACTTTCACAATTCAGATAGTCTCAAAGACCTGACACATTTCCCTTTCGAAGAAACCCTTTATGCATGGGCTTTTCCTTCCTCTTCCTTGAAGAAGTTAGGCAGCAGCTAGAGTACACAACCGCAGCTCTCAACTGCAGACATAGGATGCCAGGCCCACCCAATTTGCAGAGTCAAACCTAGCACACTGCTTTGTACTGACAGCTGTAGGTGCAGTTCTAGAACAAGGACAAGAAAGCAGTAACACTAGAGGATAGATGTCAAGGTAACAGCTCAAATCTGGAGCTCTGCAAACAAGCCCAAAGAACTTATGGTAACTACTAATTTTTAAAAAACTGATCATAAAGAGAACTAAAACTCTTCACAAACATAGAACCTCATTCCTACTACCATGTGACACTAAATCAGACACAGCCCTCCAAAGCATGCCAGCACTTAAAGCAAGTACCTGCAGAATCGACACATGCAAAGAGACACTCCACCAATACATTTTTAGGATCTCCACCCAAACGTTTAACTGAGCTATACTAGGAAAAAACCAGACAAATGCTAGAGTGCTTAAATACATTACATGAAGCCCAAATTCCTACAACTAAATACAAAACCTGAGAAAAATTCGAATGGATGAGCCTCACTCAAAAGTCAGCACTCAATATGTATTTTCATATATAATTCATGGTGATCGAGAATACTTAGCATCTTCCCGGCGGAAGAACAAAATGAAACAACCTAAAAAACCCCAAAACAACGCATTGGGGTTATATACATACATATCCATCAGCAGCAGAAATGTCCCAGACGTATTTGTTTTACACCTATGTTACTTCCAACCAGCGCACCGGCGGTACCGGACCCCTCACATATCTGCCCGGTCGCTCCGCCGCTGAGCTCGTCGCAGGCTGGACCCGCCGCTTCCAGCCCCGGAGCGCGTCCGGCGGGCCCGGCGCTGCAGGAGGGCTCGGGCCGCCGGCACAGTTCGGCCGCAGCACCCCGCCCGCCCCCAGTCTAGCCCGGACCGCCCGCAGCCCTCACGGGAGGCTCGACCCGCGGCCCCGTCCACGGTACTGTGTACCCCACTCTCGCCCCGGGCCTCACCGCCAGGTCCTGGGGCACCGCTCCGCTCATGGCCCTCACGGTGCCGCTCCGCCAGGCCCGTGCGGGCAGCGCAGGCCCCGGCTCGGACCCCGCCGTCTCGCCTTCGCCCGGCCCCGCCGCCAGCAGCAACAGAAGCCGCTTCCCCACGGGAGAGGCCGCCGCGTCCGCCATCCCCGCCGGGCAGAGCCGCCGCCCGAGCGCTCCGGCCGCAGCCGCCGCCCGAGGCACCGAGAGGCTCCTGCCCCGCGCTGGGCCTGAGCGCCGCCCGCCGCCGTCCCGGCGTGCACTGCGCGATCGACCCGGCCCCACAAGGCCCCGCGCGGGACAGGCGGGACCCGGGCGGTCCGAGGGGCCGTCGGGAGGGACGGGCCTCGTGGCGGAGCGGGAGGGCCCGTCGGCGGGCGTGGGCCTTGCCTAGGCAGAATCCCACACGACCGCCAAATCCAAAACCTGGAATTATCGCAGAAATGAAGGAGTTTTAACCTAAATTTTGATGTAAACACATAGGAGAACCAGTGCCCGCGTCTCAGGCAGGATCCCACAGATAGCATGAGTAACTGCTGCTGGCCCCAGAGGACCGGCAGCACCGCACAGATTGGGGTGCTTCACTTTCCAGTGAGGCAGATTTTGGAAAGCAGGTGCATTTAGGAAGCAATTAAGATACAAAATCAGAAGGTGAATGAATTCAGCTGTCATGATTAGCTCATAAATCTGAACAGTTATCATGTAGCACAGCTCAATGTCCTAAACCTGCCCCTTTTCAACATGAACCACAAAATACTTAATCATCTTATAGTATCTGTTTCTGCTTTTGCAGTAAAGGCACAGTAGCAGTGCTAGGAACTGTAATGAGGAGCAGATGCTATACTCCATACCAGCACAAGGATACTCTTGTGAAAGTAGGTTGCTCTTTCGCACATATTGTTTCTTCACTCTGGCAGAGTCCCATTTGACACTGAATTAGCAACAGCAAAGACAACTTGCTTGCTTTCACTTCCATTTATTCAAATGATTGTGCCCAGTTGTTTCAAGCGGATGACATTTCCTCTTTGTTACTTTCTAGTTAAAGGGATGCAATGTACTGACTGGAACATGGGTAAGGCAATGCCTAATACCAACTGAACAACTACACAAAACTTCAAAGTATCAGTGGCACTAGCACTCCGTGCTCTCCTCCTGTGCTGTACAGCATCTCTGAGTTTTGATTTGCTACACACCATTAGATTGACTAACTCCCCTCCCCTGTTTTTCTTTTTAAGTACAGTACTTACATGAAACATTACTGAATGGTAGCAGAGCCATTATGTCTTAGATGTAAGTGCCATGGTAAATCCAAGATCTGCTACATTCTTTGAAGACCAGTCTTTGTCCTCATGTCTTAAGTTTCTTTACTGAAACAGTAATATTACCAGCTGTGCACGACAAATAGTACCACCATGTGAAAGATTCCAAGTGCCCCTATGCCCCTTCGCATTCCACCAGTTCAGACTCCCATTACTGTAATAAAGCAGACCAGCATTTCCCATCTCCCAAGCACAGTGCTGGATATTCCAATGGCATACAGCACCAGGTGGGCCAACAGTGATAAAATTCAGCAATACTAGGGGTTTCCTAAGTGTCATTAATAATTGACCCAGACAGCATAAGTCATAAAACGTGAATTAAATTCAATTTAAAAAAATACCTAACAACTTTTCTATGCTAATTCTGTTGCACCAACCTCTACTACAAGTTAGAAAAAATAGTTTCATAAGCTGTGTGTTAATTTTAAATACTGCTTTACTGTGAAAGGGTAAAGACAGCTACTGCTGCTAAACTACATACTTAAATAGCTGCAAAACAGATAACACAATTTCAGCTTGTGAGAAATCAGGTAAGTAACCAGCACCCTACATCCAAAGGTGTCCCTTAGGCACTGAATGTGGCTTCTTCTCCAGACTGCCACCTGCACAGCCTTGAGTGATGGCAAATGCTACAGCATACAAAGAAAGTAACTTTCCAGAGTGGCTGATCCAGGGACCGATTTTGTGGAATTTAAATAATTTGAGATGCGGACACTCACCTGTACAGGTTTTCAACCCTCCTTTTCAATACTGTATCTAAGGCTACCCCTTCCATAGACAGCAGCCATGTTCTTTGGAGAACTTTATTAAAATATATCCAAGATCAGTAATCAAACATTTTCTAATGAGCCAGGAGAGAACTGAAGTGAGGAAAACATCTGTACAGAGGACAGTGCTGTAATTTTTTGTTTACATGCTTTATTTCAATGTTTCACAGTTTAATCATTGTCTACAAAAATATATTTCTGAAACTCTGAGTCCTCTATAAAAAAAGCTGGTCAGCAGCAGTGACCCTGACAAACAGAATGTACCTTGGGATAGTGTGAGCACCTCCTGTAAGCAGATTAGTGCGGCTAGGGAACACCTGCCTCACCCTGGGAGACTCCTGTTCTTTGGGATTAAAGCTCTGCAGTAGTTCTGAAAGAAGGCATCAAAAAAAAAAGTCACTCCATTTCTGTATACTGCACTAAGCTTGGAAGGGGGAGCTGCAAGTTCAGTGTATCACACAACAAAGAGTGCTGACAAAGTACTTGGCACTCCAGGAAAGAAGATCTCAGGATGCTTTAGTACCAGTAAATTTTTCTTTGAGCTATCCATTCAGAACAGCCTTTGTCTGTGATAATAGGTTCAGGCTGTCAGCAGAGGTACAAACAGCACACAAGCAGAGTAATCCTATAAATGCAAAGAGAGTCCTTTGAGGACAAGACGAGGGTTCTGTTCATTTTTACCTCAACATTTTCTGCTGTGGCTTTAACCAAGAGGAAAATTACTGTCATATCCAATAACAAGTGTACATTGTGTTGGATAGAACAAGCCACTATCAATGCTGTCAGCTTCAACTCCTTGGTACCCATAACTGGAAATATTTCTTACATCATCAATCATTTAATTCCTATGCTTACTAGTCACTAGTGTATCTAGCCACCAAAAATATGAACTGAGAAACTCATATTTCCCCCAAATGAAATTTTTCTACTCTTTCTCTGCTCAGTTATTTGACTTTCTATAGAGATACTTGCAGTAACAAAGAAAAAAAAAATAAATTGCCTCTTCTAAAAAAATAAATCTATCTTGCATTGTGCTCTAGAAAAGACAAGGTCAATGTACTCTGATCCTCAAAGCTCGTAACTAGAAGCCCATTACCACAAAATAATCTCAGTCCTGAACCCCTAAGCAGGGCAGGAATTTTCAGCAGCAAATAAAGAGTAGTTATTGACAGACTGCTTCCCTCATTCAGAAGATGAGCTCTCTGAAAACTTTTCCACACCTGCCTGTCAGAAGATCTTTCTGAGCCAGCAGCTTATGAAATCTGAATTTCCTAGAGATTAGAGAATTCAGGAGAGTGCTGATGGTTATTTTAGGTACACCTGCAATCAACGGGCTTCTGAGCTCCAGGCATTTGTTCAGAAAAAGTTCTCCTGTAACTCATGCCTACCACCAGTCTCAGTCTGATCTGCTAGACCTGAGCAGCCAAGGAGGTATATGAATGTGAAGTAGAATCAGAATCATCCACAAAAACATAGAAGCAAAGAATCTTCACTGAGACAAATACCTTATCAAAAAAAGATACTCAGCACTAGAAAACTAGTATTATCTCACTAATACTAAACAGCTCAAGTGTAAAATTTTTAAGAAAACACCTGAAGTTTACTTCTTGACTATTTTCCTTTCTTGAATTTCTGAGAGGAGTGGAGAAGGGGAGGAGAAAGGAATGAATCACTGTATTAGTAGTAAGCCACTACAGAGAAGGCAGTATTGGAAAAACAAAATTAAACCAGAAAAAAAAATCTGAGAACTTCGTTATTCTGAAAGCTTTCCTTACCTTCCTAAACTAAACAGCCTAAACAGAAGATTTTGTCCATACTTCAAGTTCTTTCACCAATCTGTTCCCATCTGTTCATCTTCCAGTCACAGACACACAACAGAGAGAATAATCAAGGGAGGCAGAGAAACCCACACATAGGGTATGCCTCCCATACAGCACCTACTTTAATATATCCAAACAACATAAACAAATCAATCAGATATTGTTACATCTTGCACATGGAAAGACTATAACTGAAGTGTAACAAGATTAAATTAAAGGAAGATGTGAAATTAAAGAAAAATATTCTTCTGTGGAACCTCTTTGCTGAAGACTCCACACCCCTTAAAGAAGCGATTCATATTCAGTCATTTGTGAAATGGAGAAGACTTGCCAGCAACAATCCTGCCTTGGCTTCAGGTGAAAAACTGCAAGTATTAATTCTCCTTTTAGTATCACAAAGCCTATTCATGTAAAACAAACTGCTGTCTTGCGTTGCCCTGCTGCCCTGCCCTGCTATAGAGATGAGTATATCACAAAATTGTAGACTATGCTGAGTTGGAAGGGAGCCATCAGGATCATGGAGTCCATCTCCTGGCCTTGCAGAAGACACCCCAAGAATCCCACAATGTACCGACAAGCATTGTCCAAGCACTTCTTGAACTCAGATAGGTTTGGTGCTGTGCTAGCCTCCTTGGGGAGTCTATTCCAGTGGTTAACCACCTTCTGGGTGATGAACTTTTTCCTGACTGTTAAAAGCTGCCTTCTCCACCAGCACAGACAAGTGGGATGTTACTTCTAGCCGATGCAATTATGCAAAAAGAAAACAAAATCTGTATCTTAAAGCTTAGAATTCTAGTGTGAGGGATCCCTTGTGGATAAACACTGCCATAGACTACGAGGTACTTTGTGTGAAGAATCTGCAACTGCAGCTGCACATTATTGCTACTTGCTGTCTCTCAGTGCACGCTTTTCCTATTTCAGCATTTTCTTACCTTCTCCAACTTATAGACTCCAGGGTGAAAAATTCTGAAACCTCACAAACATGGTTGCCAACAAAATACATTTGATGACATTTTAATCCCTTCCAAACTATTTAGAAGGCTGGCTTTGACAGTGCTACTTTTAACTTCAGGCCTAGAACTGCATAGAGAAAACTGTGTATGGTCAAGCATTAACAGTGCCTGCGCTATGCCTGTTCTCACAGGAAACGTTAATTAAAACAAGCAAAGTAACACAGAGAGCTTAGCCTGGCTGCCTTTTATCAAGGGCATAATGAAGACAATAATCACAACTTCTCCAATTCACTAATATTTTTTCTAATATTCCCCATGGCTACACTTAAAAGAGGTTCTGCCAAATTAAATTTAAGCTACAAATCACAACTGAAAAGTGTGCACTTAAGTTTCAACCACCAAGGACCATCCCTGATCAGGTGGCTTCACTTCCATTTTCAAGCACACAAAGACAGTTCCCTGTCACAGACAACTGAAGCACATACATGGGAGAACTGATTCATTAAGCCAATGGGAGGCAAGGTCACTGCTGCCGTGCCCCAGAAAAGGAGAAAGATTCATCAAGAAATTATAACTAAAAGGTTACAAAATAAAGGCAAGAGCTAAAGTCTGTCAGCAAGGAAATGCATTCTCCTGTCCCATGTGAACAGGAAACAGTGTCTGTAGGGTGTTAAAAAGGTCCTAGGAGGAGATGCCCTCCTACTTTTTTCTGCTGCCAAAGGAGAGGAGAGAAACATGCTGCTATTGGTCAGCAGGAATCTCTCTGTCTGCATCCAGTTTGCTTGTCTCTCCTGGGGAAGGAGTACGTGGTGCAGAGTGAGAAACAGGAGGGATCCCATGAGCTACAATCCCTTCCACTACTGGTGGTTCTGGTAGCCCAGGGTTGGCTACTCCCACTACTCCTGGAGGAAACCTAAAACCAACAAAAACATAGAAATTACAAGCTTGTCCAACAGAGTTATTCGAAGGAAAAGGAGCTATGCCCTCAGACGTGCTGAAAACAAATCCCTCTTTCTAAGAGAAACGCTCTGAGATAGAACACAGAAAAAGTCTCCAGAGCTGAGGAGAAGCAGTGGTATCCTAATGCCAAATGACACCTGTTTGCAGACAGACCCAGACGGTCTGAGGTCACATACTAAGCATTTGAAAACAGATACAAAATTTATCTCCAGTTGAAAATATTGTGAGGCACTCTATGAAGGCACCTGGAGGCCTAGGAATTCCCTCCCCATCAGCAGGAAGAGTGTAAGCTGCAGTTATCCTTCACTGGGCTCCAAGACAGAAAAAGTAAGAGGCTGAACTGATAAAACAGCTAGATGCAAGATGAAAAATAGGAGAGTGACAGTCATGAATTGCTAATGAACTATTCTTCCATCACTTCCATTCTGCTTCCCTATGCCCTCTCCATAAATACATTTCAACTTCTCTAGATCTCTCATAGAAGGAAGGAAAATATATTTCCTACCTTTGCAGATGGGAGACAAACAGAAGGGAAGCAACCCGTCCACAATCACTTTACAGGTTTGTAGCAGATAAACTCAAATGCACTCTGTTTAGACTACTGAACAAATCCACTGGAACAGTGACTCAGTAATAGTCTGTATCTGGGCTACATGTAAGAACTGTGCTTTGTTTTTATATAGCCCTAATGCTATGCACAACTTCTAATGTAGAGCTGCAGACCTTTTTTAGGACATTCAGCAGGCTTTCTTATATTAAGGTATCTCTTGGGCATGTCTTCCAAGGATTTGGAAATACTGACCAATATGCAGCTGGAACTCAATATGACCAAGTACGTGTTAAATACTCGTACACCTTTAGAAGTGCTGCTGTTAAGTTTCAAGAAAGAACTCTATATATAGAGTGTATAGGAACAGAGACATACCTGTTTGCAGGTACAAGCAGTTCTCAAAAGCCCTGGCCTACTTCAGCAGGAAGATATGCTTGGATAACCTATGTATCTCACCTGTAAGCTGCAGCTCCATTGAGTTCTGGGTGGACAGTTGCAGGATCAATATTGGACCACTGAGCTGCTAACAGCAAGTACTCCTTATTAACACAGTTTCTCAAAGCATCAGGTATATGACCTGCAAAGGCATCAAGAATGACAAAAAACCCCCAGAAAACAGGTAGGAGAGACTTGTTCCCTGCAGCATTTACAAAGGAAAGTAGAAAGGAAAAGCGCAAAATCTTTTCATCCACTTCCACAGGACACACTGGATACATGAGACTCTCCTCTAATCATCTGGTGTCTGGAGATGGCAAGAAACTGATCTTTTCCTCCCACTTCTATGATCAGGTAAAAATTATTGCCACAAACTGCAACTGCCAAGCCTCACTTTTTTCAAGAGACAACATGTACTACTCAAGGAAAAAAACATACAGTAAAACTATCAAAGGAATTATTGCAAAGGATTTGGAAGATGTGGGTAAAAAGGCTTTCCCAGGGAAAGAGCCACTCTGGCACTAGGTACAAGAATTCTCAGAAGCCAAAGATACAATTATCAACTTACACGCCAGTCCCATAAACCACTTAATGAGTCTAAGTTTTCAGAGCAATCAGCATAATCCTTGCAGTGAACTAACAAAATTTAGCAGCAGCTGCAAATCTTCATTACCTGTAATAGCTCTACGGATCTCTTTAGCTGCATCTTCTCTGGATTCAATGGAAGCCTGTTCACTGTACCAAGCAGTGTGAGGGGTGCAGATAACATTGGGTGCATCTTTTAACGGCCCCTGAGCAAAACTGGGGGGAAGAAGAAGGTTTTTTTCCAGAAGTGATAACCCCATCTGTAAGCCAAATAACAACAAAAACCCCAAAAAACCCAAACCCACCAAACCGCCAAAAGAACCATCCAGTTTAGGTGAACCACCAGACAGCAGCAGGCATGCAGGTACAACATTACCTGAAAGGTTCAGACTCATGCACATCCAATGCTGTTCCTCTGATTCTCCCCTCTTTCAAGGCTTGTGCTAAGGCTTTCTCATCTACCAGCCCTCCCCGGGCTGTGTTGACTAAGAAGCAGCCCTGACGCATCTGAAAGAAGAAAAATAGTACATGCATTGAGAATGAGACTTTTCATGGAAGCTAAGTGAATCTTGGGAAATCTACTGGAAATGAGCAGGAGTCTGCAGTGACTAGATGAGGTCTGGAGGAACTAGGAGTGCTTTCACTGCAAAGCTTCCCACAGGGGAAATGCCTGCAAGCAATGCTTGAGAAATTTGCTCTAAAAATCAACAAACAAAACCATAAGACAACAAGGGCAAAAGTGGAACTCTAAGTTCTGCACTCCATATTCATCCTACTACATTAAAAAAAAAAAAAAAAAAGGACAGGAACCATGACTCAAGTATCCAGCTACACAAAACTGGACTACAATGTCCAAATGTCTCTCATAATACTACTGGAAAACATTCATAGACCACTTAGCCTGAGACTGGCTTTGCAGTGGGCTTGGGCAGAGAGGCTTTGGCAGCACTGTGTAAAACAATGTACACAGTCCCAGCCATGCCACATCTATCTCTAACCAGTGCAGTAAATTATTTTAAAGATAATTTGAAATTATGGAATCACCTAAAATATTCTTTATAAAGGAAACTACTTTGCAAGAAGAGCCAATCCTGTTCTTCTCTTAACATAAAATTCTATACAGCACAAAGCACAGGCACCCAGATCCACACGCTCCCAGCCTCCAAAGGCAGCAGGAGGCACACAACAGAGGCAGCAGGATTCACACGCTCTCAGCCTCTGTGAAAGCAGCAGTTTTGGTTTGCATTCATTTCCACAGTGCTCTGTGGGGGAAATCAAGCTCCTGCTGCACCTGTTTAATAGTGAAGTCATTGATGAGGTGATGGTTATGTTCATTCAGGCTGCAGTGCAATGTGATGCAATCGCTGTGCATTAGTAGATCCTGCAGGGTTCCTACTCGTTGTAAACCCAAGGATCGCTCCACTCCATCCGGCAGATAGGGATCATAGAAAATCACGTTGAAGCCAAAGGACTTGGCTCGCAGAGCCACTGCCTGTCCAACTCGGCCTTCACAAAAGAAAACCCACAATCATCAAGGAAAGGTAAAACAAACTTTAAAGACAAGATACTGGGGTAGACTGGGAGCCTACACTGAAGTTTACTACCAGGGGCCAAGGTACTGCAGCCCTGGAAACCCCTAGGATTGCCATAGGGATCCAGAGGAGGCTATTCAGTGCTGCTCCTATGTAACTAATTCTAGTTCCTCCCCATGCAATAGCCAGAACGTAGTCAAGAAGCAGTTCTGTTTTCAAACCAAATCTAGACTCTGAGACAGAGATAATAATCTGGCTACAAGAACTTGGAGAAGGAATTGGTAGCCACCTTTCAGGCAGTTTTGCTACTGAGACAGTACTTAGCACAGAGGGAAACAGTCACTGAGAAGAGCTGTATAAATGTTCCAATTCTTCTAACCATCTGGAATCAAAAAAAGAGTAACCAATCCCCTGACATATACCCAGATCTTGAAGATATCCAGAATAGGGCACTAGCATTCCTTAGGAGTCAGTGTGTTTCACAAAGAACAGTTGTAGAATTATCACTTTTCTCAGTATGTGACTCTTAGCTTCCCAAAAACGTTCACAGTTCTCTTTTCAGTCTAACAATTCCCATCACTTACCGAGTCCAATGATGCCCAAAGTCTCCCCACGGATACGCACAGCACCTCCAGCTACCTCTCGAATCTGTTCTACGCTTGAGGCTCGATTCCCTTCCCGCAGAGCCTGATGTAGCCAAGTAACACGGCGATAGAGGTTCAAGATGTGGCAGAGGGTAGAGTCAGCAGTCTCCTCTACTGAGGAGGAAGGGATGTTGCAAACGGCAATGCCTGCAAAGCCATAGAGGTCATATAAGATTTTTAGCATCACAATCCTAAATCAACATAAAGCTCTTTAAGCACAAATGCCAAAAGATAACTGAGTACTCCAGAACTCAAGAAACACAGGATTCATTTCAGAACCTCATTCTACTACAACACAGATGACCAGCCGTCCTTTCAATCCCCCAGGAAATACCATTCCTTCTTTATAAATATGTATTTGATTATCATACTCAGCAGAAAAACAAAAAAGCTGAAATGAGAAAACTGGGCCATACAAGTGATACATGCAACTAACTGTTTTAAAAGACCTGCGTTCAAAAAGATGCACTCCTTCCACAGATACTCCTGACAAATTAACAGGCATTCTGTAGAAGAATTGAGACAAATGGCTGAGCTCCTCATGCCTCATGGTCCAGATGCTCACTCATTAGCCTCCCCAGGAGCAACAATAACTAACTAACTAATTAAATGCAGACAGAAGTCCCAGGAGCTTCTCTAAATCCACTTGAAGTCAAGCTTAAAAATAGCACTCCCACTCTAGAATAACATACAAACACAAGGACCATAAAACCCATGGCTACAACTATCAAGTAAATTAGTAATGCAAACAGAATTGAAGTCCTAGAAACATAAATTACTATCAGAAAAGGGAAAGATGGAACTCTGCTCAGAACTTCAACCAGATTCTGATACAATCTATGAAAAAAAAAATAGGAGGGTGGAGGCTGGAAACATAAAATTTCATTCCTGCTATCCTTCGTTTGACAAACCACCAAAGAAATAAAAATAATTAGATGGAAAAATGGTCTATTCCCAAATATAACCCTAGTCACTTGCCAAACCAAGGCAACTCTTCTACCTCAAAAGTCCACCACCTAGCTAAAAACTGGAAACTAAATCTAGGCAATGGTTGAAGGCATCATTGTTTCGTAAGCCTAGTCAGAGGAAACATTTGGCTAAACTCAGACCATGCTTTACCATGAGAATTAGGAGCGCAATGGCCACAGACAACCCCAGATATCCGACTGTTGTTCTCTATCAAACTATTTCCAATTTTGCCATAATGCCACACAGACAACTCAGAGGACATGAGCAGGGGTGATAGAAAACACCAATTTCTCTTAATCTCACTGGTTGCCATCTCATTCACCTCTAGACAAGCCCCATGCATTCATCTGTTACACAGCCAGACAAAGATTGTGTTAACATACAGTATCATACCTAAATGTAATGAACAAACACAGACAACAGCCCTTTGGTCTGAAGATTCAGAACTCACAAGGAACAGTATCTTACCTCTGAATGAATTAAAAGGCCTGGCTAAGCATGAAAACAACCATTAATTGCCCATTAAAAAGTAAATCTGGCCACATGTAAGGGTCATTGCACTGTCACTCCACAGCAAAAGTGGCAAGCAATGGTCTGATGGTGAAGGAATTTTGACTCATTTCACCTTGGATTAATGAGTGCGCAGTGGAGGAAAAGGGAAATCTTTGAATCTGAATGAATCAAAGACATGGATGGTGACCTTAAGTAGAGAAGCATTAAGACTAGGTTAGGTTCCAAATTCAGCACAAATATGGCTGGATGAAAGCCAAGGACCTTGACAGGAACTCTTAAGACTATTCCTTTGAATCATCCAAATGAAAAGGTTCTTTTGACCTAATTCAAGCACTAGCCCAATACACACTATTCATTTATAAGAAATTCACCTGTTCTTACAGATCTGAAAATTGCAATGCTTGCCTATTTCAATTTTATATACTAATACCTGTATTTGATTTAACCTTAACAAGACCTGCATTACATTAAGGAAGCTTTAGAATCCCTTACACCTGTAAAACTCAAAAAAGAAGAGGAAGGACACTTGAGTGACACATCTCACCTATGAGACTAAAAGGTCCAGAAGTCTCACTACCATCTGTTTAGTAAATAACATCATCTTGTCACCTGATTCAGACACTTTTCACATGCCTAGGATTCCAAAGGGATAACTAATAAAGTTTTATATCAGAATCTATTTGCATATGCAAAATTAAGGAAAAAACTCATGAAGCATTTACAATGAGTTTATCTGGCATCAGCATTTGCAAGCAGCTTTTTTCAGACAGCAGTTTGCTCAGGTGTCACAAAAAGACCAAAGTCACCTCACTAAAAGTTAGCTAGACATCATATTCAGATTCTTGAATCCCAAACAACAACAAAGACACCAACATCAATAGCAGAGCAATCTGAAAACTGAGAATGTTTCTTTTAAGCCCCTATCAGCCCCTCTATTGGTCAGCTTCCTAAAGATACCTGATACTGAGCAGCTCCAAATCTTTGTACATAGAAGTTTTTAAACGCAGTCAACTCAAAAAGCACAAAAAGATGTTCAGTGTTCAATTTCACATTCAGTTCTGATCACAACAGACACCTAACAGTGTCATCATACCTAGTTCTGCAGCGGATTTGATGTCAACATTGTCATAGCCACTGCCAATACGCACAATGACCCTGAGGGCTTTGAATTTCTCCAGATCCTGACGAGAAAGGGTAATGGTGTGGTACATCAGAGCTCCCACTGCCTCATTCAGCACCTATAACAAAAACCAGTCCAAATCAATATCTGGTTTGATTAACTAAGAGGCAAAGCTCTACTTCTGAATCTTGCACATCTTCTTACCCACCTTTTCATGGATTTCCTGAGTTGACTGAGCATCACAAAATGCCACTGTAGCAACGTCCTTCAAGATGGGCATCTCCACAGTGCAATCTCGTCCATCCAGGAGTGCAACCAGTGGCCGTGCTGGCATTGGGCCATTCACAATAGGAGGCCGTATGCCTATTAAGAAAGTGAGCAGGAGTGATTACATAACAGACAAGAATTCTGGAACCCTCATCTGCTAGTCCAACAAGTAGCTAATAGCATTTAGGAACAGATTAGGCAAAGCAAAACACATGAAGACAAAACACAGGGAAAAGACACTGAGAAAAAAAGCACAACCACCACTTACATGAAGGAAAATAAAGCATGCATTATCAATAATAATATATGAGAGGTGATCTGCTCAGCAGCATGCCGTCTTACTCCTGGCTCCTGAAACGAGTGACAAAGTCGCTTCATACCTCCTCCCCAGTGACCGGCCCTCCCTCCATCCCAGCATGCCCAGATAATATTTCCCCCTTAAGTGAGCAGAACTTGTACGTCCACAGAACCTCCGACAGTCAATAGCATCCGGCCCTTCCCAGAAGGCCGTAGGCAGCGCCTCCGCGTGCGGCGAGGCCCTGCTCGCCCCCGGCCAGGCGGACGCTCAGCTCCACAAGCGCGCAGCGGGTCCCCGTGGGGGCAGGTGCCGCTGCCCACCGCCCGCTGCTGCCGCAGCTGCCGAGAGGCGCCCGCCCCGCCTCACCTTCACAGATCCGGTCCAGACGCTGCCGCTTCACTTTGTGCCGGTCCATGGGCCGGGCGGGGCCGCGCCGCCCTCGGCGCCGCGGAAGGACCCGGGACCCGTCACTCGCCGCCCGCGCCGCTGCAGCGGAACCGGAAAGACGCGGCTGGGCCCACGCGAGCGGCATCGCCGCCACCGAGGCGCTGCGCGCTTCCGCTTCCTGTCCGCTGACCGTGGGCGTGCGAGGGGAGCGGGGCCGGGCCGGGCCGGGCCGGGCCGGGCCCTTCCGGGCTCGTTCGGTACTCCCGGGTCACAGCCGGCTTCGGGCCGGCTGGGGCTGCAGGGAGTGGACCAGGAGGGTGCTTACAAAAAGCTGGGAGGTGGATCCTGGGATGTAGCTGCAGGTCTTCCTAGAAAGCTCTCTCTGCATGAGAAAAATAGGGAGTCATTCAAATCGGTTCTGCTTCTGTTTTGCCACTATTGCAGCCGGGTCTCCTGCGCTTGTCCCGTGCTTCTGGGAGTGGATCAGCGCTGCAGTATCCGCTCATCCTGAGAATCCACTACATAAATCACGACAAGGACGTTACCAAGCAAGTTCTGTGCAGTTTCTTGAAGAACAAATTAAAGTTATTTATTACACAAACCTTCCTAGTACCTGAAGTTCATACAGTTGATCTACGTTCACACGGTCCTTTTTGAAATACCTCCCACATTCCATTCAGATAAACCATGGTATGTTTTAACAGATCTGTGTGTTCTGTGTTGGAATTCGGTGGACAAAAAGCAACGTGATAATTGGAACTGCCAGCTAGCGACTGTGTTGGAACAAATGGGTTAAAAGCAGATGACTGTCTGTAGAGGAGGATTGTAAACACGAAGCTGGAAATAATCCTTACTAAACAGAGGTGAACACTCCAATGATCCTCTGGCATGTCCCCAGTTTAATGGCGCCTATGTCTTCCCTTGTATGCATCTGCTAAGGGTTTGCTGTGGGAATTCCCCAGTTAGCAAAGGAAGGGAAATAAATTACTCTTTAGCCATGGGTTTGTGGCTCTCCTGACTGCTGGCTGCCTGTGCTGACACTCACTAGAGCAGTTTAATAATAGCAAGGTAAATATGTTTGGCAAAGATAGAGTGCTTAGAAAAATGTGTTTCAAGGCCCACTGGGTTAGATGACCCTTAAATATCTCGGATTATTTCATGAACTGGTTGAAATAGTGACAAAACCATGAAGAGTGGCTCTGATCCCAGGCACCTGGAAGAGGCAAAAACCCACCTGTGTGGAAAGAGACAAGAGGATAGGCTAAGGAATATTAATTCATTAATTTGCCTGTAATTAAAAAATAATCTGGTGCATGTAAGTTGTTTGTGGCAATCTGTGAGACTACTACTTGTTTCCAACAGTTTGTCAAGAATTAATTCAGAGTCTGTGCTATATGTGGCTACTTAAAAAAAATGGGTTGTGTTATCCATTTGGCTTGCATGCCAAACCTCAGAGGCAAGCCTTCTAACACATTACTGAAGCAGCCCTAGTCTCCTGGAGCACAATTGCCTATGGCCCAGAGAATCTCACTTTACATTTTTGCTGGCTGACCTTCATGTCTGTATAAAAAACCTCAGTTAAAATCTCCCTGAGTGCATTCAGGTATCCTCCTCAGCTGTCAACACTCTTGCTGATAGCTCTTCAGGCAAGTACTTTGTTGGATGCTTTAAAAAAACAGAAGGAATAGGAAGCAAGAGAGGATTTTCCTGAGGACAGATGAAGAAATTGGAAGTCCTAGAAACCCTGTTTCCAGGGGCAAAATTAGTGAAGAAAGCCTCATCTATGTGGGTACAGCTACTCTGTGCAGTGGTCCAAAGTCCTGTATGTATCAGAATCATAGAATAATAGCATTTGCTTAGTTGGAAGAGACCCATCACAATCATCAAGTCTGACTCCTGGCCCTGCACAGGACATGCCAAGGATCCCATGATGTGCCTGCAAACTGTTCAAACACTTCTTGAACTCAGGTGCTTGGCGCTGTGACCACTGTCCTGGGGAGCCTGTACCAGTGCTCAACTGCTCTTTGGGTGAAAAACCTTTCCCTGATACCCAACCTAAACCTCCATGACTCAGCTCCATGCCTTTTCTTCAAATCCTGTCACTGGTCACGAGAGTGAAGTGATTGGCACCTGCCCCTCTACTTCCATTCATAAGAACGTTGAAGACTGCAATGAGGTCTCCCCTCAGTCTCCTCCTGGTCACAAACCAAGTGACCTGAGCTGTACCTCATAAGCTTCCCCTCCGGTCCCTTCTCTACCCTCGTGGCCTCCTTTGGATGGTCTCTAGTAGCTTAATGTCTTCTTAATATTGTGGTGCCCAAAACTGCACACAATACTCAAGGTGGGGTTGCACCAGTGCACAGTAAAGCAGGACAATCGCCTCCCTTGACTGGCTGGCAATGTTTTGCTTGATGCACCCCAGGACATGGTTGGCCCTCCTGGCTGCCTGGGCATATGTTGACTCAGTAGGAGCAGCTTGTACCTCAGTCTTTCCTGGTAGTCTCTAAAGCACATAATGCTGCTGATAAGATGTAAAGTAAACAGCCCCCGTGCTGCTGCCCTGCCATGTGCCCATCTCTCTCACAAGCAAAGAGGAGAAAATTTACAGGACTGATTAAAAAAGGAACCTACAAGAGTGATTAAAATAAGAACCTACTGGTTCATGTTCTGTGTTCCACAGCTCTGAAAGGCAGTGAAGGTGTCAGCAGAGTGGCATCACTGATCTTTGTGGCCTAATGAAGCTATGAGTCTTCTGTCTCATGGCTTGAATGAATAGAAGTCCAGTCCATTTCACTGTGGAAAGCAGCTGCAGGACTGCTGCTGAAACGAGAAGAAATAATCTAATCCATGTTCTTTAACTTGATTGCTTTAATACCTGTTTAAGTACCTTCCAAGCCTACAGGAAATAAAATCTTTGATTTGGTTCCTGTTCTGGTTTTGGCACAGATCAGTGAGAGTGGGCATGGCCAATACCCTAATATATTTGATACCACCTCAAATCATTGCTGGGGGCAGAGAAAGGAACTCTCACTTCTGAGGAGAAGGGGTTCCTTCTGGTGGGGGAAAGCATGGTTGGGAAGAGCCAATGAGTATTGTTGGACTTTCTGTGCAAATAATTTCTTTGTCTATACCTTTTGTTATTAATATTGTTGCTGTTACTATTCCTTATCTCATTCCTGTTTCTTATCTCCACCCATGATCTTTGCATTTTGTTCTTCCAATTGAAGGAAGGCAGGGGAGCAATCAGCAAAGTTTTAGTGGGAGAACTAAATTGAGAAATACCCTTCCAAAACCATGACATTATTTTTCTCACTACATTGAACAGCTATGACCCCTAAGTCCTGAGTCTGTCTTGCCTCTGCCAGATCCACTGTCCTACAAGCTAATTAAGCTTCACTTGAGACAAGGAGAGATGCATCATGGATATCATGGATCAGAAAAATGGGCTCACAGTGCATCACTTAAATGTCTTTGGATCAAAATACAGCATAATGCACTATTAAAACTACTTATTTTGTCTACGTTCTTGCCTCTGAAAAAATTTAGACTTTAGGTAGTAGAGCAGTGCTGTTACAAGGTACTCCTCCTTTCTTCTCTTAAAAAAATATTTTTGCTTTCCTTTTTTACAAATAATTTTTCTTCTGAGCTGCTCACGCCTTAAATTGCTTCTGTCATCCAAGCATGTGCACACTAACCATTGCCTTAACTAGTTGGTGAAAAGGGACTTAGAGAGTTTCTGATCCAACATCTTTGTACTAGTCAGTACAGAGTCTTTTAGATAACCTGTTCTAGCACTGCACCAACATCTTAGTGAAAAAGTTTTTCATATCACTCAACCTGAACAACCCAAGATGAAATTTATGGCCATCATAATTTCTTGTATCACCTGCCATTTGGGTTTATCACCTTTGCAGCTCACCTTTAAGTAGCTGTAGGGTGGTAGTAGATGGTCTCTCAAAGAAGCCCAGGTCTGATAATCAATTTGTAGGTCATGTGCTACCATCTTGGTAGCCCTCCACTGGACCCTCTCTTGTTCCTCCTCATACCCCTTGAACTTAAGGGGCAGGAAACAGCACACAGCAATCCAGGTGTGGCCACTCCACTGCTAAGCAGACATTAAAAACTTCTTTCAGTCTCTGGCCATGTTCTTCCTAGTACAGTGTGGTGTGTGGGTTGTTTTATTCACAGTCACATCTTACTGATATCCATGGCAACTTCCAGGTCCTTCCAGCAGGACTGCTTCTCATCCACTCAGTCCTCAGCGAGGAAAGATGCATGGGTTGCTGTGCCCTGTTTCAGAATGCGATGGTCCTTCCTAAACATCATAAGGCATCTGTTAACTCGGTTCTTTCATTTCTCAAAGTCCCTCTAGACTGAAGCTATGTTGTTCAGCATGTCTGTTGCTCATTCTGAATTTTTATAATCATAAAGTTCTTATTTCCCTTTTCCTGTAGAATGACTTACAGTTATTCTCACCAAAGATATAGTCTACCCATTGAGCTGTATGACTGTACTTAATCAGACAGACACCCAAACATCTCTGACCTTCCTGCTGAGACCCACACTCAGGGTAAAATACAAGGGCAGTTTAGAATTCTTTACTCATAGGAACAAAAAGTAAAACTGTCTGAGCCAGAAGTGGCCAAGTGTCCCAGGGACTGAAACACAAAACTAGGGGTAGCTGCTATAGATGTCAAAGCCCTGAACCTTCTTTGGCAATGAGCAGCCAGAGCTGTTTAGGGCACTAGCACTCATGCTAGGAAATGGAGGAGGTTTTTATTTGGTTTTCCATAAATATAGACATCAACTTCTGCTGGGTTGTTTGCATTAGGTTAATATTACTGCAGTGCACAGGTGTTACTATTAGCTGTGAATATCTGCTGTCTGTCTCTAGCCCTGTAAAGAGCAGAGTGTGGTGCTGTAAATATTAGCCCAGGCATAAAAGTGTTTCCTCAGCCCTCCTCTGTGCTACCTCCCCCAGTAGTTCTCTGATAGTACTCCCAACAAATGGTCAAGACTCAGCATCCTTTGCACTTCCCAGTAACATGCTCTGGTTTTGACTGAAGAACGGTTGTAGTGGTCAAATCCTCAAAAAAAGCAACAGGAGCACCAGCATGCTGTAATCTTCATAAGATTAACGCTATTCAAAATAAGGTACAACTAAGTAACTCAACACCTACAGCAAACAAAATACATCCTCGGCAAAACCCACTTTTCACTGGCTGTGGTAGTCATGGATGTCAAGATGAAATGTCTAGTGTATCACTGGAACTGCTACTTGCTTTAATATGGTGATATACAGTAAATTCCACGCAAAAGAATTCTCACACCAGTTCCTTGCAGTAAGCAGGAGGACTAATCTTTCCTAAAAACTCAAGAAGAAGAGGGCACCAGTGAATTAGATATTCATGTGCATTGAATACTTAATGTATCTGGACAGTTATTACCCTTTCTGCTGGGGTTTTCAGGCAGATGGGGTAGGTCTCTCTATTTATGCAAACAACAGACTTACTAAAACATTTGCCCCATTTTCATATACTAATGTTTGATGTGCATGTGTTGGACTGTAACTTTTCCGAACTGGTTAATTTGATTTTAGGATGCTGCCTAAATGCCATATGGGCTCTCAGAAATGCCATCTTTAGTGTGGCTGCAGACACACAGCTCAATCAAGTCAGAGCCAGCACCAGGTAAGAAACTGAAATAAGAGCCTTCACAACAAAGCCAAAAGGAAGCCACAAGCTCAGTCATCCCATCCACAGACCAAAGAATCACTTGGGGAATCTATTCAAAAGCCAGTCTGCCTCTGTATCCTCCAAGAACAATCCCTCCAGAGTGAAGGAGACTCTCCTAAGTTGGAGACTTACTGTCCTTTACCCAAATAGGCCCCCGAGGGTGTGCAATCACAGCTCTGGTCTCGGTACTGAAGTATGCTATCAATCAATGTGAAAAACGTCAATCACTTGTTTTTTAAAATTTTAAAAGTTTAATAGTAATAAAATGGTTATAAAAATAGTAACACAATTAGAGTAATAACAATTTGGACAAATTGAATTAGGACAATATGAGTCAATAAAAACAACGAGTTACAGACGTCCAGGTATCTTTTTCTGGGCATCACGAGCCCGAAAAAGGACCCCTGCTAACAAAGGATTAACTCTTAAGAACAATAGCCCGTTGCATATTCATACACTTCATACATGATGCATAAATTCTATTCAAACACAGGATTTTGTCTGGCCATTGTCAACTTCTTCTTTGTAATTCTAATAAACAAACCCCTTGCGCAGCCCCTTCCAAAACGCCCCTTTTGAAGCATCCCTACACCGCCCGGCCCCCGGCGCAGCGGCTTCCCGATCGCCCCGGGGACAGCGGCCGCTGGATGACCCCCGTCACTCGCCCCAACTCACTCCAGCCCGCCGACCGCCTGGCCCCTCCGCCCGCTGCGGCCGCCACGGGCGGGCCGCGGACCCGCGGTGGGTCGGGCCGGGGGCGGTGCTCGCTGCCCGCACCTCGACGGGGCGGGCCGGGCTCAGCAGCGCCGAGGCGGGGTCGCGCAGCATGCGAGCTGCAGCTCCGGCGCTCGGAGCCACTGACCGCCAGCATGGGGCCGGCGCTGCTCCTGGGGCTGCTTCTCTCCCGAGCCGGTAACAGCGCCCGGGGCGCGGGGCGGGCTGGGCAGGGCGGCACGACCCCGTCCCTCTCCCGGCGGGCAGACAGCGGCATCGCTCGCGCGCCGGTCCCGCCGCGGGTTGCAGGGGCGACGCCGGGGTCGCGGTCGCCGGGCTGACCGCTGCTCCCCCGATGCCGGGCGGGCGCGGAGCGCGGCGCTCCCAAAAGCTGCGCGGCTCTCCCGGCCACCGGCTCCAGCTGCCCCGCGCGCCGGCGGCGGGGAAGAATTCGCGATTCAGAGGAAAGGCGGCTGTTGCTTTGGCCCGAAACGGGGGACCTCTGGTGTGGTTGCGGTCAAACTGGAGGGACGCTCTGGGGAGGGGACCGTCTGCCCTGGAGGCAAGGCGTGAGAAGGCGAGAGGAGATGCCGGGAGCCGATCCCTGAACGCGGCCGGATAGGCACAATGCGGAGACTCATTCGCCTGAGCTGGTCCCGGCTGCGCCGCGCTCTCGCTGGCTTCACCAAGAGCAGTTTTTGATGCCTATCCCCCATTCATTCGCCCTCTGAAATGCTTAAGGCCCCTGGTTCTCCGAGACTAGGCTCGGTTTGCGAAGACCAATCCAAGGAACTCCTGCAGAGATGCAGTTGATTGTTCTACTCTGCCTCCAAATGACAAGAGCTGAGGATTGAAATTATTCCTTTGCCCAGTTCAACTCTTGTTCAGTCGTCAGGGTTGATGCGACTAGGAATAAGGAAATTAGAAACTGCTCTGAAGCATTCCTAGTTTCTGTCTAGGGGTGCTTTGCACTCAGAAAAAGCTGCAACTTTTTGACTGCTAAAAGATGGGCTGCTGCACTTACGCTGCAGTAGCCACTGGCGGCCAACGATTGCAAAAGATTTCCCACAATTTGCCATGTCCAAAAGCCAACGCTTCTTTGGTAACTGATAAAGGAAAGGTTCCCTTCTGTAATTGTCATCTCTTTAAATGGCATGGTGCACCAGGGGAAACAAGATAGACATATTTATATGACAGGACATTGAAAAGGGAGAATAGAAAAGGTGTATTGTATTACCTATCAATTTTTTTCTAAGGTATAAATAATCATCATGTGTTAATTGGTTATTACCTTTTAACTTCTTTTTTAAACTACAGATGGGATTCCAATTCACATACATCTTTAGCATGTTCTGCAACCTAGACCACAGATCTAGGAAAGAATTAGCTTTCCCATTCTTTCACATTGTTACTGGACTACTAAGACAAAATTAAAAAAAAATTAAACAACTTGCCAAACTTCAGGGCTTATAACAATGCACAGACAGTAAATGATGTGTTTAGAGGAGGAATGTTTTAAAGTTGAGGTTTAGAGCACCTTCACCAGAACCCACTGTGCTGGATACAAAGGATTCCTGATGAGAGATTTTTCAGGGAGTTTGAAAAATCATCAAGTCTCTATGTAAGAGCCAGATGAATTACAAAGTACAGTAAGTTGCTGGAAGAACAAAGAAACTTGTACAAGTGGGACAGAGGTACCTAGATAATATTACTGAGCTGTAGGGAAAGTAGAAACTTTGAGAAGCAGGCTGGCATTCTATTGCTTGCAGCAAATAAAATGATGCAGCTAGCAAAAATGAGTAAGTGGAAGAACAAATTACATGGGGAAGATGGTACTCTGGGCAATGTGAGTTGTACCAAGATTTCCTCCTAATTTATAGTGATGGCAGACTGAAATAGTATTACTGCACCTGCTGAACAAGAGAATGATAGGTAACATGATGTACCCAAAGAACACTAAAGGTAGATGTAAGGCTCAGCACAGTCACTTCCAAAAGCCAGCCAAGGAATATTGACCTGAAGGGAAGAAACATACCAGCCTATAAATTTTATTAGGAAACTGTCTTGTTTCAAGACTTCATTGTAATTGTACTGTAAACATAGATTCATATGCTGCAGAAATGAAGAAAGATTACAGACTGAATTCATCTACCCACGACAACATAATCATAAAATTATAGAAAGACTTGAGCAGGAAGGAACCCTCAAGATCATCTTGGTCTACCCCCTGCCATGGACAGGGATGCCTTCCACTAGACCAGGTTGCCCCAAGTCTCCTCCTACCTGGCCTTGGACACTTCCAGGGATGGGGCAGCCACAGCTGCTTGGGGCAACCTGTCCCGGGCCCTTACCACCCTTTGAGTAAATAACTTCTTCTCCTAACATCTAATCTAAATCTTGTCTTTTTATTTTAAAACTGTTCCCCCTTGTCCTATCACTATCTGCCTGTATAAAAAGTTGCTATCCCTCCTCTTTTAAAAGTCCCCTTTAAGTACTGAAAGGGGATCCAGTGGAGGTCTCCCTGCAGCCTTCTTCAGGCTGAATAACACCCACTCTCTCAATCTGTCTCATAGCAGGAGGTGCTCCAGGTCTCAGAGCATCTTTGGGCCTCCTCTGGATCCATGCTAACAGGTTAACGTCCTTCCTGTGCTGAGGGCCCCAGGGCTGGATGCAGCACTGCAGGTGGGGTCCAGAACCTACTCTCTCGATCTGCTGGCCATGCTGATTTTGATGCAGCTCAGGACATATTTGCTTTTTGGGCTGCAAGTGCACATGACCAGCTCGCCCCTGAGAATCCCCAAGTGCTCCTCTAGAAGGCTGCTCTCAATTCATCTCCCAGTCTGGACTTGGGTCTGGGGTTGCCCTGACCCAGGTGCAGCATCTGCACTTGGACTGGTTGAACTTCATGAGGTTCTTATGGGCCAAGCCTTCATCTGCATTTTTGGCAGGGATTTTAGGGACTGGGCTCTATGTACTTTAATTGACTGCGTATCAGCCCTTCCATATGAAGCTACTTGCATCCTTTGTTAAGGATTCATTTTATTGTGCAAAGAATACGTATTCTTAAGTCTTCAGGCTCATTAAAATAGTTGTTTTCTATACCCTACAAATGGTTTTCTCGCTACATCTCTTAATGACCAGCATATACTTTAATAATTGCAGCAGTACTCACAGTACATAGTATGGTATTACCATGTGGTTATTGCACTGTGGTTTTCGTGCCCAGATAGAAGAGCTCTTCAAAGCAGGCCTCAGCAACCCCAAGTTTTCCAGGCATTTACTAGTCCCCAAAATACAGAGCAATCCCTGATCCCAGCCAAGATGAACAAAATTATTATGGAGGCTTTTATTTAACCTTTTGTTCCCTCTTTCATTTATACTCATCCTTTTTTTTTTTCTAAATAGAGACAGCTCTTGTCCCTTAACTACTGCACATGAAAGATCCCAACAAGTTCTGTTTCTTGCAAGAAGTCCTTGTTGAAGACAGAATCCCTGCAGAACAATTACAAGATGCTTGTGTGGCATTCATTTTGACTGGGGCCCTAACACTCTTTTCTCTACTTGATCAGGAGACCTCATGGCTCTGCCCAGCAGTGACTGTGTCATGGCAGAGCAGCTATGTCTCTCTGACTCCACCTGCAATGCCACATACAGGACCCTGGAAAACTGTGCCCTGGCCAAGACTCGCCTCCTTTCACTGGATCATGATAGCAGGGTCAGATGTCTGAATGCAGAGCTTGACCTTGGGAACAGCTCTTTGCTGCACTGCAAGTGCCACCGGCGCATGAAGAGACAGGAGCACTGCTTACGCATTTTCTGGACCGTTCACTCCAGCATGACAGATGGTGAGATGAAGTAATATAAATTTACAAGGTACTAGTAAGGCTTACCCCCGCCCCCTAGGTGAAAAACCGTCAATGTCCACTTCTCAGTGCTGTAGGTAATTGCTTTGGAACCATATCTCCTAGTAAAGGGAATTCATTACTACTCTGACGAGCAGAGAAAACTGATCTGGTATGGGACCAGCCCTTCAAATATACCAGCAAACCTGATAGCTACACTGAGATAGTTAGATTTAGTGCTGTGAAAAATACCTAAAAATGGTCCTGTCTATCCATCACTGAAAACACATGTGATTATGACACATATTGCCATAGCATCCCTAAGTGTTCTGCTGCTTTCTTTTGTGGGATGCTTCTACTTGACCTCCCACTAGACCCTGCCTGTGCTGCTCAGCTCCTGACACTTACTGAAGCTGAAAAATCCAAATCACTAGATAGACCCAATTCCAGCTGGACAAAATGTAATGAGGGTTTTATACAGTAATAGCTTTGCATTTCCAGAAGAACCATTCTTGGCATTTGGCTTTGAGTGAGACAGAGCATTTCTGAAATCCAGCCTGAGGAAAGAACCAGGCATAAATAAGAAAAATATCCATTTAAGAATAAGCAAACAAACAAACAAATCTGGTCATAAAGCATTTCTCCCATCTCCTACTGCATTAAATATCTTGTATCTTGCCTAGGTTATCTCAATTTGGAGACCTCTCCCTATGAGAATTCAGCAAATGAAGAACACTGGAAGACAGATTATAATAAACTGGCAGCTCTGGTATCAGGTAAGAATTGTAATGGTTACATGATATAATGCTTCCCTCTCTTATCTTTTCATGGGTTGAAGATTATAAGAACAATTTGGGGTAATGGCCTCTTTAATCAGAGGAATGCCTGCTCTAGGTACTTGCCTAAATTTTTCACTCCTACCATGCATAAATAAAGCCACAGATGCAGGCCCACGAAATCGGTAATAACCCACAATGATCCATATTCCAAAACAAGCGCCCTACTATGAACCCTAGTATAAAAAAATACTGTCTTGTAACTGGTATAATCATGGTGTCATATGGCAGGCACATAGAAGGACTGGTTTGCTTTGTTGCTTTTAATTTTTCAAATCTGACCATCAAGAGAGGAGTGCTCGTGCTTCCATACCAAATCTCTTCCGGAGACTTGCTTCATTGTTTTTGTGTTTCTTGTGGCTCTATAGGCTCACAGTTAGCAGGAGATGCAACAAATCCATGTTTGAGAGCAACACACATCTGTAATCTGAGCAAGAAGTGTTTTCGTCTGCGCACAGACTATGCCTCCATCTGCACCAAGGGAGCAGCAAGTGAGGATGTGTGTGACCGGCGCAAGTGCCACAGAGGGCTAAGGAATTTCTTTGAGAAAGTTCCTGAGGATTTCACCAAAAGGATCCTGTTCTGTCCATGTCAAGATGAATTTTGTGGAGAAAGACGCCGCAAAACTATTGTTCCTGATTGTTCTTTCCAGTATAACACCAAACCGAATTGCCTCTGGCTTCTGGACTCCTGCTTAGAAGACCATATCTGCAAGTAGGTCAGGCAGCAGAGGATGTTATCCAAGAGAACAACATCGAAACTGATGGTCTCATTTTCCTTCCTACAGATCCCGACTGGCTGACTTCCAACAAAATTGTCAACCTGCAGACATATCTCCCGATGGCTGCTCTCTGCACAACCATGCTGCGTGCCTGCAGGCTTACATGGGGATGATTGGTAAGTGATATCCACAGGAAGATACAGGGTGGATGCTTTCAGGCCACAAGCTTGTAGGCACTCTCTGATGCTGTGAAGGACCATTCTGGTCTCCTGCAGGAGGTAGCACTCAGTATACTGGTGAATGTGCCTTACTGATGGATGCTAGTGCTCTCCCTTGCCTCAGAGGTAAATGCAGTCCAAAGAGAGCTCTTCCATGGCATTTTTTTGCTGTACTTTGCCCCATCCTTGTCTGAGATTTCTGTAAGCATCTCTGCATCATCAGCTGGTTCGAAGCACTCCAAGTACCTCAGCAACAGTACACTGTGGGCTTGTTGAACTAAGTCATTGTCATTCCTAATGCTGGAGTTACATCCCATCACAGCAGTGATTAAATACAGCATTCCATCACTGCCTGACTTTTAGATTCCTGGTGGCTTGTTAGCGTTGCACTGTGTTCTCAGAGGCAGCCAGAACATAGCACTACCAGCTGTTAGAAGGAAGGTCGTCTTTGGTTTTAACTATTTACTATCTACCAACCTACTAAAACATTTTCAGAGTAGCTCAAAAGAGGATGTAAAGAGCAGCAGTACCTCAGAAGCTGTAAATTTAGACTATACCTTCAATTTTTCCAGATGGCTCTGCTAGTTTTGAGCTGCATGAACACTGCCTGAAGGGCACACTACAGGTGTGCAGTATTTGTTTGTCAAAAGACACCTGCCTACACAGTGTTGCCAGTTACCCAAGAAGCAAGAGTACCTTTTGCTGCCATATGTCAGCTGAGTCCACGCAAGTCCTTCACATCCTAAAACAAAAATCCTTCACAGTTTAATGCTTGCACCATTACATTGCTTTCCCCTCATCAATTTGCACTGAGCTCTGCAGGTACAGTTCTCACCAATACGTCTGCTGTGTACACATCACAGTTGAATGCTTGCACCAGCTTCAGTTCTCAATACATTTCAGAGTGCCTGTGTCAGGGGTAGCGATCTCAACACTTTCTCACAGCTCAGCAGACTTCAGGTAGGTTCATCAAGCCTGACATTGCCCGGGTAACACACTTATCACAGTGGAAGGCTTCTGCCTCCAGGGCAGCATTTCCTTCAGTATAACATGATTCATAATGCTTCTTTCATCTGGGGGGTTGGGACAGGCACACCCATGACACCCAACTATGTCAGTAACTCCAGCGTGGAGGTTTCCTTGTGGTGTACATGTGAGAACAGTGGCAACCAGAAGGAGAAGTGTGACCAGATACTCGGCATGTTTGAGAGCAACAAATGCCTTGGTAAGCATCAATCACATCACAGAGAAACAGCTCAGCAGAGAATAATTTAAATCCTGTGGTTTCAAGATTCTGTGTTGCATTGCTCTTGTGTATAGTTCTATGTTCTGCAATGATCCATGATCTCCTCTGCAACCTGTGGGACCAGCCTGGATCTGCTCTAAGAACTGTTTCTGTATCTTTTGGCAACATTTCTGTTCACCTCGAACACCCTTGAAGCTATTTCCAAACATCATTCAAATGAAGGGCACTGCAAAAACATCACCAAGGGGAGATGAGACATGCTGTATCCATAGGTTGCTGAGTAACCACATTTGTGCACCAGGATTATGGGGTCAGGATTCCCCTCCTTATCCTGTTTCTGTACTCACCTCTCATTTACTCAGTCAAGATAAGTAGCTTCTGATGCAGCCTGTTACTAGATTCAGCATAGCAGTTGCAAAAGTCCTGTTATATGCAACTGTGCAATCCTAAATCTGTATTTCTTCTATTTCCCTAGTGTTTTAGCAACATACTTCAATGAGATTTAAATATTTTATGTTTGTAAAAGCTTTAAAAGGATATAAAAGAAAACAGCATCATTACATAAATGATTAATACTTAAACCTGCCTCCCACAGTATATAAAAGCCTTACACCCAGCACTACAGACACATCTACAATTTAATCATCTCATCTGAGATACTACAAACCTGCCCCTTACAAAATACAGAGTTGGGAAAGTTGCAGAGGGGCCCCAAAAGTCTTCAAGTACAGTTCAAACTGTTTCTGCAGTCTGCTCAATGTCACAAGTAAACTCACAAACTGACAGGCCATTCAGAAAACAGAGAATATGTATTTTCTAAATCAAGACCACACAGCCTGTGAGTGCCTTTCCGAAAATAGCTTTTCTAGACTTCTGCTCACTAGACTCCAAGGTGTGCACAACAAAAGCACAGTAAGACTCTTACTTTACTTCTGTTTGCAGAAAATACCATTTGGTCTCAAATGCACCTGAAGCAGGCAGCTCTAGAAAGACAGGAAGACTTATTTTATTCATCTTCCCTAAGCTTCCAAGGAGACAGTGCCAGCACATCTCTCTCTTCGGCAATGTCCCAGGTACGCAATGCTTTGTTGCCTTCACAAGGCAGTGAGTCAAGTAGCCTAGAGACAGTAGTTGAAAAACCTTGGATCTGGAAATATGTGACTTTGGACATCAAAACAAGGAATGCCATGTGCATGCAGAACACTGGACTACTCTGCCTTAAGTTAGTCCTTCCACAGACAAGCAAAAATAGGAGGCTGTATGTCTGGCCACAGGAGTTACAATAGTCTCACACTAGTGCTCAGAACCAGAGGTTCTGCAGCCAGAAGTTTGAGCATAAATGTGTCTAACTGGGATTCATCCCTCTTTTTTATTTCCTAGGTGGCTGAAGGGAAGACACAACGAGACAGCTCCAAACAGAGCAATATGCCTATGGCCTCCTCTGTATTTTCTGGAGCTGTTACTTCCTGGCCTTCTCTGGCTCTGTTCCTGCCCCTGTTGCTTAGCCCACATTAATTTGGTATAAAAGGAATCTTTCCTTCCCATATTATTAATATTATTCCACATCCAGGCATGTCCCAATACAGATTTACCTTTGGGAAACAGAAGGCTTGCAGACAAGAGGAACAGCCTTAACGCAGAATGGCAGTCACTGGAAACCTCCCACATACTTGCACCCTGCTTTCCCCCTGTCAGTTTGCACTGAGCTCTGCAGGTACAGTTCTCACCATTGCTTCTGCTGTGTACACATTCCAAGTAACAGGTTAATCTTCCAGCTTAATAGGTTAAATCAAAGGTCTGATTTCTTTCAGAATTTGTGCAGAGTTTGGTTTCTGACTGTAGGGATGATCTGACAGTGTCTCCGACCGCCCCACCATCTGAAGCTCCTTTTCAGGCATACGATCATTGAATGGTTTGGGTTTGAAGGGACCTTAAAAAATCATTTGGCTTCAACCCCCATGCCACGGGCAGGGACTGTCTTCCACTAGACCAGGTTGCTGCAAGCCCCATTCAACGTGGCCTTGAACACTTGAAGGGATGGGGCAAGCTCAGCTTCTCTGGAGAATCTATGCCAGTGCATCACCACCCTCACAGGGAATAATTTTTTCCTAATAGTCAATCTAAACATACCCTCTTTCGGTTTAAAAACGTTGTTCCATATCCTGTCCCTAGAGATCCTGAAAAAAAAGTCTCAGTGCTTATCATCCCCCCTGATGTATTGAAAAGGCACAACAAGATCTCCACAGGGCATTCTCTTCTCCAGGCCAAACCACATCAACTGTCTTGGCCCTTCTTCATAGGAGGGGAGTTCTAGCCCTCTTGTAATTTTCATGGCCTCATCTGAACCTGCTTGAAGAGGCCCATGTCTGTCACGTACTGGGCGCCCCAGAGTTGGAATGCTGAACTCCGGGTGGGGAGGTGGGCTGGGGTAGAGGGGAAGAATCGCCTCTCAGCCTGCTGGCCATGCTTCTTTTTATGTAGCCTAGGCTGCAGGATGGCTTTCTGGGCTGCAAGTGCATTTTACCGAATCATGTCTAGTTTCCCATCTAGCCATGTATCCAAGTCCTTTGCTGCAGGGCTACTCTCAATCCATTTCACTCCCCCACTCTGTACTGATATTGAGGGATGCCCCAAACCAGATGTGGGACCTTGCACTTGGACTTGTTGCACTTAATGAGTTTTGTTGATACCTATTTCTCAAGCCTATGAAGGCATAGAGCATATAATCCTAAAGACTAGAAGCCTGTGCTTCAGGGTGGGTTGCAAGTAAAGCTTAATAAATATAGATGTGAAGTCCTCAGTAAACACCATCTCTGGATTACTTTCAGTTCCCTTTTCAAATCCATTCTTTTAAGTATATGAAAAATACCAGTCCAGATCAAGAACACTATACTGGAATTTATGCTCCATTCTGTTGTTCCTTCAACATACACATAATCCATTATCGCAGCTAGCAACACACTTGGGTTTTGTTGTTCAAGATGAATGGTGCTCAACTCCAGTAGATTTAGGCTTATCCAACAAAAGATGATGCCTGGCCTCAGGACAGACCATCTCTGTAACCCTTAGAGAATACATTTGGCTCTTTGAAGGCGCATTGATCACAAACCCTGGGACATATAGTTGCAAGAATCTCCTTATATCTGTCCACATATTCAAGTTACCATTGTCACCTTCCAGCAACTTGCCCCATCTTCCTCTTCTGCCAAGCACCGTCTCATAACCAGTTTATTCTGAATATAAATGTGTGCACTGTGTAACTACTGTTAGTTTGTACTGCGTTTGTCTGTTAAAATGTGGTGTTAAGTGAATATTGATTTCTGAGCATAGGTTAACAGTCTACAATCAATTGTGTGCAAGAGTTGCCTCACCAGCCAGCCAACATTTTCAAATAGCCAGAAACTCAGCTCAAAACAGCCCCTCCACGCATACATGTCAAGCCCATTGCTCATACTCAGAGAGAGGCAACAGATCTGAACAATACTATACACATCCAAACAAGATTATAATCCTGAACAGAGGCAGAGTAGCTGAGTATTTCTTTTTATCCTGTGTTTTATCTGTTGCCAAGAAAGGACATCACTGTCAGACACCTTATTACAGAATCTTACACCGTCATGTGTATCAAAGTAATTATCCTACTGCAGTGGTAATATTTTCATTTCCAATTCCAGACTTCTGTTTATTTCCTAGGCAGGTATAGAGAAGAAAACATGCATGCAGCAGCATCATCATCTCCTCTGTCACACAGAGAAGCAATGTATTATTTACATGCAGTAGGAATGAATATGTTTTCTTAATACACAGGTGTACTAATGCTGATATTTCTCCTTACCTGCTGAAATATGGCTATTTGGAGCAAGAGACAGCACTGTTCCCACATGTTTGCCACCATTAGTTAATAAATATAGAGTCCATGTAACCCTAATATAGTAAGTACATTAGACGATCCTCCATATTGTGGGACTTAGAAATGTATCAAGATTCTTGACTGTAATGTAATAGCATCTGTCATCTCTAGAAGTTAATGGAGAGTGACAGGGAAGAAGAAAATCTTATTTGTTTCACTATTCCACACAACAGAGAGAATACTTGTGAGAATAACGGAGTAGATTTCTGAGTGATCTGTACCACACACACTGGTACACAATGTACTGCATTCATCTCCCACTCATCTGTGCTGTGATCTTTCCTCTTTCCCAAATTTAGTGCTGTAAAACAGATTGATATGGAAAAAGGGATTAGCAATTTCTTGTTTATGTTTAGGGCACTGAGTTCCTACTAAGAGGATACAACTGCAGTCTTCTGTCATATCCTGGATTGTATAGGAAAATGCTTGACACTTGGACAAATCATACTCTAGACTGAAATTGAAACAAAGCATGTCAGTTTGTTGGGGTTTTTTTTCCAAGTGTCATGTGTCCTTTTTTCATGCACCTTTATATACACAGCTGCCTCTTAGCTTGTTCATCAATAACTGCAAGAAAAATTCACTTCTAACTACACCTTCATTCACAGGTACTCACACTGTTGTGAGTACAAACCCATTTTCACTTAGACTTTTCTAACACCTGGTCTCCATATATCACAGGTTTTCAACTACACAGTATATATCCATGCACAACTTAACTGCTACTAGAATTGTCATGTCAGTATCACTATCAATTCAGTTCTGTCAGCACCATCAATGTTCCAAGACTGGCACATTTCCTAAACCCATTCAGAACAGCTTACTAATCATACTACAGGGCAATTAAGAACCCCACTTCAGCTTCTGTTGCCAGAAAGTGGAAAACAACATCCTGTGAGCACCTATGGTCTCACAAAAGATTATCCACAAAACACAAAATTAATCCAATAAAAATTCTCTATCCAGACAGTCTTAAAAATGAGCAAGCATATAGGAGGAGGGAGCCTTCTAATTACTGTAATGCAGATTATTTTTTAAAGAGTAAAATAATGTGAGGTCTGACTAATAAAATTTATCTTGCAACTCTAGAAGTCTCCTGCCTTCCTTTCTATTTCATAGACACTACACTCCTTATCTCCACTGCTGGAGACATTATGGAACAGAAATGTTAAGAACAGAGTTAGAATCTCTTACAAAACAATCTTAACTTTTACAGATATCATTCACTGTCAGGTACTTCAGCTGTGGCTTCTAGAACTCTGATAGAGCCTTAGGTTCTTTGTAGCATTTACAAAGGGCATTCATGTAGTCCTCCAGCAGTGAGCTCAGCTAAGTGCTAGATAAGTGATTTGTTGTGACAAGTGGGAGAACCAATTCACATTTCTTGCCCGAGGTCATAAGCAAAATGATGCCAGAGATAAACCTTGATTTTGCAAGTCCAAAAATAGTGTCCTTGCCTCGTTCAAATAATTCCCATTGCCTCCAAGAAATGTCTATGTCTTAGTAAGCATCAAGTGGCTGCAGTTTTCCTTTTAGAAGGGGGAACAATATGTTATTGCAGATGACAAAAAGCTAAAGCACTTTTGGTTTCAAACAGTGATTCCTGGCTACAGGTCTCTGGCACACCTCTCAAAATCAGCTGACAATAAAAGGTAACTTTCAATTGATAGGAAAGGGCTACAGGTTCAGCATCTATAAGGAATGGAAATATCTTTTTCAGTACATCCTAAAAATCACTCCATTTGCCAAAATGATAGGCAACTTCACACAATAAACCACACAGAATAAAAAGGAGAATTGTCAAAGCAATCTTTGAGGCGTCCACGTACCACGCAAAGCTCTTGCGGACAACAGCGGAGAAAGAGGAAGCCAATCAGCGCTGCTGAGCTCCACAGGACAGTTCCCCACTGCTATGGCATCACAACTCGCAGCTATTCCACAGCAGCCTCCCCCACTGAAACAGATCCTGGTAAACACAATCAGAGGCTAATCACTTCTACTCCAGGGACTTTGCGGCTGAACCTTTTTTCATTTGAGGCAGGGTCGGTTGAGCCTGAGCTTGGTTAGTCTCTAATGGAAGCTCTTCTGATAGGCGATTAGCTCTCCTCCAGGAAGCGACTTGGTGTTTGGGTTTCTTGCAAACCCCAGGGTCAGCAGAGGTCAGGGGATGCTGCACTTTCTCCAAGTGCCTCCATGAAAATGGCCACACATACTTTCCATTTACAGCTGATCACCTCCATTATCCCCAAGCTAGGAGGAGATGATCAGCAATTGTTAAGTGCTTGAATCAGACTAATAGCTCGTTGCTAATTCCGCCAGTAATGGGAATCTAAATTCCTGGTAAACAAACGGACTGCTTTTCACACACAGGGATGAATGCCAAAAGCCTAATATTAGAGCTCTGGAACTAAAGCTTTTAGAGCAATCCTGTCCACTAGAAGATGTTTAATGAGATTACATACTAAATAATTAGAAAATGAAGGCCCGCTTGGAATCAATGGGTTACTGTCTAATTAAAATGACAAAGGGGCTCTACCCTTTTTTAAACAAGTTTATACTAAAATGGTATACCTGATAAATGGCTCTGATAACTATGTCTTTACCTTTGGGCAGAACAAGCAGACATTAAGCTAGCACAAAATAATTGTGTGATTTTTGGCTCATCTTTCTTCCCATTGGTCCCACCTATTTTCCTGTAAGGTATGTGATTCAGCTGTTTCTCCCCCCATCAGATGACAAAATTTATTAAGCAACACTCCAATCACTTACCCTTATGTAGAGAAAATAATCTTTGCCTTTGCTTTACTGTATGGCCAGAATCACAGAGTTCACATCATGAGATGCTTGAAGAGCTAAGCGGTATGGACTGGACCCTCTAGAAGCACTTTGCAAGAAGAATTGCTAGTGAGCCTGAGAGCACAAGAGAAGATTATTTATATACAGAGATAACTGTAAAAAGACTGAAAAATGTCCAACTGATAATATGGCTGAATCAAAATTGATTAGTAAATCACATGACATCCTTATCTCCAAATTGAAGAAAAAGAGGTTTGAAGGGTGGACAAATTGGTGGATAAGGAATTGGCTGGATGGATGGAACCAGAGAGTTGTGGTCAATGCCTCTATGTCCATACAAGCTGAGCAAAGTGCCATTGTACTCTCCTCCCTTGCACCTTTTTTCCCCCCACCAGTCTAATACTTAAATGACTTTATCTTCAATATAAGTTTGCCCATTAGATACTGATATTATAGGTCACTGAGCTTCACCACAGGAAACTGGAATATCTTTAAACATCTGCACAGTTACTTGTTCTCCAGCTTTCCAAACCACCAGCTTCTTCCTCCCCCCCCACCCAAAAGAATCTTTTGATTAACTGAAGTCAATTTTGCTAAGTGCTAGTGGCTCTGAGAAGCTTGTTTTGACAATGATCCCCAGGGCTCCATTATGTTTTCAGGGCTACAAAACAGGAATTGCTCAGTCTTTCTGTAGAAATGTGAGATTAGCAGCTAATTCTTCCAGCCACAAGCTCTTTGGATCTCACACCCATCATTCCAAATCAGAGTATGTGATATGTTATGATGGTTATACCAGAAACCAGCTAAGATATTTCCCATCTTTTTTTCTCAATTTCAATCCATCATTGTGCAAAAATTTTAACACACAAGGAATCCAGTTCCACCAATACACTACACAACCAACTGCTATGCTATTCCCAACTAGGAGCTGCAGAGGTATCACAACAGAAGTTCTGTTGTGCACTGAACACTTCATTTTTCATATACAAATACAAACCACAGTGTAAATGGAACTAATACAGAACTACAAATGACAGTGAAAATGTCAGTTTTCTATACATTTTGAACACAGAAAGGCTCTGAGAGAAAGACCATGACTTGGCATGAAACAATTTACTAAAATATTTGGAGTAATATCTGAGCTGTTTTATTCATACTATGTAGGACATAGTAGTCCCTCTACAAGGGACTACTAGTATGAATAAAACTATGAAATGCTAACACTAAGAGCTCAAGGCTGGCCCGTCTTCTTAAGCATCACTGAGTTACATCTTCCACCCGGTAAATCAGACACAATGAAATGGTAACGAGACGGACAAGATGATGAGTTGATTGATTTACTAGTCTATTTTTCATTTGTTTTTGACTGATTTCGGTTAACAGATGTCACCAGGAGTCCTGCTATTACTCACAATAGCATAGTATTGCTCAGGTAGCTACCCGAGTCTGTATTTAATTCAGATTTTCAAGCATGAACTTTTCAATTCAGATTCCAGTTGCCTATGTTAAGATATTTCCAAGACTGAGTCTAACTCCCTGTCTTAATTTTTCTTTCTCAGATATCATAAGAGAGATGCTCCAGTCCCTACAACAAGAGAAAGCAAGAAAGCAGTTTCCTGCAGCACCTGCACTGGGTTTGAGGCTTCTACAAAGATAAAAATGTGAAAGAATCCTGACTTCACATAATTTTTCCTGAGACTCCCAATCTTCTGCTAAAGAAAAAATGGGCAAACACATATGTGGCAACAGCAACATAATGAACCCAAACAGCTGCTCGTGATGAACTTTCTTCAAACTAGTGTCTTTAATTTATTAAGTGATCTAAAAAAACATGTTTTACTTTTTTCATATGTTGTTATCAAAATTTCCCAAACTAAGAACTAATTTAATTTTGGCAACATAGATTCATAAGCAGATTGCCTATTCCAACCCAGCAATACTTTTAGCTTGATTTAAATCCCTTACATCTCAGTTGTTTCTTAACCTAAACCATACAAAACGGCCCATTATCCTCAGGTCTTCATAGCCCATCTTTATCTCAATTTACACCTTTCTTGGCAGCCTCAAATCAGCCAAAGGAGCTAGTAGTCCCTGGGGAAGGAAGGTTTAGAAAAGCACCCAGTCAGTGAACCAGCTCTGGATAGGCTTCCCAGCAACACACGCCCTGGAAAAACAGGCAGAAATGGAGACAGCAGAAAGATAAACTTGTTTTACAAGGTATTTAAAAGGAAAGTCAATCCTTTAGATGGTCTATTTTGCACAGACTGACCTAATCTGGGTAAAATATAACAGAAGGACACATTTCATAAAACAAACAAGTGGACAGCTTCAAGCAGGGGGCTCTTATTCAGCCTAATGCAGATGTCAGTTAATTAGAGTAGAAGGTTATATCATTAGCAGGCAAATCAATATAAAAGGAATTAAGAGCTTGAAAAGCAAGCTTTCCTGCTTTCCAGCACAGCACCCGGGGCTGTATTTAGCTAAAATTCAATACACATTAGCGGACAATCAGTGTAGTCTTGTATGGGGATGTCTTCTTGAAATATTTTAATTGGACTCTCTAGCTTTATCAGTGCTAAACAAGATGTCAGGTTATTGTAGGTGCCTTCCCAAATGGGACCGGCAGCCCACAGGCTGGAGAAGCATATTTACTTCTATTAAAACCTCACTGGTTTTCCAACAGGTATTAATAGTACTATTTTCACAGCTACCTTAAGAGTGGCTGAAAAGCATCTTTACATACAGCTGCTCCATCCTGTAAAACTCAGCAGCCCCCATACTGGCAGCAGCAGATTCATCGCTTTTTGCCATTTCAGTGACAGAAATTACTCGAGAGCCCATCAGTCCTGCCAGACTGACAATTTCTACTCTTTATTTAGCACCTCTGCAGAGAATACATATCTAAATTGAAATCAGCAAATGTAAAATACTCAACTGAGAACTCCTGTAGCTGGGATGAGATTTGACATGGCCACGTTACATGCTTCAGCATACACTTCTCATGACAAAAATTGAAACCACTTCCCATTCTGCAGCAACACTATCTTGGTCCCCTAACCAGGAAGTTATTTTTACTGCATTGAATTTTGTCTTTAAAGGCAGCCCACAGCAGCTACACTACAAATTTTCTGCACTGTAGAGTGGATGTTGCAAATGTGAAAGTCAAATCTTTCCTCTGATATCTTTTATCTAACAAGATCAGAAACAAGTAGATCTACAGAAGGATAGTACTCAGCAAAAACTCTGAAGTTCATATCAATGCAATCTGTGTAGCTTTAAAATGTCACCTCACTTTCATTCTGTGTCTTGGAAAAAACATGAAGCCATGATTTCTCCCCAGTAATAAATCATCAAAGCAATCTAGTACTTTCTGTAATGGAAGAACTATACACTGTAGCTTCCATTACCTTCCAGTTTAATGAAATATTCCTTGAATAAATGTTGTGCTTACACTCTTGTGACATGCTACCAGTGCTTCTCCATTTAAATACCAGCTGGATTCAGTCCAATCTGGACACTGTCACTCACTGAAAACTCCAGACTCAGTTCTCCTTGGACCCTTCTTTGCTAGTTACTGATTTGATACAGATGTAGAACTGAATTAATCATACAAGCTAGGTACCAACATACCTCTTGTAGCTCACTTCTTTGGCGTGGCCAAGAGGTTGAAGGAGGATAGGACACCAACATTTTTTGAAGTGAAACTACTAGAAGAAACTCAATTTATAAGCAGCACCACAGGCACCTGATTTAGGTTCCATTTTCAGCTAGGCAGAAAGCATTGATTCAGTGAGCATGAAAAGCCTCCTCTTTGCCTTTGATTACAGAATTTTCTTACCCATCTCCCTTAACAGTACAACGGCAGTGTGAGATGATGACTTCTGACAAATATTGAGCAATTTTAAAAGGATTTGAGTATCCTTCAAATGGCTATACATTTCTAGCCCACTGAAAGGCCATGGTGATGTAAGCTAACCTGCTTTCCCTTTAGTGATAACAGATGAGAATTTATGTTCAGCTGCTTTCCTTCAGCAGATAAAGGGATATCTTTCAGAGAGGATGCAGTTGTCATATTAGTAGTATAAATCACTATTAACTTAATGATTTCAGTCATCTGACCAAATGACACTATGTAACCTTGGAAAAGGTGGTCTCAAGTGCCATAGAAGTCACTCCAGATCATGTCAACACAGAATGAGGATAAGCATAAATCATGTGCCACTGAGAGCAAACCTACATAAAGTGGTATTTTTCTTTCCTGAACCAAAGCAGTTACCAGGAATTGCTGTAATGTTGCATTTTGATATACGATTATAGTTACGGGGATTCATCCTAACTTTTAATGGTGATAAAACCATAAAAAAACTTTTATCAAAAACATCCCTACAAATTCCCTTATATTGCATCTCCATTATGGAGATGCAGTCTAGCAGGCTTTTGGGGGATTTTATATTTCCTGCTCTTAAAAGGGAGGGAAAGAGATATAAACCATACACTTGTTTACCTGGGCAGCTAGACAAAATTCACAACACACTCTCAGAAACAGTTTAAAAGCATGAATTACAGAAAATAAATACTTTAATGGCTAGAGGTAGCGCTGAACATATCAGTGTGAGAGTTAAACTGGAAGTCTCTATTACCTCAATTTCTGTTGACCTGTGGAAAATTCATAGGAAACAAGCTGTCACCAAAGCAGCTATTGGGTTTGTTGGACTTTCTAATCCATCATAACACAGCTAGCACCAGACAATTTAGATATACTAAATTATGTTTCAGAACACCATCACCCTCAAATAAATAAAATGAAGTCAATTATATGCATAACATACTTTAGAAATACTTAATGTAATTTTCCTCAGGAATGTCTAGTATGATACACTGATACACCAAGGAAATAAGTTTTGTACTTGTCTCAGATCCAGTGATGACAGAAAATATTTTTGCATCAACTTATCAACATGGTAGAGGGCTACATGCACACTACTTCATCTTCCATCCAAATCAGTACACTCATTTAACAAGCTAGGAACTTTAATCTAATTAGCACAGGTTAAAAAACCCTTGTAATCTAACTCACTATGACCTCAAAAGTTCTTCTCTTGAGCCAGGCTTGCAAATCATTATGTTCCAAAAGAACTGGTAAAATTTCAGAAGTCATCACAACTATATTGAAAAGTCTATTACAATTCATTTTACCACCACAACAGTAGAAAATAACCTGCTAAAAACCATTTTAAACTTCATTCTAACAACAGACCTAGGAAGCAGAAAGAAAACTACTTACTTAATACATATATCAATTTATGCTGGAGGCCACCCAGCTAGGAAGCTGTGGCAGCAGCTCCCTGGCCACAGAGAGCACAAGCACAGCTTCCCCAGGCCCTGTCCTGAGAAAGGAATGAGAAACAATTCTTATCTTCACTTGCTGCCACCGTTGTTGTGAGCATGTGGAATGTGTTAGGGAGATTTGTTTACCAAAGGGTGATTTCTTGACTGGCTGCTGGTGATGGTGTTTGGATCCAAGGACCGATTGGGTCCACCTGTATGGGACTGCCTGTAAGGGTGATGGGTTTCTCATTAAGTACAGTATAAAAAAGTGATTGATCAGCCTTGGAATCATGGAGTCAGTGCTAATTAATGCTCCTTTGGCGATGCCTGGTTACAACAGGAAGCTGCTTTGCAGGAAAGGACCTGGATATCCTGGAGGCACCAGGCTGCACACAAATGCAGACGGAGGGGGATGCATTAGGAAGAGCATTGTCAGCAGGTTGAGGGAGGTGATCCTGTCCCTCTACTCATCACTGCTGAAGCCACACCTGGAGTGCTTTGTCCAGTTTTGGTCTCCCCAGTACAGGAGAGAGACACAGACCTACTGCAAAGAGTCCTACAAAGGGCCATAAAGATGATGAAACAGAAATATTTCACGAATGAAGAAAGTTTCTATAATGGTCCAAAAAGCCATCTAAAGTACCATGTTTTACACAAGTTTCTTCCTATCACATACTAGTTTTTTCCCATAGGAGTAAAGGACAACACACAGCCCAAGAGTTCTGCTTCATAAACTCCTCAACTATCATTCATTTACTCACCTGCTGAACTTCTACTTACTCTCAAACATACAAAACCAAAAGCAACCAACCGAAGAAAAAAACAAAATCAAATCAAAAGCAAACCTAGGTGACTCTCTTTACTTCATTGTCCTGCTCAGACATTAGTTAGGATTTCTGCTCTTGAGCAGTGATGCTGATAGTCATCAACTTTCATAAGCTGTCCATAGCTGCCAAGACAAGCTATTCTTCAAGGTAAATTCTACAAAGCTATCCAGAGTACCAACATCTTCAGAATATCCGTGAAGATGTCAGCCACATCCTTTTGACAACTATCCACCTTTGTTTTGCTTTTGTTCTCCAGTACGTTGAGCTCTACTTTGCACTGTGCCTTCATTTGCCTCTTAGGAACTTTTATGCAGAAAACAGAACATTCTTTTCTGGAGATTCAGTGGTTTTATAGCAGGTATTTAAAGAATTGCTTTTTCATTGATGCAGTATGCAGAAAATATTAAATGCTAAGGTTCAAAAGAACATCAAAGAAACACTGTATTTTATTTGAAAAGATCAAGTTGATGAGGACATCCTTCCTATTAAATATATGTCCTCTCAGTAACACTCATGCTAAATGGAAATGCTACCTGGCATTCTGATTTTGTGTAGCATTGAGCAACTGTAAATCCCCTTCTACAATCAGGAGGAGCTGTGGGTACCAGGAATTTAGTTATTTTGCAAGGTCAAAACTGTATAAAACGGTACTGCCTTAAAACATAGCAACGGATTGCTGTTCACCATGAAATATCCTCCTCTTTTCTCAAATGGAGAGTAAGTATAATGAAAAGGGGGGGGGAAAGTGCCTGGACACACCAAATATAAATAAGCATTTTCAGAAAGAATTTGTAAGTTTCCTGACTAGAAATCTGTTCTGACATGCTCGGTAACAAAGCTTGCACATAAAGAAAGTAGCAGCAGCTTTTTTATTTTTTTTTACTTCCTTTTTTTTTTTTTTTTTTTTTTTTTTTTTTTTTACCAGCAGCACTATTTACTTCCCTCCTTGAGGGAGGGTAGGGAAAAAGAAATCATTGCATATCAATGACTTCTACTTACTCCAGCATAAGCTTTCATCAATAACAAAAGGGGCAGTTTTGCCTTCGCAAATTCACTTGCCTCACTCTTGACTTCAGTGGCCACAAGAAAAAACAGCAATGGATTTGAAACCAAATTAGTTTTTCATTACTGCCTGGGTACATAGCCATTAGCACTGAAGGGAGGATGACAGGTGTAGGACCAACCTTCTCAGCACACAGCACACGCTCGTGTCAGACAGCAGTGCCAGCAGAGCCGCGGGCTGCAGGCTCTCAGCGCTGCCCAGGCTGCTCAGCAATCGCAGATTCCAGCTGCACGCCTGGCAAAATGATCACTACTCCTTGTGTCGTATGCAGACTCCCTTTTCCTCCGCGACTACAAGGATGCACAGCGGCACACTAAATACGACCCAATCAAACAAATTCCTAGTTTCTAATGTTCAGCCTAACCATAATTTTGACAACTGGTTAAAACAAATTTCTTGGTCTCCAGAAAAGGGAGCAAGTCCATGCTCCATTAAATAGGGAACTGCAGTTTAGTAACAACATGAAGGTTCTTGAATAACAGTATCTGCATGATTCTTTAGAATCTCACTGTGATATCCAGAGGTCTTAGTGGGCAATATGCTAAGCAAATGGTGCGTGCAGGTTTTCTCAGAGTGTGTGGGCTAGATATGCACGCCCAACTGCTACTACTTCCAAGCTCATCAAAAGCTGCAATTAAACCAAATCTCCTAAAACAAGAAAATACATGGCATGAGTCAATGAATTTTTCAGATATGGAGAAGTGATTCAGACACAATAAACACTTTTGCTGCATTAGTCCACAGCTCTCAGAGGCATTTTATATCACTTCATCTCAATTAACCTCCCAAGAAAACAACTGAGATCTGAATAAGGGGGGGGGGGGGAAATGACATTACTGACTTCACAATAGCCTACTCTGATGTCACAATGCTATATTAACTGAGTCATAGGCAGATTTCCTGGAATTCAGGCATCCTACCCTTTGAAACTATCCCCAGTTGGTGCAAATGTATTATTTTGTCTCAATTTAAATCAAGTATAAATTGTTTCCCTCATACTTTAGTCACAAGGTTTTCATGTTTTAACATTAATGATGTCCCAACAGACTACAAAAAGCAAAAGCGGGAGTTGTGTTAACTATGCTAAATGGAGAATACAACCAGTAGTAGAAAATAAGTTCTTATAACATCAGGCTTCTCAGTGTAAAATTATACAGCAAACTGTAATCATGGTTGATCTTCTAAAAAGTTAAAAAACACAGTTTTACAGCATCGTAATAAAGAAGTTCAATTCTCTAACTGTCAACAGATGAAACGAACTGTATTGGCAAGCCACTTCACTTGGTAAAGACCACTTACACAGGATTTCATCGAGATTAACTGTACATTTGAAGATCTCCACTTTGAAAAAAAAAAATTCCTTTTAAAGCACCTACACAACCCATTGGGATGATGGACACAATTCCCACCCTTCCATCACCGACCTTCCTTCTTTTTGTCAATATGTTTCTCTGAGGGACTAGAGCCAATCTCATCCAGGGAGCTGTGGAATAACAAGGGGCACAAGGTCCCCTCTTCCTAGAGCATCCAGTCAGTACTGCTCAGTTAATCTGTATTTCCCCAAGATGCAGTCTGTCTGTTTTCACGCACAGAGGATTTAATTAGTCTCCTGGCTCTAAATGCCAGCCTCGGGTGGCACTTCAGAGCCATCTATCAGAGGATGGAACGGCGGAGAGTCGCGAGTTCCCGTTACGGAGCCGCGGCACCGCCGGGCCCGGCCGAGCGCGCCGCGCCCCGCCCCGCCAGCCCCGCCCCGCCAGCCCCGCCCCGCCAGCCCCGCCAGCCCCGCCCCGCCAGCCCCGCCCCGCCAGCCCCGCCCCGCCAGCCCCGCCCCGCCCCGCCCCGCCCCGCCAGCCCCGCCAGCCCCGCCCCGCCAGCCCCGCCAGCCCCGCCAGCCCCGCCCCGCCCCGCCAGCCCCGGCAGCCCCGCCCCGCCAGCCCCGCCAGCCCCGCCAGCCCCGCCCCGCCCCGCCAGCCCCGCCAGCCCCGCCAGCCCCGCCAGCCCCGCCAGCCCCGCCAGCCCCGCCCCGCCCCGCCAGCCCCGCCCCGCCAGCCCCGCCCCACCCCGCCAGCCCCGCCAGCCCCGCCAGCCCCGCCAGCCCCGCCCCGCCAGCCCCGCCCCGCCAGCCCCGCCCCGCCAGCCCCGCCCCGCCAGCCCCGCCCCGCCCCGCCCCGCCAGCCCCGCCAGCCCCGCCCCGCCAGCCCCGCCAGCCCCGCCAGCCCCGCCCCGCCCCGCCAGCCCCGCCAGCCCCGCCAGCCCCGCCCCGCCCCGCCAGCCCCGGCAGCCCCGCCCCGCCAGCCCCGCCAGCCCCGCCAGCCCCGCCCCGCCCCGCCAGCCCCGCCAGCCCCGCCAGCCCCGCCCCGCCAGCCCCGCCCCGCCCCGCCAGCCCCGCCCCGCCCCGCCAGCCCCGCCAGCCCCGCCCCGCCAGCCCCGCCAGCCCCGCCCCGCCAGCCCCGCCCCGCCAGCCCCGCCCCGCCCCGCCAGCCCCGCCAGCCCCGCCCCGCCAGCCCCGCCCCGCCAGCCCCGCCCCGCCCCGCCAGCCCCGCCCCGCCCCGCCAGCCCCGCCGCTGGCGAGCGCGCAGCGCCCTCTGCTGCCGCGCAGCGGAAGCGCCGGGCCCGGCCCCGGCCGCGGGAAGGCCCCGGGAGCCAAAGCCGCCTCAGGGAGCGAAACACGAACTGCCACGGGCAGCGCCGTGCGTCACCGGTGTCACCGCTGCCAGAAACGCTGTTCTTCCTGAGGAGCAGGCATGGGAAAAGCTGGGTCACAGCTGCCCAGGGCTCACACACAGGAACGCGACTCAAAGGGTATTTTGCCTTGATTTCCGCAAGAAGAGAAGTAGCGCTTCGTGCATTTTTGCAGCAGAATCAGTATTTTGTACTGAAATCTCACTTCAAACATATTGTCACGGTTTCCATTGGGAAAACAGCACATAATACCCAGTGAGCCCAAAACTGAAAATAAACAGACCTTAATAAAATTACTTCATAGACCTCACACACACATACAGATTTCTTTAAATATCACTCCTTGTATTCATGTGAAAACTGAACATCCTTATATTAAAACCAGCAGAGAATCACAGAATCATTTAGACTGGATAAGATCATTGAGTCCAACTAATGGACTCAAACGAATACGAAATACAATGTTTAGGATCGTAGAGCACTAACACCTGATCCCTACATATGGAGAACATAAAAGAGATGGGAAGTACAACAAAAATGTATTATTGAAAAAAATTCTGAAGCTCTTTTCACATGTGTTCTGAGATGGGACAAAGAGAGAGAGAATGAGGTATGAGTTAGGCTTTGTGTTGACTAGGCCCATCTGTGTAGTAACAACAACAAAGAAGTTTTTATTTGCATTTTGGATATATGGGCCGGCAGAGTAATAGAAGTATTTTCTGTCAAAGCTACAACTGAACTTGCAAAACATTTGGCTAAAATTAAGAAAGGGAAAAACACATGTAACACTAAAATTATACTTCAAGTAATGGTCTAATTTGCTTTGTCTATTTGAAAAACCATTGAAGACTATAAATAACTCATCATTTTCCACTTTAAGGACAGGCTGGGCATTTCATATCTCTGTAAACCTTTGTAGAGGAATCTTAATTTCAGCAGGTGGCTCCAGATCAAACGGTTCCAGATCAACGCAACGTTGAAATTTTCATATTAGTCATCACTACAGTGAAGGCCAGTGGTAGCCTTAGACTCTATACTGGAGTCAGTGTAAGAATTAGTGTCATTTACAAATGACACTCATCTAAAAACCAGAAATCTTTTACGGTGCGACACTCTTTTCTCCATCAGCGAACCTGCTGCCAGCTCAAACACAACCGGCCAATCAGGCGGCACGGCTCCTGCGCGCGGCCGCCACAACCGGCCAATCAGGCGGCACGGCTCCTGCGCGCGGCCGCCACAACCGGCCAATCAGGCGGCACGGCTCCTGCGCGCGGCCGCCACAACCGGCCAATCAGGCGGCACGGCTCCTGCGCGCGGCCGCCACAACCGGCCAATCAGGCGGCACAGCTCCTGCGCGCGCCTGGGATTGGTCACGAGACCTCTCGCCCTCGCCCAAGCAGACGACTCCGTATAGGGGCGGGGGAGCGCAGTGCTCGAGGCTTTGATTGGCCGGGCCGGCAGGCGGGCACGCAGTGTGCGGGGCTGCGATTGGCCAAAACGGCGGACGGGACTGTGATTGGTCGGGCTGGCTAGTGGGCACGCAGTGTGCGGGGCTGTGATTGGCCGGGCTGGCGCGATGGCGGCGGGGGCAATGGTGGCGGCGGCGGGCGGCAGCGACTTCTCGGATCTGCGGGAGATCAAGAAGCAGCTGTTGAGCGTGGCGGAGCGGAGCCGCGAGCGCGGGCTGCAGCACAGCGGGAAGTGGTGAGCGGGGCCGGGCACAGCTCGGCGGACCCCGGGCTAACGTTCTGTGCCGGGAGGGAGGATGGGACGGAGCTAGGTTTGTTTCGTCTCGACAAGAGGAGGCTCGTGGGTACCTCATCGTTTTTTGCAACTCCCTGAAAGGAGTTCTCAGTGAGGCGGGAGCCAGTCTCTTCTGCTGTGCCGGCGGGGAGGGGACCAGAGGAAATGGCCCTGAGTTGAGATAGGGGAGATTCGATAAGATATTGGAAAATGTTTTTTGAATGTTCAGGTGGTCAGGCACTGAAATAGGTTTCTCAGGGAGGTGGTGGAGTCACTGGAGGTTCTTAAGAGGTGTCTGCATCTGGCGCTAGATGATGTGGTTTAGCGATTACACTGGTAGTGCTGGGCCGACGGTTGGACCTGGTGATCTCACAGGTCTCCTCCAACCTCGATGATTCAATAATCCTACTGCTCTCTTTCCCTCAGGGCTGCTGAACTTGCATTCGCCCTGGAGCCACTGCCACTGAGCGAGCTGCCGCCTCCGCCCGTGCTCACCGAGGTACGGGCCCAGGCTGTGCTTGGGGGGAAGTGGCTGTGAGCCCTAGAAGGTCTTGCAGCTCGTGTGGGTGGGCTGTTTAATCTTAACTGTGGAGGAAAATACGTGATTGCAATCTTCCAAATCCCACGAGCGGGATCAGCGCTGAGCTCCGATCTTGCCATTATGCTGGGAACATCCTTTCCATAGTGTGTTCAACAGGGCCAGAGAGCTTAATGTGCTTTCCCAGATGAAGGCATTATCTGTTGCTGTGTCCTAAATGAAGCACTCTGTGAGCCAAATTTGAAATCATATGCCTGCTAGTTTATTTTTATTCCTCTTTACTGAGGTCAAAATTTATTTTAATACCAATTATGTTTTGCCATTAAACTTGTGCTTGCTAAGGCACAAGAGAAACAAGTTGTGTCTCAATCCCCACCTCTGTAGGAATACAGTAGAACTCAGGGGTGTGTGTCCTGGTGAGTTATAGAAGTGTAACAAGTCATAAATGCATTTCAAGGTATAATTACCAAGGAAGTGTTCTCTTGTATGTTAGCAGATTAATATTCTCTTATGTGGAATTCCTGAGTAGATTTCTTGTTTATGGTTTTTCATACCAATTGAACAGCTAAGCCTTGCCTTCTGGCAGCTTGCCACAATTTGTTTCTGAAATCTCACCATTTATTTTAAATGTTCTTAAATAGTCTGTACTTGTTATTTGAGAACTCTAGAATCGGATCATGTGAGGGAGTGGAGGAACTTTTCTGATACTACTGAAACCATCTCTAAAGGGACAAACTACATTTTTAGCTTTTGGAGCAATTTCACTGCTATGTTTGTAACTGTGATTTTCCTAAAGTATGTCAGAGCTTCTTGGGTCTTAAAACTCTTGTGTGTCCCTGCAGGAGGATGCTCGTGATCTGGATGCCTACACGTTGGCCAAGTCTTACTTTGATCTCAAGGAATATGACAGGGCTGCCTACTTTTTACAGGGCTGCAAGAGCCAGAAAGCTTACTTCTTGTACATGTACTCCAGATACCTGGTAAGGTAGAAAAAGGGTTGCCTCCTAGCACTGAACTCCTCTGCTTCCGACCCCTCCCTGGCATATCTTATTTTTTTGCTTATTCTTTTGCTTGGTTCCTAGTGACCACCTTGAAGTCCAAGTTCTGTGTTGGGGTAAAGAAAGATAGAGCTGTTCTTTTCAGAACTGTGCTGTCTGTGAAAACTCAGTTTAAACACTGCTGCAAGTGCTGCAGCAAACACAAGAAAAACACTATTATAATATAATCTTGGATTTTCTTTCTTTTCCACAGTCAGGGGAAAAGAAAAAGGATGATGAGACAGTTGATAGTTTGGGTAAGTCTCTTGTGTCAAGAAATGCATGATGAGATAATGAAGCTTTTGCTGTTGATTCTTCTTGTAACTCATCCTGGGTCTATGGCTTTCCCCTCTATTTTTTGGATAATAGGTTCTGTAACATTATTTCTTTCTTTCTCTTTCAATTCATTGGCTTAATTACAGGTTGCAGATTTTCATCTCTGAGGGGTCCTCTTTTAAACTGGGTGACCAGACTAAGCAATTTTCTTTAAAATGGGGAACATAAACACAGGCTGGGAAGCCGTCATGTCAGTGATAATTCTGACTGTACTCTAGACTTGGCATTGCTGTGGTGAGACTCCTTATTGAAAGCTAGCTGTGTGACTTTCTCTTCATGTAGGACCTCTGGAAAAAGGACAGGTGAAAAATGAAGCTCTACGAGAATTGAGAGTTGAGCTCAGCAAGAAACACAAGGCACAGGAACTGGATGGATTTGGCCTTTATCTGTAAGTGTTGGCACGTATTTCTTAAATATTTGTGTGGATATGCAGAATTGCATGATTCTTGTCAACCTGATACTTTTTTTTTGCAGGTATGGTGTTGTGTTGCGGAAACTGGACCTGGTGAAAGAAGCAATAGATGTGTTTGTTGAAGCTGCTCATGTTCTGCCTTTGCACTGGGGAGCTTGGCTGGAACTTTGCAACTTGATTACAGATAAAGAGATGGTAAAACTTTGGAGATACCAAGATGTGGTAACAAAGCTCAAGAGTTTAGCCTGATTCAGTGACCAGTGTTTCTGTTTCCACAAGATTGATGTTGCCCACTGCTTCATTCTGTGAGACACTGTCAGGCAAGGCAATCCATGACTGTAAATTATGTTGTAAAATCCTCTTTATCTTAAATAGCTTGTTGTGCTGTAGCTTGAAAATCTTATACAGGCACGACTAATTTCTTATCATTCCCCCACAAAGTGGTTTAAGAAATTTCCAATTAATGTATTTTTGGAAGCAATTGTCACTGTCAGGAGTTATCATCTTGTCACATGAAGGAGATCCTCCTAAGAGGTGTGCCTTTTTTATTTTTTATTAATCTGATTCTAATTCCTCAGTTATTGAGCACTTCTCATAGCTTGAAAGGATATATAGAATTGCTACGTTCAAAGCTGAAAAGATAATGTACAAAGCCACATAGGAGGTGAATTGTATCAGGGAAACTAACTTCAGATATAAAACCAAAATAGATTATTTTTCTTTCTGTATGGAATTTGAGTCCACTTCTGGAATTCTTCAGTAAATTCTGAATGATGAAGTATTTAAAACAGTACTTAAAAAATATTTTAAAAAGTGATGGAGAAGAGTGTTACCAATTTGTGGAAAAAGGAAGTGCAGTTTTGTTACATAATTTTGAGTCTGCTTACATGGTTCATTGAAATTAGTGTTACGATATTGATGTTTAAACATAGGAAGAAAGTCTGAATTTAATAGCTTCAGCAAGAGCCAGGTAATGTCATATTTGAAGGCAATTTCTTCCCTGATTGACCAAATGGGTTTAAGAAAGCGACTGCAGGAAGGCCTCCTACCTCAGGACCATCTACTAAGTCATTGGAGGGAAGATAATGGATTCTTTGCGATGTGTATCTTGTAGAATACTTCTGATTGTCATCTCTTTTCTTTGATTCTTGCTAGCTGAAGTTCCTGTCCTTGCCAGATACATGGATGAAAGAGTTCTTTCTTGCACACATTTATACAGAGCTGCAGCTGATAGAGGAAGCTCTACAGAAGTATCAGTCTCTCATTGATGCAGGATTTTCCAAAAGCACTTATATAATTTCTCAGATTGCAGTTGCCTACCACAATATAAGAGGTCAGTGACACTAAGTGGGAATGACCCCCTTAATGCAAACTGGGCATTTATAGTTGTTGATGTCCCATATGCTGTTCTTTCATCAGATATTGACAAAGCTTTATCGATCTTTAATGAGCTAAGGAAACAAGATCCTTACAGGATAGAAAACATGGACACTTTCTCCAACTTACTCTATGTAAGGGTAAGCATTCTTCCTGTGGCCTGTTGGTGATGGTGTTTGTTGGAGGTATGTTAAACATTGGCGAAGCAGCTGGTGGTGTCTGGCCTCTCTGAATACTTGCTCTCCTCTTCCCAACTCCATGGAAGAGAGGCACTGTATGCATTGCCAATTGTTTACTGCAATTTCTTTCAAAGCATAATGTGCTCTCTCATTACTTGATTCTTTTGTTCCACTAGGGCATGAAGCCTGAGTTGAGCTACCTGGCTCATAATCTCTGTGAGATAGACAAGTACCGTGTTGAGACCTGCTGTGTAATTGGTGAGAGCCAATTCTGTAACATGTTGTTTTTACATCTTATTTTGCTGCATGTAGGCTGTGTGAGGGAATCTTGGAAACACTTGTGGAAGTGATAAGCTGGCAAGGCAATTAAAATCGACGCTTTTTGAATTTGGATTCAGGCAGCCTGAAAAGCAGACAAAATGACAGAGTACCCTTTTCCCTTATTTCTCTCTGAAGGCTGCTGTAATAGTACTGGGGTAGAAAGTAGACCCATGTACCTAAAAATCCCTTTATAGTCTTCAAACTCCAGTAGAAATAGTTGTGTGTCAGGAGCAGGAAATTGATTTCTTAGATCATGACGCTCCAAGGCGGTGGAATTATAAATGGATTGGTTGGTACAGCTGGAAAAGGATTGACCAGAAGACTGGTGAACAGAGTGCTATTAGGTCTCTTGAGGTTTAAATTAGTTTTGTCTTTATGAGGACTCTTTTAAAATTTGTTAGGAGGTAGTAGATAATACACATTACATCATTTTTTCTACTTCTCTATCGGTGTTGGCTTTTTTTGTTGGTTGGTTGTGGGTTTTTAAAAATTATTTAAATATTATGCCTTTTACTTTAGGAAATTATTATAGCTTGCGTTCCCAGCATGAAAAAGCAGCACTCTATTTCCAGAGGGCCTTGAAACTGAATCCTCGTTATCTAGGAGCCTGGACACTTATGGGACATGAGTATATGGAGATGAAGAACACATCTGCAGCTATCCAGGCTTATAGGTACCGCTCATGTACTGCGCAAAATTGTGTTTGCTTCTGAAGTAGTATCTTCTATTTTTTCTTAGTGTTTTTGCTGGTCTTGGTTTTGATCCTGAATTTCTGTCTAGTTCATCTCCTTTTCATTGACAGGCATGCAATAGAGGTGAACAAAAGGGACTACAGAGCGTGGTATGGCTTGGGGCAAACCTATGAAATCCTCAAAATGCCATTTTACTGTCTCTACTACTACCGACGGGCCCACCAGCTCAGGTAGAGTTGAGAATGGAGCCGTGTTTTTTGGTCTTCATTCTGACCTGGTTGATTCTGGCTAAGGAATTTACATGCAAGAACTAAGTTGGGGAAGGAATAAAACATCTATGCTTTGTGATGTGTGCGGTCCCACTGTTCTAAATCCTTTTAGTTGTGTTAACTGTTAACAAAAGCTTTGTCAGTTAAATGTTGAGGGTGACTGGTCAGGAGTAAGAGTGATGCTTTATGCAAAAGGATGACAGACTGCCAGACGTAGATTATTTTTTTCCCTTGACCAACCCCCATCTTCCCCTCACTCTGAGATCAGCTGGCAGTCCATTAAACTACCTGAAGAATTGCTCTTTTACAGACCAAATGACTCTCGTATGCTGGTTGCTCTAGGAGAATGCTATGAGAAACTCAATCAGTTGGTGGAAGCTAAGAAGGTGAGAACTGATGTGTAAGACTAGGGTGTCTTGCAGAACATTGGGTGAAATTGCAGCAAAATTGTATAGCTAGTGCTACCTAAACTCATTGGCAGTTACAGTTGGGGAAGTACTGCTGCAGTATAACTAGAGCAGCTGATAAATAAGAAGTGGTCTACAGATACATGCCCTTTTTGCTGACAATCCCTGTAATTTTTTGTTTCTGATTTGCATGCTGGAGTCATGAACTGGACTAATTTTTGTGGCATGCTTCACTGACTTTCCTTCCTTGACAGTGCTATTGGAGAGCTTATGCTGTGGGAGATGTGGAGAAAATGGCACTTGTGAAACTCGCCAAGTGAGTATGTACCCTCACTGAACTGTCACGGTTGTGTTGAATGCAAGTCACACTTTGATACCTAATGATAAAATACAGAATGTAAACAAGTGGAATTGCTGCTAGCTAATATTACTTTTGGAGCTGTGTAAGAATTGGTATCTTTAGGGCTGTAGTGACTGCAAATTTTGGTGTCCAGCTTTATCTTTGTTTCCATCAGGATAACTAGAGAGAATGATAGCATTATGTGGGTTGCAAATGACTTCTGAACCTTAGGTGTTTTGAGCATGTAGTACTAGCAATTGTATTTGTTGTATTGCAACTTAAAGCAGACCATGACAGTACATGATGTATAAAATTGTAGCTTGGTTTTATTTTTCCTTTCTAGTATATAGCTGTGACATTGAAAGAGGTCTAATGTGAATACTGTGACATCAGCACTAATTTTGTTTTGGTGGGGATAAAGCAGTATGAAGTGGGAAAAGCGAAGAGGGGGGAAAAAAGGGGGCAAATGAAAAGTGAAACTGCTGTACAAATTTGGATTGTAGCAGGGGAAGAAGGAGCACTGGAGGAAATAGTGAGTAAGTAGAATGGCAAAGGTCTGTTAAAAGGTTTAAAATGCAACAGAATATACAAAGGCTTCTAGCTGTCTAGTCACTATCTGACTGCCTCTCTGTCTGTCAGCATGAATGCAAACTGGATCATCTCCTTCCACAAGGGGTTGTACATGTTGCATGTCCTGCAAATTCTGAAGGAAAGGACCTGGCTTTAGTCCAGGTCAGGGTGAGCAGGTACATTCTTACAGACCAAGAAGGTCTTCAACAGGGCAGCCTTGTTCCAGTGACCCACTTTTTTCCTTTTGTAGGTTGCATGAACAGCTGAATGAATCTGAACAGGCAGCTCAGTGCTACATCAAATACATCCAGGATATCTATTCCTGTGGGGTAAGAAGATAGCTTGGGAATAAAAGGAGAAGTTAACATGGTATACAGCTACTTAGGAAGGCACTTAAAAATGGTGTTTTATACCCCACTCACTGTAGGAGGTAGTGGAGCACCTGGAGGTCAGTACTGCATTTCGTTACCTTGCCCAGTACTACTTCAAATGTAAGCTTTGGGATGAAGCCTCAGCATGTGCTCAGAAATGCTGTGCCTTCAATGATGTGAGTACCTGCGCAGTCTTTAGTGCTTCTTTCTTAAGGGATCTATGACCTTGATCTTGGCTCCCCTCAGAGTGGAAGGAGTCTTCTATGAATAAGGGCTGTCTGCCATACAAGTTGCATCCTGAATGGTGGTTGTTATCTATGCCTGATCAGTTATGCTGAGTATGTTTGATAAAAGTCATGGAATGTGGTATAGATAGTGAAACTGAACCATACCTCATTGGAATTCACTAAGTAAAAGAATTTGAAGCTTCAAATGGCAGTCTTAAAGCTGCTAAAAATATTGGTGTTGAGGTAGTGGAATGGTCACAAACTCCCACACACTGTGTAGTGGTGGTACTTTCAAAACTTTTTTCCTCATCTTCTTTGTGTAGACGGTGCAGAGAGTATAATAGTACTTGGGTTTTGTGTGCAGCTTCATACTCTGTGATGTTATGTATCTGTAAGTGGGCAGTTTGGGATTTTTAATTTCAGCCTAGCGGTAGACACTAACCATGAGTGCAGGGTGTTTGGCTTATCCTTGACAAAGCTGCCTGGAGCTCTCTCCAACCTGAGTTCACCTTATTCAAAGTTTTCCCAATCTACTTGCTGGAATATTTAGACAGCTTCAGTGGTTGGTGGTTCTGTTCTCTGAAATACCCAAGAAACACACCAATCAGGAGTAAAAGGAGGAAAGACTAAAATGAAAAAAAGTGACTTACCTTAACATTTCTAAGGAGCAGAAGAAAAAAGAGTTGAGAATGGCTTTTATAGCTTGTAGCTTTACAGAATGACAAGCTGCTTTAAGTTACACTGCTTACATACTGAATTTGACCCAGAAACCATCCATTCATAGTTGTACTGTTCTGTTTTCTACAAATTAATTTCAGACTAGAGAAGAAGGAAAAGCCCTGCTGCGCCAGATCTTACAGCTTCGCAACCAAGGAGAAACATCATCCACAGATGTTGCCGCTCCCTTTTTCCTTCCGGCATCATTGTCAGCCAACAACACTCCCACACGTCGTGTCTCCCCCCTCAATCTGTCTTCTGTAACTCCATGAACAATTCTGATACTTCTAACTTGTGCATTGGATGTGACATTGCAAGTGGGACATGCAACCACTTCTTTCTAGGGAAATTCCTCCTTTTGTTGTTGCCCTCCCATAAAGGGAAGGAGTTAGCAGAGTCCACAGCTGAAGAGAGACGGGCCCCAACAGGGAAAGGGGAGCCTGATGTCAAAGTGCCTGTGCTGCAATGTGAGAACCTGCTCTACTTCTCACCAAGTCATTCCAGTCAGAGGGCAGACATGTCCCACTACACAGGACTGCTAAGTGAGGCATTTGGAAGAGCTGTCTGCTTGAGTTAAAATACATTTTAAGTTTGATTCTGCCAGGTTACCTCTGGTCTTTACTGCACTTCTTTGGAGGACCTCTTAGTGGTATCACTGCTGTCTTCATCAGAAACTATTACCCATCTGTCTACGTAATGATTTTTGCTTGTCTTGAACTACACAGCAGTAGAAGAGGCACTTAGAGATAGGTCCCATGGGTATGTTAAAGGTTTGGTAAATGTCAGAGGAATCCCAAGTAGCCTCAGGTGACAGCTGTCTGAGTTCTCACTGTAGATCTGATGGATAGTTTTGTCTTTCAGTAGAAAAGCAGTTGGGATAGCACAATTGAAAAATAATGAAGTTACAGTTCTTGGGCTTTATGGTTCAGGTTCCATGTGTACTGTAGCGATGGAATCAAATGAACTAAAATGGATCATTTTGTTAAGAAGGCAAAAAGATAGTTATGCCTTTGTTTCAGAATTTATAGCCTATAAATTTACAGCCACACCCCTATGTCTGTGGCATGACTTTAAATGAAGGACAAAGCATTTATAAACCCTTCCCATTTAGCCATAGCTTCCTGTGTTTCATGAGACCAGTTGTACAGGTGGGCACATCAGGAAACCTGGGTCACAGCCCTGGGCTCTCTGTACAATGCATTTGCTACATTTCCATGGAGCAGAGGGAACCCATGTTCTTAGTTCTGGGCATCTCTAGAAATTACTGTCCTATGTTCCATAGTATCCATTCAACAACCATTTCTACTGCAGATGGTTTTCAACAGTGAAACTGGATCGTGATGTATTTTTCCAAGAACTCTGCTAATTCCATGCAAACCTGAGGATATCAGTGAGACCATTTATAAAATTGTTGTCACTAGGGTACTGGAACAATCAAGCAAATTGTGCTTGATAAACTTGGTACTGCCTCTCTGCGTGGGGATTAATGTGCTGGTGGATAAACGAAGAGTGACTCGTGTCATTTACTTGTGATTGTGCAAAGCGTTTGATACTGTGGCTTCCAGACAGTGTCCTTGTCTCTAAGCTGGAAAGACATGGATTGGATAGGTGGACCCCAGGGTGACGAAGGTCACACTCCCCACTATAGTGGCCATTGACGTGCTGTCCAAATGGAGACTAGTGATGAGGTGTGTCCCTCGGAAGTCGCAAGGCCTGGGGCGAGCTCCAGCTTGAGGCCACGGAGCCTCCGGACCCCTCGAGTCACTGTGGTCCGAGGGCGGTGGTCCGAGGGCGGCGGCCCTTCGCCCTCAGAGGCTGGCTTGTTGGGGCCCCGCCGCCAGGCAGTGCTGAGGGAGCCGGGCGCCGCTGGCACCCCTCAGCCGGGCGGGCCGCGCTCCCCGCGGCGCTGCCTGCGCTGCCGGGGCGCAGCTGCGGCGGGGCGGGCGGGGCTGCCGCAGCCCCGGACCGGCAGCGCAGCCTCGGCCGCGGGGCGGCGGCGGCGGGGCGGGCGCGCGCCCTCAGCGCCGGCGCGCAGGAGGCGGCGGGGCCGGTGCGGGCGCTGGAGCCGCCGCGGCGGCAGGAAGATGGATGCGCCGTGCTCGTGCCTCGCCGCTCGGCGTCTTTCCTTGGCGGCACGGTGAGCGGCGGCAGCGGCCGAGAGGGTCGCCCGAGGTGCCCGCGGCGGTAGAACAATGACCGGCCGGCTGCGGGCCCCGGGGCGGCGGCGCGGATGGAGGTGATGGACGGGAGGGGAGCGCGAGCGGGAGCCAGCGGTGATGGAGAGGAGATGGCGGGAGAGGTGTGGCAGGCGCAGCCCGCAGCCGCCTCAGCCTCCCGCCGGCCCTGCACCATTGTATGCCCGCCGGTCATTGTCCGCCCGAAGCGAGCGCGGCGCGCTGGGTGCGGCGGCTGGTGAAGGGAAGGGAAGGGAAGGGAAGGGAAGGGAAGGGAAGGGAAGGGAAGGGAAGGGAAGGGAAGGGAAGGGAAGGGAAGGGAAGGGAAGGGAAGGGATGCTCCAGGGCTGGGGGCGTTCGGCGGAGCCCGGGCTGGGCCTCGGCGCCGCGGGGGAGCCCGAGCGGAGCGAGGCCAGCGCGGCCCTTCAGGCGCTCCCTGCGCTCGCTTCCACTCGCGATGCCTCTGTGCCCGCTCCACCGCTCCCACGGCGGTACGCAAGGCTTCCAGCCCAGCAGAATGTTCATAATTGCACCTGTACGTGTCCTGGGCTGTCAGGGCTGGCGTGTCTATGTGTGAGAAGGCATGCTGTCTTGCAAACACCGACCCTGCAGAGTGCATCTCTTTGTACATGCAACGCATGCCTTTTTCACAGCTACTGATGGAGGAAACCTGCCTCTTGGACTGGTGTGCAATTTATGCTTAAATTACTGGATTGCCATTCCTCAGTTTCATTTTGGCCACTTGCGACAGATCTAGAGCCTACGTTTGAGTTACCTTATGACACTAAATACTCATTTTATACTATTTATACATTTCTGCTTTTTGCTGAGAATGCAAATAAAAAATGCTGCTCATACCTTATAGGTTGGGAACATTGAAACATATTTTTAAAAATTTTTTTGACCTCTTGCAAGAAAAAAACCCCAGAGCTGCATTTTTAAAAAACATTTGCATTCTGATGCTGTCCTGTGCCTAACCTGTAAAGTGACATGTTGGACTCCCATTCTCAACATCTCTGATTTGCTGGGTCAGATTCTGCCGTGGTGCAGGTATCATGCTTGACCTAAGCATCAAGGTAGCCTATCAGGAGAATGTTTTGTTCCTTTTCAGGCAGTAATGTGAGGTTTATTGCTTCTGCTCTGACTCAGGTTTTGTTTCTATTGATCTGGCCTACTGCTCTGCATAGGAATTTAAAACCCAGGGCTGCTGTGCTGTAAATGGTACTCAACGTGGCTCAGACAGAACACCTGCTGATTTAAAAAGGTTTTCTAGGAATGGGTATGATTTTGGTGAAATCTGGGAGTGGTGAGACAGTCACTGTTGAACAGGGCACAAGACACAAGTACTCCGTCAGTACTTCTGTATCAATTAAAAGATGCCATGGGCACCTCAATGCAAGGACATCAAACTCTTGAGAGTCGATCCAGAGCAGGCATGGGGAAAAGGCTTCAGGACAAGGATTAGAAGGAGCAGCTGAGGTCACTTGTTTTGTTTAGCTTAGAGAAAAGAAGGCTGAGGGGTGACCCCATCACAGTCTGTAGCTTTCTCAAGGGGGTCAGCAGATGGGGAGGTGCTGATCTCCTCTCTCTGGTGACCAGCAGTAGGACACAAGGAAATGGAATGAAGCTGCATCAGGGGAGGTTCAGACTGTACAGTAGTATCTGCTTCACTGGGAGGGTGGCTGGGTACTGGAACAGACTTTCCAGGGAAGCGGTCAGGGCACTAAACCTGTCAAACACCATCTGAATGATGCTCTTAGTCATGTGGTTCAGTATTAAGTGGTCCTGTGAGAAGCAGGGAATTTGACTCAGTGGTTCTTATGGGTATCTTCCAATTTGAGATACTCGGTGATTCTACTCAAGCTCTGTGGTTTGAGCCAGTTCCACCTTTGCTTCTACAGGAAGCAAAATCCCAAGGAGAAGCCTCAGGGAGGAAAGGCTGGAAAGTTTTTGCTGGGATTTCCATAGGAGTTACCCAGAAGCTGTTGGTGGATTGCTCCTTTGACTTTGTCTGTTTCCCAGAACTGTGGCAGTTTGGTGGTCTGCTGAGATTCCCTGCTTTGTCAGCAGAACTCCTAGCAGAAAGGAGTAGACTGTCAGTGTCATACTGCAACCTCTCTGACTTCCTGCTCTCTGACTGACTCTTTTGGTAGTGCCTAAGATAGAGAAATATAGCTCTCACCTTGGAGATGGTTTTGAGCCAGGTATTTCCAGTGTCCTCTCCAAGCCTAAGTTCAAGCTCTGTGATACTGCTAATGCATTGACTCTGCCTCCTTTCTGAGAACCTTGCCACTGTACTTTTCAGTGGCTTTTGATAATCCTTCTGCTTTCAGAGGCCATTCCCAGCTAAATAATCTTCTGTGTAAGAGCTTTGGTATCCTGCACATTAAGAATTGAACATAAGGTGGGTCTTCTGTATGTATGGTTATGTATGGTTGTGTATGGTTGTATTTTATGGAGGTGATTGGCTATTTTAATTGGTAAATATATGCTGGGTTCTGGTAGACTTTTTACTTTCAAGACTTCAATGTAGCTGTAAAGATGCTGCATAAGTTCTCTGTCATTACAAAGCATAAGTGACCTCAGAGTATTCAAGTCAGGAAAATGCTGTGAAATGTAACTGTAGAATGATGCCCAGAATAATTTTCAATGTTGATCTCTAATAATTAATGTAATAGTTGGTACTGTGGTTTAGAAAGTTACAAAAATAGTCCTCCAACTATAACAAAGGTGTGGGGATGGATTCCACTGCTGTAAGGCTGGTATAACTCAGATGTAGCTTGAGCAGTTGAAATCCAAGTAGTTTGTTAATTATAACCTCTGGGGTTTTCCTCTCTTCTTTTTAACCAAACTGTGAGAGCCTGAAGATGCTTTCACTACTCAGTCATGGTAATTTTTAATAGTGGTAAATATTTTGCTTTCTATTGGCTTTGTGAAGTTGTGAGGCAGCAAAATAACCCTTGCCAGATGCCTGAATTTTGAATTACTTTCCAGTGATGTTGTATCTTCTACATCCATCAGATTTCTCTTTAGTCTTTGTGCATGGCAGTGCAATATTTGTACTACAAGACTGCAAACCAAATGTTCTTGGTTTAAAAACCAAATTTTAAATATTATTTCTTAATAATCTATATTAATATATATTATTATATATTAATATTATTTGCTTGAATTTATAATTACATGTTTGCATTATGTGTTTTGAAATCAATAGCTTCCAAGCAGGTAACATCTTCAAAGCTCCTCTATGAATCTATATTCCTTCAAGGTCGGGTCTTTGTCAGATTATAGCAAATTTATCTTCCCATCTTCAGAGATGGATTCCTGCTTCCTTCTCTTTATAGATCTGTGCAAAGCATCTGTACAGTTCTCTGTCATCAGCTCTCAAAATCCAGAATCTATGAGGGTAGAAAAACGTAATTTTGGTAGTACTTCTAGTTTCTGTATCTTTAAAGTCTGTTTGAATTTCTCCTTTAAAATATGAGGACTAGAAATCTTTGCTTCAGGAGGTAGGGCTCTAAATAGAAAATTCAACAGCATGCTAGAAGAACCATGAGAAAGCTCTGTGGTGTGGCCACACTGAACATTGTCAGGTCAAATGAGTGTAAACACAGCTTCTTTGGAAATGACACAGCAGTGTGGATCATAGTCTGCAGTTTGGTCTCTGAAACATCCAATGAACTGGAAAGGAAAAATAAAACATGGAGTATTTTCAGGAACATGGGCTTTCAGTTCTTCTCGCTAGAAGTGGTGATGCTGTATGGTTTGCTTGCCATGCATTTGGATCACTGTGGGTTGCTGAGAAACCATCACTCATCCTGTAAACTTTAGGATCCCTGCTTTCTCTGGAAGATCGTACTTGGACATCACATTTTCCTGTGTTGAACAGTGTGCATCAGCCATGGTCACAAGAGAGGCAAAGTGAACTGATGTATGTCACCATCCACACAGTGGCATTTCACCAGAGGCACACAAGTGCAGCACACACTTTAGTACACAGCTATGCAGTGAAACCTTCTTAGTTAAATTTAACAAATACCAACAAATAAGGAATGTAAATGAAGATTAGATAGACTACAGTTCTTTTTCTAACTTTGGATTAAATGTACTCTAATAAATAATAAAGCAGACTGATTGCTTGAGAAAATTGACTTGACTCAGTGCTTGAGAAAATGGTTAGGCTAGAAGAGCTAGTCTAGTATGGCAGATCTTTTAGTTAAAAATGATAATACAAAGTATATAAGCATCTCAGATTATTTTATAAAAAATAATGAATTATTTGAATTAATTGAGGGCAGCTGATGCTAAAATGCATGTTGGCTCACATTTTTATTTTGTGCATTTCTTCCATCTCTATCCAGAAGGTAATATCTTCATCCCATACTCCATTTCTCAAGCTATAAGTTTATTTTTTGAAATTGCATATTACAATACTCCTTAAAGTGCTTAAGGGAAGGACCTGTTAAGCCTTACATTGCATGGATTGTAAACAAAGAGCCTAAATAACATGGAAATTAAAACTGAAAAAAAGAAAAAACAGTTGTTGAAAATCGCATTGAGGTACCAGGTGGTTTAGGGTAACAGTAATGAGTGAGCATATAAAGTTGTGAGAAATGGTAGAGTCAGGGCTTCTGGATTTTTTTTCCCCTGTATGTGCGCTGGTTTGCTAATATTCACTAAGCTGATTTTTTTAGTGGGTGCAGAAATACTTTTAATTTTTCATTTCTATAATGTAAGCAAAATACTAAGAACTCTAAATGTTACACGTGATAGAAATGAATGAGAATCAATACTGTACTGTTTGGCATGTATTTGGGGGTAGACATGGTGTACAAAAATTATGAAAAGACTTATAATGATGTTAATACATAACATGCACTTAGATTTTCATGAACATGAATGTGATTTTTGTTTTATGTTCTGTAATTTGTAGGTAAGTCCTTGGTTTTTTTTTTCCCTGTATTTATTTGTACTTAATATTTAGGGTTCTGTAAGATGCTCTATTCTATCTCTGTGCATTGGTGAGGAACAAAATGAGATGCAGGCATTTTTTTGAGAATCTGCCTAATTTAATGTAGCCCTTAATAATATCCCCTTTTCATGTCCCCTCTCTGACAGGAAATTGTGCTCAGTTACAATAAGTCTTAGGCAAACAAAGAGTATGTGGGGACTGTTGCACTGGAAAAAGATTGGATTATTTACATCTGAAAGAATAATTGTGCTGGTTACTGTTTGGTAGCTTATAACTTAAGGAAAGACTCCGTAATTAATTAGGAAGCGCTTTCAGGAATAAATCTCTTAAGTTTTGTGTTTGTCCAGTACCTGTTTCAGAGGCACACTGGAGAGCTGACAAACATCTGTGCCTTTGCTGTGGTTCATCCCTTCCCCAGCTATGTCCAGCCAGGCTGCTTGCAGATCCCTTCTGCATTATGTCACGGATTTTTGTGGGCTGCAGCGTGACCTACATGTTGCTGTTGCCTTGGAATATGCGGTGGGTGTCTGTGACCAGCATGGTAGCCTATGTTAGGTGAACTCAATGAGGATTTAAGCATTGTCCTTGGAAATTTATTTGAAATTATATACAATAGCTTAATGCTCATTCAGATCTCTCTGAAATTGCTATAGAATATTTTTCTGGTTTCAGCCTTAATAAGAAACTGCACGTTCTCCTGAATGCCTTATAATTGGAATGTCTTAATTTTTTTTGTGCTTTGTCACATCATGCATCTCAGCTGGATCTAGTGACCAGCATCTCAGCTGGATCTAGTGGGTGGTGTTTCATGCTTACGCCTTTTCCAGCTGAGAAATCAGTTCATCACCTACTTATATGGGAGGAGAGTGCTGCTGCCCTGGTCATCATAATACAAATGGAAGCTGGTGCTTTCATTTATAAAGCAGCTGTAAAATCATCCTGTAAATTTTCAGGGGTACTTTTTAAATAGTAAAGTGTAAGGACAAATTCTACATTTAACATGAGTTTCACTTTATTCTAGTTGTTTATTTTTCAAGTTCTGTTCGTCCCATTATGAGCAGAGCTACCTAAGTCAGCATGTATGGTACTATATGGTATGTTTTAATTTGGATTGTTTTGTTGGGAAACAGGCAAAGCATGACGGGTACTTTTTTGTCAGCTGAGCTGTGACACTGGTGGAAAAGATTTCTGTTCTTTCAGACCATTCTTAAAGAGTTCACAGCCTGTAGGGATGACAAAGGAACATATCTTTCCTCATATGATAGAAGGGTAAGATTCACAACAATTTGCAAATGAGAAAAAACTATTGCTTGTAATGTTTTTATTTTTAGAGGTATTTTGAGTCTAAAAGATGTATAGAAATGACTAATTAGAAGACGTGTTTAGATTTCTGCTAGAAAGTTAATGTGAAGAGATAAACTGCTAGTTTTGATCTTGCTGAACTTCCCTGGTAATGGGAACATCCATACTCTTTTCACAGAAAATGGAAGAAAAAGGCAAGAGGGATACAGGACACATGAAATTAGAGCAATGTGTACATGAGGTTCTTTAAGGCATTGAGAGCAATAGAGTGGGAGAAGAAAATACATTTTTTAAGCTATATTGAACTGCAAGTTGATAAGAAACTGCAAGAAGGTAGTAATCTAGTTGGAAGTAAGGTATTCAAACAAAGAAGACAGTTCATTGTAGAGATAATTGTATTGTTAAAAGTGAATACGGGAGGCCAGAGTACAGATTTTTTTAAAAATCTGATGCGAAACCAATGTCTGTGTTTATCGGCTGTATCAAGACCTGAGGTAAAAATGGCAAAACCTTCCAAAATTAACCTTATTCCTTTAAGTAGAGAAATTACTTAAATATCTGACAATTTTTAGTAGTGAATGTAAGATACCTTCCTCTGGTGTCTGTAAGCCAAGACGTGATCATTCATATAGCCTTAGAAGGAAAAGGAAGGGATTTCAGGAGAAGGATATGGGGCATGGGCTTTCTCTCTGTTGTTTTCTTGTTTATATGCATTTCAATTAAATAAAACAGGGTTTTGTTGGGTTGTTAAAATCGAATCAAGGAGAGGCTGATACAATGAACTCCATGAATTGCAGTGTTTCTCTTCTAGGTGGTACATGTTGTCTGTTGGTTGAATGTGATCCACTTGCATAAAATAATGCGCGAAGTACAAAACCACCAAAATGTTTTGTTAGGCTCCGATCTTGTAGTGAACGGAGCAGGTTGTTAGAGCTTGTCCTTGTTCTGACAATCCTGCCATTCTTAAGTAGAGCCTCCAGTCAGTATGCATTTGCATCTTATGCCGAAAAGTACTGATTCTGAGAAATGTCCACTTGCTTTTAGGATAGGGCAGGATTTTCTTCATCACTGTTAGTGTTCTCTGTGTGCATTGTGTTATGCCAACTTCTAGGAAAATAACTGTGTGAGGAAGAGACAGATGGTATTTTAGCCACAAAATACTAGAATATTGTTTTAACAAATCTGCTTAGCTTTGCTGCGGGTAACAATAATGCTTCTGTACCCTTTTTACTGTTTCCATGGAGTCATCAGCTTGGATAGGGCTTTTTTGGTTCATGTTTTAGAGCAAGGGCCAATGGTAATTTTAGCATGAGCAGCCTAGCAGCACCAGATTCATCGCGTATTCCTTGTGTAGAGCCTCATATCCAAGGGATATTGTGAGCTCAGTTCAGAAGGTATTTTAATATTCCTGAAAATTATTATGGTGTTGATTAGAAATCTAACTAAAATACAGTGATTTTTGTGCAGTCAAAATCAGAGGGTGGTTAGGATTTGTCCTGAAGAGCTGTTTGTCAAGTCTGAGCTGAGTTTTTGGGTTGATGTTGACATGTTGAATTATGATAAAATACTAAAATAATGTAACTCATGCTTTTAATCACAGTTTTCATTTATTATGTATTTTGTTATGTGTCGTAACACACACAGAATAGTATGCAATAATTAGGGGTTGAATTTTATTCTGAAAAAATGCAAAACATAGATGAAACCTGGTAAATAAAATCCAAAGCAAAGACTTAATTTAGGATTCATTCAAATCCCACTAGGCAAATGAGACAGATTTTGGAGGCACAGGGAGTTGGGTATTCCCACTGTTGCAGTAATGGGATTTAGCGTATGTTGAAATACTATTTCCTTAGAGTATTGCCTATGGCCAGATCAATCAACAAGCGTGAATCCAGTCTGGCTACTGGAATTTCCAACAGGTAAGCATTTTAACTCCTCCTCTAGTTCCAAGGGATTTTCACCATTCTGCGGGAATAGAAAATGCCTCTCTCAGAATTGTTGCAGATTGTTGGCAGAGATGGTGAAGCTCAGAAAGGTCATGAGAATTTGCCAAGGATGAAAAAGCTTCTCATAATACTCTCATCATGCTTGCCACATTCTGAAGTTCTGGTTCTAGAGTGAGGATTGGGATCTAGAGCCACGGTGCTTTGATCAGCGGTTGTGATTTGGAGCATCCCCTCATGTTAGAGTTACCTAACCTGAATCACAGCTCCCTTTTTCTGATGGAGAGTTGGATCAGTGGGTTTCCAAATTAGCATGTTAATTGTTGTCTTGGCAAGAGCTGAAATGCTGGCTCTGGGCTCAGAGAAAAACAAGTTTAGATCGGAGGTTTTGCTTGTTCACATAGGTAAATTCTCTTCACAGTGGAGCCACTCTTTGAGCAGAACCAAATATCTGAGAGCAAGATGTTGGGAGGAGCACATATATGAGTTAGGGTTTCTATCTGCTCTTGCCCTCAGAAAGCAGAAAATTATAACTGATGTGTGGAAGTTTTTGTTGAGTTAAACATTCTTTCATATTTGGGGGTCTCTTCTGTTTTAACATGGGAAATGATAATTCTATTTATGTTTTGTACCCAAAGCAAATAAAATATAAAAAATTAATGTGCAACCTGACAATAAGGGAGGAAAGCTTGCCTGGAATCTAGCACTGGAGCAATAATTATTATTGCTGGGAAATTTCATCACTACCACTACTACACTGTGCTCTGTCCCATTCTTTGCAGTCTTAATGTTTCAGCGCTTTGCCCATCTCCAAACTGATATACCACATCTCCAAACGTTATTTCAGCTAGGGGCCACAAATGGGAATAATAATGCTATAAAATTAAAATGAATACAGGGATAATGATGATGTTTGTCCAGAATTTTATTTTTTACTGTTCATAACCAGATGTTAAAACCTCAATTGCTAGCCTACAGTGTGATATTGTAATTTCTTGCTTCATTTGTAAATTAGGATCTTAATCTTCCAAAAGGCGTAGGCATTCATTTCTCACTCCATGGGGACAATTTCTAGTGTAAACAGGCCCTTGCATGTTATTAGATTTCTGCTTCCACAGAGACCTGGAATGCTGATTGAGGACTTCACTTGCCTATTCCTCTTGTGACAGATAGTAGCAGTGTTGTGGAGAGTCTTTGAGTTTGGCACAGGATCTTGAACAGGATCAGGGGTTGGCAAGGGGAAGAGAATGATATTGTTGGTAGATTCTTGAGATTAAAGCATCTGGTTTGTGGTTACCTCAGACTGCAAGGATTGGAGTAAATAACCTGTCCCTTCCAGTCTCGTGCTCTCAGTAGCACAATCTTTATGGTAAGTGAACACCTCTCTTCAATGCATGGCGCCCCTTTCTGAGAACAGAAAAGGGCAAGCATGGAATTCCCAAAAGTGTGGCAGGCTGGTGTTCAGAAGCATGACTGTGCTGGGATCTGCCTTGTAGGTTTTCAGGCAAAGATTGCAGTGTTTTGGATATGGGAGCTCTCTGTTGTGTTCTGTAAGCATGTGAGCTGTCCCGATGCAGCATCCGCTGACAGATAATAGTACGTCTTATTTCTTAACAGGGCTTCCAAAGCAGCTGAGTCAAGGACCTTAAGGAATGTCACGCAGTAGTTGCTGACCTAACTGACACTGAAAGGAACAGAAGAAGATGGCAATCCATATTTGAAATAAACGTGTGGACTCTCTGATAAAAAACCATGTCAAAAAAAGGACGGAGCAAGGGCGAAAAGCCTGAGGCACTGATTGTTGCCCTACAGGCTGCCAATGAGGACCTCAGGACCAAGCTAACAGACATTCAAATTGAACTGCATCAGGAGAAATCTAAGGTGAGTGACAGTTCAGTTTTAAATAAAAGTGTTTGCTGAAGAAGGCAAACACGTGGAAAAAATAGTAGCACAGACTTCAGCAGAGGCCACACAACTCTTTCCTAAAAAAAGTGGTCTGATTCTTTACCAACTTAGAACATTTACTATGGATGTCCTATGACTTCTCTGGAAAAGACTCCATTTTACTGAGCTATGAGTTGGAGAAACCTCTGGCCCTCAAATGGAGCAGTATGTGAAAGTTGTAGGAATTTTGCTTTTTCTGAGCCCTCCAATTATCTGGTGAATTTGACTTCTGGGTTAAAAAGCTTTTACACAAATGCACACATATATATGGAGTCTTATTTCTGAAGGAAATATTAAAACTACATGTAGCATCATTGTGTGAGGCAGGACACCTGGAGAAGAGTGAGGTTTTTGTTTGAGTAAAGACAATATAATCTATGTGAATACCTCAGGAGCTGGCCTCTATTTTGTTTTAGGAGTATGGAGGATTGTCTAGGGTCTCAGTGGGGTTTTTCCTCAATTTGACATGGATGTGTCTGGGGGGGCTTGTTTTGATAATGTTACATTGGCAGCAGATGACTTTCATTTTATCTTAATGTAGGTTGCTAAGCTCGAAAGAGAAAAGACTCAAGAAACGAAGCGCATCCGTGAAGTGGAGCAACGCAAGCAGACCGTGCAGATCACAGAGCTAAAAGCCAAACTCCATGAAGAGAAAATGAAGGAGCTGCAGGCGGTGAGGGAGAACCTCATCAAACAGCATGAGCAGGAGATGACGAGAATGGTGAAAGTCCGAGACAGTGAAATCCAGCGCCTGAAGTCGGCGCTGTGCGCACTGCGGGATGGGAGCAGTGATAAAGTACGGACTGCGCTGACCATTGAGGCTCGTGAGGAGGCCAGGAAACAGTTTGACTCTGAGCGCCTTAAGCTTCTGCAGGAAATTACTGAACTGAAGTCTGCCAAAAAGCAGGTGGATGAGGCCCTTAACAATATGATCCAGGCTGACAAGATCAAGGCAGGCGATCTTCGGAGTGAGCATCAGTCCCACCAAGAGGCCATTTCCAAGATCAAATGGGAGAGTGAAAGGGATATTCGACGCCTGGTTAGTAATCAAAACAGTTCATGTGTTCTCTTAGGCCGCACTGAGTTTGCATTTTTTGTCTCTTAGCTCTTTCTGCGTAACAGATCTCTTGCAATGCAACTCACTTTGAAAAAGTTTTACAGATTTTGCACTGTCATTTGTCAGGAATAAATAGATCACAGTGAGTCAGCAATAACACTGTTATGGCAGTTAACAGCTCAGATTAGGAGTGTGGTCTAATCCATGAGGATCTGGCTCTCTGATTTGTTAATACATGCAAGGTGCAAAGGGTTAGATAAAGAGCATTTGCATCTGCACTTGCAGCTTTTTGGTTTTTCCAGCCTGTGTTATAGTGTCCTAAACACAATAAAACATGGCAGGAGAGGAGAAATCTTTTGGGTTGGCCTTGGTGCAGCCTTCAGTAATTTCTGTGGAAAATTAACAAAAGGAAGCTCACACCAGCAAAGGTGACTTGTTTCCCTGTGTCGTGGTTTAGAAACTTCCCAATTTGTGCTCCCACTTTGACTTTCCAAACCATACTGACACTTGCTCACTCCCTATTTCCTGCAGTGGGCTAGAGAGGGGAATCGGAGGCACAAAAGGTAAAGATGAGATCACAAATTGAAGTAAGAGCACTTGACTGGAAACAGCAATGAAATATGTACACGAGAGAGGAGAGTGACTTAGGTGCAAAATGGTCACCGTGGAGCCTCTGACCTGACCACAGCCATGCTACCCTCACCCAGAAGGGAGTCCTTCCCCCATCCCCAGAAAATGACATGAGATGGTATAGAATAACCTCTGGCTATTGCAAAAATTAACCTTGTCCTGGCCAGAACCAGGACACACTGTCATGCGGAGAGCTGGTCCTACTTGTAATGGTAGAAAGTTGAGCTTGAAAGTTGGAATTCAAGAATTTAGAATTTAAGTAAAATAAATGGGAATTTAAACTCTGAAGAATGATACCACCACCTTCCCCCCCTCCCCAGATCCACAGTCTGCATCCTAGAGGTATATTCTTGTGTTGCCAAAAGGCTCAATGAATGTGCTCCTGTGCCAAATTATGGGTATGGCTCAGACTGTGTTGTTTTACAGGCCTGGTGCAGTATGGTAGAGCAGATTTGAAGGGTGATCACTGCTCTTAAGTAAATCACACAATACAAATTGGAGAAATGTTGTTGCCTTCACATGGTAATACTGTTCTGGTGTTTCTTTCATTCAGATGGATGAGATCAAGGCTAAAGACAGGATCATATTTTCATTGGAGAAAGAACTGGAGACACAGACAGGCTATGTGCAGAAGCTGCAGCTGCAAAAGGAAGCTCTGGATGAACAGCTCTTTTTGGTGAAGGAGGCAGAGTGTAACATGAGCAGTCCCAAGAGAGAGATCCCAGGAAGGGCTGGAGATGGTTCGGAGCACTGCAGCAGCCCTGTATGCAGGTTTTACTGGTCTCTGCAAAACAGTAGCGTGGATGTGTGTTTCTTTCTGACATACCTTCTCAGGCCCTAGGAAAACATTCCCAGTCATTCATTACGGACAAGTTAATGTCCATAGAGTCTTCAGAGGGCATGCTAGTTGGACAAAACTTTGTTTTCATCAGTTGTTCTAGTCACAAATATAACACATCCTAAATAATCAGTGCCCTTTTGAAAGAATCATCGATGAACCTAACTACCTAGAACATGCATCCTCAAAACCAGATAGAATTACCAGGATGAGCAGGGAGGGGCAAGGAAAACACTGGGCGTGGAGAATCTGTGAGACCCTTAGGAGATCCTCCTCTTTGTCTGTTTCCCACAGACAGCCCTTGGGTGTCATTCACAAAGCACACAAGTCACTCATTGTGTGACTAAACAGAAGATGTTTACACAACCAATGCATATTTAAAAGCATATTTTCATATATACAAATGAGAACTAAGAAAGTGAATGTAATTGATACAGAAAGGGTTGTCCTAGCTTTTTCACCTGAGGTAGTGGCTCAGCTAATAGAAGCAATCTATAGGAAAAGGGAAGGAAATTTAGAATCTTTTAGCTTTTTTATCTCTGTCATACAAATTTATCATCTGTTTGGTTGTTTTCTCTTAATTTTTTTAATGGCTTAAAATTTTCAATTAAAGTATCCCCAAACCAGATGCTTTCTCCTTAACATATATATATATATATTTGCCAACATATTCAGGACTCTGAAAGTCCCTAAAGATAATTTGTTGATGATGACAGCTTAGGTTGACTGGTTTTTTTAAGGGTTCTTTTCCCAAGCATGTGTTTTGAAGAGAGTCAGTAGCTGTGTGACATTGTTGCCCATGCACAGGACTTGCGCAGAAACCAGAAGAGGATAGCAGAGCTGAATGCCACCATACGGAAGCTGGAAGACCGGAACACGTTGCTTGTTGATGAACGAAATGAGCTGGTATGTGAGCTTTTGCGCTGGCAGACAGAGGAGGTTGAGAGCCATGGGGAAGGGAAAGAGGGGGGGAGGATCCAAGGATAAAGCTGGGGATGAACATGCCTTGTCCATCCATCAGGCCCATCACTCAGGAGGCTGAGGAGGACTTTTTATCCTAGAATAAAACAGTAATGTAATAATAAAACGTAATTGAAATTACGCGAGTACAAAATCACAGCAGAGGTTGAGGCAGCAAGGCTTGTAGGACTCTGTGTGAATGCTTCTGTTCCCTCTGAGCGCACAGCATGTGCTTGGTAACTTACCTTGTACATGATGAGACTTACCTTGTAAATGAAATAATGTCTGTTAGGTCTGTAGTCCAGTATTTGACCAGGTTGAAAATACTGAAGTACTGAGTCTAGGAAGAATTGGCAACTTTGAATTGATCCCTTTATCTGATTGTCTACTCTGTGGTGATATCTGTGTGTTGAATCAGGACCCTGGCTATTTAACCTGTGTATATTCCTACTTCTCTGCTTAAGGATGAGGGTGATAAATTGAACTCCTATGGGTTTTTTTATTCCTGACCTAGAAGTCTTAATGCACTCCTTTCATATCAGTTTAGCCAGCTTCAATGTTCTTTATGTCATAATTGCAAAATAGATGTCAAGATTACAAATTAAACGTATATTTATGTGTCTCTCATGACAATTATTAATTGCTATTATCAATCCAGTTGAAGCGTGTCCGAGAAGCTGAGAAACAATGTAAACCTCTTCTGGAAAAGAACAAGTGCCTCACGAAGAGAAATGATGAACTTATGCAGTCTTTGCAGCGCATGGAAGATAAACTCAAAGCAGTCACTAAAGAAAATATAGAAATGGTTGGTACTGAAGAGCAAAATGAGTATTACTGGAGGATCTGTGTGTTGGTGGCCACATCTGCATAATGCATTATGTATATGAATAGAGAATATGCATTATATATAATGTGTAATACTATTGTTAAGACAGAGCCATGTTTTGGTCTGTATTATTACAGATTTGCATACCATAACATTGTGTATTATGCATACATGGGCAATATATTTACATGAATGTATAATCACAGTTAATTATATTTTTTAAGTTAGAATATTGAATGTCAATCATTTAAAAAAAACAAAAGAGGAAAATGTTATATCATTGAGGCATGTCCTACTGTGCTATTTTTTATCTGGACCTCAAAAAGGAAGCTGTTAAGAGTGATGTTTTCAGCCAGAATGACGTTCTTGCGTCACGTACACGTTCCTTTTAGAGCTGATGATGACAAAGTAAACTTAAGGTATGGCACTAAGCACATAGAATCTTTCCATGAAACATATGCATGGTAGGTGGATATGGGAAAGGAAGAATGGTGGTGTTTAAATCTAGTTAGGGCTATACATTTCCTATGTCAGGGCCATATGAAGTGGGGTCAAAACAGTTGTGTTTGTATATCCTTCAGATGGGATTGCCTTGATTATCAGTCTGCTTCCAGGCCCTATATTCCAACACATGCACTGATGTGGCTTTGGCATTAACGAAAAAGGAGGTGGATGTTCTGGGTTGCCAGATGTAAGCTGGCAGACTGAGACGACTTCCCTTGCTAAAGGTGTTCATGGACCTTGCCCTGACCTGTAGTAGCCACTGTCCTGAGCAGGCTAAGTGCCCTGCAATGGGAGCAGCTTTCCTGCTGATTAGGTGGAGCTGATCAGATTCACTTTCCTGTCCCACGGAAAACAGACTCTAGTGTTACACAGTTAATCCACTTAAGGACTCTGCAATTTACCCGTGCCTAGAAGACAGATAAACTTATTGCAGGTGTCATGGATCAGAATTATTCTTCCACAGCTGTGGCAGTGCAGATCACAGTCGCTTGGAGTCTCCCACAGCAGAGAGAAAGGACTCGGGAATCTGCATGCATTAGGCATCAGTGGGCAGTACCACTGGTGCATATCTGTGGACACAGTGTATATGTGCTCAGTTAGCTCCCTGACATCTGCTCTTCACACTATGGATGCCCAAATCACAAAAGCTGTTGGTGGCTAGAGCAATTCTCACAGGTTTTAGTCATCTCCTTTCCCACATATGCTCAGGAGCAGGCAGGATATTGAGCTGTGATTACAATAGATCTGTTATCACAGTTTTTGCCTTTCTTCCTGGTGTGAATGAATGCATGTCTTTAACATGAGTAAAGCAGGTCCATTGCCTCACTGTGTACGGTCCTACATTGAATGTCAGTAAGGTCGTGAGAGTAGATACTATCTGCCTACCCACTGGACAGGGGACAGGTTCAACTCTATTTGCCACACGTGGCCAAGGAAGAGCTAGGGTATGTAGAGGCTGTATTGCCACATGGTAACTAAACAGCTAAAGCTTTATTGTTCTGGTTGAAGAACTCAGCTGTGCTGTGTTATTTTATTGTTAAGAAGTGCTGATGGACATGAATTAAAAAAATTGGTGTAGCTGAAGCATATTTAAAGGTCTGTATAGCTTAAATAAAAGGTGATGTTTAGTTTTTAACTGAAAGGTGGTCTTTTAATTGCTGGATCTTATTTTATCTCTTTTATCTTTTCTTCTTACCACAGAGAGAAAAAATAACATCACATCCTCCTCTAAAGAAATTAAGATCTCTCAATGACCTGGATCAGGCTAATGAGGAACAAGAAACTGAATTTTTAAAGCTTCAGGTCATAGAACAGCAGAACATAATTGATGAGTTAACAAGGGTATGTCCATAGCACAAGGAAATTAGGAATGATTGCTGTGTACAGTTTATTGCTGATAGTATTTTTTCTTATAACTAGAGATCTGAGCATTAATACCTTACCGTACCTGCTTTTAACATCCTCAGATGTTTAGGTGTAGGTGTGCATGTGTGCAGTTTACTGAATTTGTAGTGGAGCATCAGCCCCTACAACTCAAACCATAACACTGTGAATTGAGCTCCAGAACGGAATGCAGACTAAGAGCTGTGGAGCTTGGGTAGGTACCTACATGTTCACGAGGCAGGACTGTGCTGAGGTGTTTTACCATTATAACTAAGTCATGCTTAAAAAGTTCCCTTAACAGGAGGCTGGCCCACAGTGCTGTATCATGTGCTGGAAAAGCTTGTACAGCTAGACAGTAGGTTTCCAATTCTTCTGTCATTTAATGCTGACAATTCCTTTGTCAGTGAACTTTGCATTATGATACTGAGGAGGAGAAGGATTCCAAAACAGGCTGTTGTTTCTTCCGGGGTATCACTGCTAGGAATGGTGAGATCGACACTCCCATCATTTAATGCCTTTGAGACAGGGGCAGCATCTCCTCATCATGGAAGGCAGACAGCCCCTTATACAGTGCCCAAAACCATGCACCAGGCGTCCCAGTGATTTTAGAGGGCAATCCCTGAGCTCCTTTTGTTTGACAGCTGCTCAAGGCAAATGCACAAAGGTTTTTTTCAGGTGGATTTTAGGTGACACACATACAGATTTGGATATGAATCCTCCCTTCTACCTGGAATCAGATTCCTGTTTGAACATATGGACAGAGTCACTGGAACTTTTATTATTTATTTCCTCCATGTATTTGGCCATCTGTCAGCTTTAAAGAAGAGAAGAGAGAGTAACTTTTTAATCTTACTTTCTAGGACAGGGAGAAACTCATTCGTCGGAGAAAGCATAAAAGGAGCTCAAAACCAATCAAGGTAAGATGAAAAATCGTTTCTTATTTACAGTATTCAAGTAGGCTGTGTAGGAAAACACACTTTAGCAATCTGATTAAACAGAGCTTTGTGGATTATAACATCTGCTTTAGTGATCAGGTTTATAAATTCCTTAGTTACTTTGAGAGGGCTTTTAAAATCCACTTTGAAATTCTGTTAAGGGTGTGCAGCTATTTTATTTTCAGCAAAAGGGTGTGCAGCTATTTTATTTTCAGCAAAATGGGGCTCCTGTCCCATCCGTTGTCCTTCCCACACCTGCCCCCCCCACTCAGTAGTAATAATGGTCCTTCCATTTGGTATCTATAAGTATGGTCTCAGGGTCTGTTATACTGAGAGGTACTAGCATTATCAGAGACCTTCTCATTTTTTTTCTTGCAATCTATTTTTCACAGCACATATGGGCTAAAGCCAAATCCTTGTGCATCTCTATTCTTCAGGTGGAAATTTCTGCCTGAGATACTGTGTCATTCTCTCCTGCTCAGTTCTACATGCCTTTGACTAACCTTTGTATCACTCTGAATTATGTTAAGTCCAAAGCTGGTATAATTTACAACAATTTTAGAGCTGAGTAGTCAGGAGTGGTTCGCATAGCTCCTTTATCAGCTAGATGTGAAGCATGACTTTGCAGCATTCATGTCCCACCTCCAAAAAGTGGAAATAGGGGTTCCTTGGTTGCATTCAGTCCTCCAAGGACATCCCTTAGTATGTCACCCATATTCTTTGAAAGTCACACAGCATTATCTACACTGGGAATTTCAGACCAGTAAATCCTAGCTGTGTCATCACATTGTTTCTGTGTGGGTTGCGAAATGGTGTACAGCAGACACAGCAATATTTTCATCAGTAAATTTTATTTCTTTACCAGAGATTATAACATTGGAGAATATGGCAACTGTTTTCACTTGACAACACAATGAGCAAAAATTATAATACATGCAAAAGCTAATTGACGTCTTCGCTACATGTTTTTTATGTGATTCAAACTCCAGGTTTGGAAGGTTTTAACCTGTCAGCAGAGTGAAAGATGTTGCTAAGAAGAAGTGCATCTTAATTGCTCATTGATCAGTTTGTCTTCAGAATTATCCATGAGCCGAGTATTTAAATGCTCAAATTGGTACCCTGAAACCAAGCCTTCAGGGTCAAGCATCTGTGTCTTCACAGGACACGTCTCACAGTTTTCATTTGATTTAATTCAGCTACGAAATTGGCAATAGGGAGGTGTCAGACATACAGCCAAACTGTGGAGCATGAGCAATTGTTTATAATGGGTGCCAGTTACCTTAGTCCTGGAAAGATGCAATAAAAGTTCCTTCATGTTAGTTTTGTATTAGCATAGCTTTCACTCATATGATCCAACAGCAATATCAGCAAGAGAAGCACCTGGACATTAAAAGTATCAGCAGTGTCTGTGAGAGAAGAAGGAGGGCTGCCTATTCTACCCGTGTTTCTAGCCCTTATGGTGTAACCTTTGCACACTACACTGCGCTTTGCATGTTGATAGATGTCTTCTGAAGAACTTCTTGGTTTGCAAACAATTTTCCTGCCTTCCAGCAAGGGCAGAGACTTTTCCTCTGGCATGTTGCTGCTCACATTAGATTTTCCAAATAAACTGAGACAGACCCTTAGAAAAATTAGTCTGCAAACTTATTCTCCACCAGCACAAGACCTGATCTTCAATGGGTTTCCTTTGAGTTTGTGTGAAGATGGTAATTGCAGGGGTAGCCCACTGTTCACTTTTCACACCTCATCTTTTAAGTAACTAGCAACTGCCCCCTCTGTTTACATGAAGGTTCAGAAATCACACTTTTCCTTCTATAGAGACATGTGGTGGATACGGTTTTTGGGTATGATGATGATTCTATGGACTCTGAAACATCCTCTGTGGCCTCATATAGAACAGACAGGACACCAGCAACCCCAGATGATGATCTGGATGAGGTAAGATCTGACTCTTTCCACAGACAAGTTACAGGTTTTCAAGAGATGACTTTGAAAACAAGCTCTCAGGCTCTCAAGAACACTTGGGATTTTATAGTGCATACTGAGTGATAAATACTTTTTAAGTTTGACTTTAATTTTGATTACTCCTATACTAAAATGCTGAGAGTTTCTTCCACAGTATAGTCTGTAGAGTCTTTGATATGACTACCCTGCAATTTGAGGTGTTCTTTTTTCCTCTCCTCTTTCAAGGAAACATATCACATTTCTTGTAGCTTAAAGACATACCAACGAGTTATAGTGAATGGGATGACATCATACTGGTGACCTGTCACTAGTGGGGTTTTGCAGGGCTCCATCTTAAGCCCTGTGCCCTCTGATTTCATCATAAATCACTTGGACACAGGACTGTAAGGGATACTGAGCAAGTTCTGCTATGATACAAAATAGGGAGGAGCTGTTGACTCCATCGAAGGCCGGGAGGCCCTGCAGAGAGACCTCGATGAATCAAGAGGGATGGGCCATCACCAACCAGATGAAGTTCAGCAAGGGAAAGTGCCAAATTCTGCACCTGGGATGGGGTAACCCTGGATCTGCAGATGGACTGGAGAATGAGATGCTGGAAAGCAGTGCCTTGAAAGAGACCCAGGGGCTGACAGAAAGTTGAATATGAGTCAGCAGTGGCCTGGCAGCCAGGGGGCCCACCCAAGTCCTGGGGGCATCAGGCCCAGCATTGCCAGTCAGTCAAGGGAGGGGATTGTCCTGTTGTTCTGCTCTGCTCTGTGGTGATCTCACCTTGACTGTTGTGTGCAGTTTTGGGTGCCGTAATATGAGAAAAATATTAAATTGCTAGAGAGTGTTCAAAGGAGAGCAACAAGGATGGTGAAGGGCTTTGGGGGGAAGCTGTATGAGGAGCAGCTGAGGTCACCTGGTCTATTCAGCCTGGAGAAGAGACTATGGGGAGACCTCATGGCAGTCTCCAGCTTCCTCATGAGGGGAGGAGGAGGGACAGACACTGATGTCTTCTCTGTGGTGACCGGTGACAGGGCCTGAGGGAATGGCGTGAAGTTGTGTCAGAGGAGGTTTAGGTTGGATATTAGAAAAAGGTTCTTCACCCAAAGCATGACTGGGCATTGGAATGACCCCAGGGAAGGGGTAACAGCACCAAGCTTGACAGAGTTCAAGAAGTGTTTAGACAACTCTCTCAGTGACTCTTGGCGATGGTGCTTTGCAGGGCCAGGAGTTGAACTCAATGATTCTCGTAGGTCCCTTCCAACTCAGCTGATACTGTGATGTAAATGCTGTATAATCTCCCCATTTTTTAATTTCAGATCACAGCAAGCTCACTGTGATCCAGAACACTATTTGAATCAAGACCTGTAAAGCAGCTACTGTGCTTAACAAATCACTTTTGCATTCTTTGCTTTGACAGTGCTTTGCTCTCCATGGCTTAGACATGTCACTTCTTATTCTTCAGGGTTTAGCAGCAGAAGAGTCAGAGCTGCGGTTTCGACAGCTGACGAAGGAGTACCAGGCCCTGCAGAGAGCGTATGCACTGCTGCAGGAACAGACAGGAGGGGTCATAGATGCTGAAAGAGAAGCCAGGGTCAGTATTTGTTTGAGAGTTACAGTATTTCATTGCTGTCAGGACAAGAAACCCTCAAAGGGACATACAATGGAATGGTGCTACATACAGCATCCATAACACTGAGAAATGTCTGTTCACTCATTTACTGAGTACATTTTGAAAGAGAGTGACCATTAAGAATGGACACAATCACTCAGTTTACAGGAAGCTGTCCTCCACCTGAACCTGAAAACTGCAGTCAGGCAGGCATGCCAAAGCAGACAACTCTGCAGCCTGACACAGAATCACAAGGGTTTTCTCATCATTTGTCTAGGTGTGATGGGACTTGGGTTTTAAAGGCAAATGAAGGCCTGTGGGTTTTCACAAAGGCGCACATTGCACCAACTTTAGGAACACCTGAATGTTTCTAACAGATAAGTGCAAATTACATTTAAATTTTAATATGATGCAGGCTACAGTAAAACTTCCAAGGCTAAAAATGTTGTCCCTCTAATAAAATTATAGAATCATTCAGGCTGGAAGGAACCTCAGGCAGTCTCCAGCCCAAATTCTTGCTCAAAGCAGTTAGCTGTGAGATCATACCAGATTTTTAGTATTTAGTTGAGTCAGCTCTTGAAGAACCCCCTGGCAGTTAAATTTGCCTCTTCCCACTACCTGTTGCCACTCTGATCTGCTAAGCACTTTTTTTGTAATTTAGGGATTGCCCCTTATGAGGGTCTTGGAGCAGAGCACCCCAAATACCTGAGCTTGTGTTTTGCTGTTCCGATGCAATCCATGGTGGAACAGGCTTGGGTGGGGAGTTGGGGCTGATCCACTGCTCTGTTCTCTTGTGTCATCTGTGTGTCAGTCTAAGGGGTGGCACAAAACTTCACCAAGTCAGAATCTTTCTAATGGTTGCTCACTCAGTGGAACTGACAGCATGAAGCTAGGCTCTGCTGGTCTTGGTTTCCTTTTTATACCAGTCATATTGCTGGCTTTGTTACTCATTAATGTGGTGCTTGACTTCAACAGGCTCAGGAGCAACTTCAAGCTGAAGTCCAGAGGTATAAAGCCAAAATAGAAGATCTGGAGAAAACTTTGGCTCAGAAAGGGCAGGTAAGTAATTCTTGTGTGTTTTTTCCCCTATTCTGTATCTTACCCGCTCTGCTTACAAAATACCAAGCACAACTTCAGTATAAACTTCCATGAGATGTAATGTTGCCAGTCAGTAAACATGCAGATCTGGCAAGTTCAGAAGCCTTGCTACACCTTGGTAAACTTAAAATGTTGTTGTTCTGTAAAAGACAGCTTGTTCCTGTAGGATGTTAAAGCCTGAACATTGTGACTCCAATGTTCAATAAATGTGCACAGCTTATGGAATTTGACTATTCTGTAATACTACTACTTCATTCAACAGGACTCACACTGGGTGGAAGACAAGCAGCTTTTTATTAAGAGGAACCAAGAGCTTTTAGACAAGGTATGTTCCAAAGGTTTGCATGTTCACTTTGAAGGGTTATCTGGATCCTGTGAGACATCTTAAGTGTTCAGATTTTGCACAGGCTATGCTACCTCAACTACTACTCACCAAATACTTTATGGTTCTTGTAACAGTCACACAGGTCATGATTTTACATATTTCTGTTAGATAGAGAAAACGGAAGCAGAAAACAACCGTCTGCAACAGGAGCTGCAGGATGCGCGAGACCAGAACGAGCTGCTGGAGTTCCGCAACCTTGAGCTGGAGGTGATGCATGTGCTTCTTGCAGTAGAGCTGGTAGAAAATTAAATGACTGCACTTGCATGGACACCGGCTTTAATCAAGGATTTACACAAGTGTTGTAGCAATAAAACAGAGTAACAAATCAGGCCTAGCATTTTTAATTGTGAGCTGAAGTATGTCAGCTCTAGTATCCTGGAAATAGTAAGCACCATGCTCAGCTGGTTCACTTTAGCCTGAGCCAGGTGCCCAGTGTGCAAAGGTATGCTTAACTGATTAACATGAGTGTGCCTCTTAGCTGCCACACCTGTGGGCATGATTTTTCTAATACTTGGAGATGCCTGTCTGCCCATGTATGAGTGCTGTTCCTTTTGCGGGCACTGGACACATTCCCTGTTGAGCAGCTCTTACATGACCTGCAGTGGGTGCAGTCTCTCAGGTGACACTGGACATTGGTGCAGGAGCTTTAGAAGCCTCTGCAGGACCTCAAGCTTCCTCTTCCCAGACTGCCTCTAGTTCCAGACTCTTCTTTGGAGTGCCAGCCAACCAAAATTTCACCTGCTCTCTTCCCCAGTGTAAGATGGTTTATTTTTTATTTGTTCTTTTCAGTTGCTGTCCAAGGGCAAATACATTTGCCACACAGAGACCTTCCTGGTTCTCATAACTTAATGCTGTGTCAGACTTGCACCTTATTCACAGAACTGTCCTACAGTTTTACCTGACGGCTGTGTTTCCATATGGCAGGGAGCTGAACTGATCAAATGAATTACGTATTCATAAACCAAAAATATGTGTGAAAGTAAAGTCTAATCTTTACTTCCATGCTTGCCTGAATACCTGAAAGGAATGAGAAATAGCATCTTCAGTTTTTTTTCTTGTCTTTGGTCCTTTAAAACTGCAGAAATATTTGTAAATTTTAAGCAATAAAGGTCTATAAATAGCTATGTCGATCAGTTTTTTTGAACATATGGTTTTCCGCAGATGTTAGAATGTGTAGCATACCAGGATGAGGAAAATATGTAATCTGAGTCTCCCAATATCTGAAGTCAAACACCTGTTTCTAAAGGGAGTACTTACAATCATGTACAGTTGTTCAACACTTAATAAAGCAAATCACTTGAATCTTAGCTAGGTGACAGCCTTTCCACAGCCAGTTTGCAAATTGGCATAATTTATCAAATAATTTCCTGTTAAGTAGTTACGTTAGATTTAGGATCCTGTCCGACTTGGCTCACTTTTTCAGACTAGGTCTACATGATTCTTTCCTTGGCTTATAGAATGAAGAGCTTGGCTTTGCAAGCCAAGCATGATAGAAACAGCAGCTATGGCATTCTCTATGTGCATCTCCTTCATTCTAATAGATTCTCTAGCATCTTTTCAATTAATTTGCAGGAAAGAGAGAGACGGTCCCCACCATTTAATCTCCAGATTCACCCATTCTCAGATGGTGTGAGTGCTCTACAGATCTACTGCATGAAGGAAGGGGTTAAGGTAGGTCAGTTGTATAAAGGAGTGCTTCTCCCTAAGGAGAAGTGGGAGGAGTGGTGGGTGCTGCCCATATAATCCATTACAAATAACTCCACTAGACTTTAGGTATTTAAAAATGGTCTAATGTAATAGTGTGGTGACAGACACAGTTCAATTAGACTCAAAATTCTCTCCATAATGATAAAATCTGGTTCAAAGGCAATTGAAATCAATGTATGATGCATTTCCATAGGATAAAATAAAATGGTTGACTTCCATGTTGTTCATAGGATAGATGGATATTACAGCCATGATAAAAGGTGGATGCCATGCCTTTACCTTACTCTCTCTTTGCAGGATGTCAGCATCCCAGACCTTATAAAGCAGTTAGACATCCTAGGTGATAATGGGGTAAGTTGAAATGGGAGATATTTTGTCTTTACAAGCTGCATTTTGTACAGTGCGGTAAGTTTTATGTATAGTTATGACTATTTTCAAAGATACTTGTTAAATTATGCATCTGTTCTGTATGGTTTAGCAGACTGGGAAGAATGTCCAAAGACTACTAACATTTGGGACTGGGCCCTGTTCACTCAGGAAAACACATGAAGGAATTCAGCAGTCTGAGTAAACCACTCTTCATCAGGACTAGGATTCTTTCTCACAGTTTCACAAATAGGCAAGAATTATCAAATTCCCTGTGGCTTTCTAAGAGGGCATAGCTGCCCATGTAAAAGAGATGCTGTATCTCTGGCCGACATTAGATACATCTTAAAAAAGTTTATAAGAAATAAAAACAAAAGATCATTATTGTCTATTCATGTGCTGATGTAGATCAGCACTGTTTTTACAAAAGCTTTAATGGAAATTCAGCTTTGTAAAACTAGCATGAAGACAAACAAATGGGTCTAATTTTAGTTTACATTTCTCTTAAGGTGTAATGGAATGAATGATACAATTAATCCATATCATGTAGAAAGGCAAAACTAGTGGTCTTCTTAATATAATATGTGAACAGGCTCTGAATGTTTCAATGGAAACTGAATACTCAGTACTACAGGTATCCTCTGAAAACTGTAGAGCTGGTTTGTAGGCTGGATTGTCTTTGTTCATGAAGGAAACTGCTGCCAATTTTCCTCTTTCCTGTTAATCTCTTCACAGAATTTAAGGAATGAAGAACAAGTGGCCATAATTCAGGCTTCCACGGTATTGTCCTTGGCAGAAAAGGTAAATCACATGCTTGCTTTTCTCACGTGTTATCTAAAGCCTCATCTGCGCATTTTCTGCCCTGTTGTTGTCATCAATATCGTTAAACTTTCTACTGTTGGGAGTATTCCCCAAATAAAATAAACTGTGCCAGCATAGTCCCAAACACCTTGCTGGAGCAGCAAAAATAACAAACTGAGCTGACCCAAGCTGTGTAATGGAAAAAACTACAAATACAAAAATAATATGAAACAAAACTTGCAATTGAAAACCAAATGAGAAATCATTAGAAATTTAAGCTGTAATTAGATAAAGTTTGGGATTTACATTCCTGAGATTTCTAAAGCTTCCAAAAGCATCTGTATGCCAAAATATCACTGAAAGTATGTGTCTGTATTTTTGTTTCAAAAATTAGGAAGAAAGTGGAGAGTGATTAAAATTGCTTTCTAAGGCTCAAATGCAGCACGCAGATTTCAACATGACAGCTTTCAAGGATTCTGCACAACAATGCCTCTGCTTCAAACAGAACTGCCATAAAGCCAACTAAGCTATTTTTGAGATGCTATAGACCCATTGTTGGCCTTTGTGCATGGGATGGAGTGGGTTCCTTGTCCATCAAAGGGTGTGTGCTTTTCCATCTTCTGGTGACCCAGCAGTGGTGATCCTTTTGCTTGCTTCCCTGCCTAGTGCTACATGCAGACATCATGGCCTCTGTCACAAACAGCCTCAAGATAAGCCCGCAGCAATAGGCTGCTAAAAACAGACTAACAAGATGCTGTACATAGCTCATTTGGCACTGCTTGTGTGCTAGAAAACACAGCAGGTTACAGGTCTCATTGTCTTCTCTCCAGTGGATCCAGCAGATTGAGGGAGCTGAAGCTGCTCTGCATCAGAAGATGATGGAACTGGAAAGTGATATGGTAAGAAAACTTTTCTTACTACACGTTTTAGGGACACAGATTGTGTCACACTTACTTGATGTGCCAAAAAATAACTAGGAAAATGTATTGACAAATGAACTATGCACCTTTTGTCTGATTATTGGTGAATCCATAAAATTGTTCCTGGTCCAGTTCACGTGCAGAATAACAGTAACAGAAATAGTAAAAGTTTAAAAAATGCCTCTCTTTCTACGAGGATGACTGTTTATTAACAAGTACCGAGGGTTCAAAGGTTTCTCAGTAATTTTCAGAGATGCATGCATTGTTTGTCTCATAAGATTCACAGCCTAAACATCAGCTATTTTATTGCATTTTATTCAGGACCAGCATGTGAGAAATTGTTGAACTGAATCATAACACTGTTGGCTTTCATTACACACTAAGTAAAGTTAATATCTTACCCTGTTCTTATTCGAGTTAATGGCAGCAGCCTACAAGATGAACAAACGTAACTACAAGAATTAGCAGTAGTGGCTTGTTTTGTTCCTGTGATATGTCTGTACTTAAGTCTGTTCAGCTTAAGGTGGACTGATAAGATAAAGCACAGCAGCTGCTCCCAAGGAATGTGAATGTGAATGTATAGTTAGTTCCTCTTTAGTTCAGTCCACTTTTACACCTCTTCAAAAATAAGAGGAGGCACAAAAAGAGTAATTCCTGATGCCAGAGGAAGTATCTTTAGAAAAATCACAAAGAACACCCTAAATTTCACTACTGAAATGCCAAACAGTACCACTGAAGCCAACAGAGAGGATGGATTTAGTTCCATGTACATCAGACATATTCACTTACAAGAGCAATCTACAGCTATTTGCCCTTCCTTCTTTTCTAGCTGAGTCAGGTATTAATAACTCTGCTGAGTATCAGTCGAAAACCAGTCTTCTTGTCCTGCTGAATTAGATATCTGTAAATGATTTGATAAAACTTCCTAAAGTATTTGGAGTAACTAATTTGTTTTTCTGTCCAAATGATCCTTCATTGTAGGAGCAATTTTGCAAAATAAAAGGTTATTTGGAGGAAGAATTAGACTACAGAAAGCAAGCTCTTGACCAAGCGTACATGGTATGTACAAAGGAAATTCTGCAGCACCTACTGGCCAGCTCTGCAATAGCACGCAGATTTTTCTTGAATCAGGAGGAGAGATTTTTGCTTTTTTGTTAGTACTGGATTTTTAAAAAATTGTTCTTTCCTCTTTCTTCTGAGTACTAGCATGCAATCTGCACAGCTTCAACACAGTAGCTCACCTTTTCATGTCATAAAAAGGCACATCTCCTGAAGTCTGAAACTCGTGTCAGTTTAAGGCAGATATTGCTCATTAATATTGGCTTGTCCAGCTGGAGTTTTTTAGGGCAACAGGTGGAAATTTTAGAATTGGTGAAATAATTTACACTTCAGATAGAAACATTCCGTCCAACTCTAACTCCATAAAAAAAGAGTAGAAGTGAAGGATTTCAGTGAAAGTTAATATTAAAATACTTTAAAAATAAAAGTTCCTATCCTTTTTTCAGAACATAGAACCATTTTCTGAGTTTAGTTTTTCACATTTTTGCACACTTGAGCACAGGGACTGCCTCTCATGCAGGGGTCTGAATCTGCCACCAATCCCCAGTTTCCAATGTGCTTTAAACCATGTTTCATCTCTAATTGACTTTTGGTATTGCATCAACCAGAGGATCCAGGAGCTTGAAGCCACCTTGTACAATGCTTTGCAGCAAGAAACAGTGATAAAGTTTGGGGAACTACTCACTGAAAAACAGCAGGAAGAGCTGAGGACAGCAGTAGAAAAGCTAAGACGTCAGATGCTGAGGAAGAGCAGAGAATATGATTGCCAGATTCTTCAGGAGAGGATGGAGCTGCTCCAGCAGGCTCATCAGGTAAGAAGAGGAAACCACACACATGTGGTATCTTCTCAGCCTTTCTTTGTAAGAACACAATCTGAGCTCAAATCTAAGCAAGCTGCAGGCCATGAGGGAGCTTGGCATCCAGCTTTTTGAATTGTCTCTTACTTTGTTTTTTCTGTGCATGCAAGCACACATGATACTAGCTTGTGCAAGATTATTCTGGCATATTTTGAGTTTTAAAATTCTAGCCTTAAGTTTTCATCCAGAATTCTGTCTGCACAGTTCTAGCTTTGTAATAAAAATGGTCATCTCTAGTTACTGGACTGGGCACGAGAGAAACGGAGTAAATGCTGCTGGCTCGTATGGCACAGGAGAGCTGTCTGTTTTTCCAGATACTACTTGTCCCTCCCAAGTGGGGATTTGTACTTTTCACTGCTGAGATAAGGTACTGCATTTTACCTTAAAAGACTGTTGTTTGCTGCTCTGCAAGCTGTGAGGTCCCAGAGCAAAATGGCAAATTGTCACAGCACATTGAATAACATGAAAGCTGCCCCATGAAACAGATCTGACTCAGACATTTATGGGAGTAAGAGAAGAAGCACATCCCCAGTGGTTAGGGGGAATTGGTTCACAGGAAGGCTCAGCTCTCACAGTTTTGCCTGATCCTGAGTTGGGCACTTGAGACTGGGTCCACCTTTTGATGCCAGGCCTTTGCAACATAAGAAGCTTCTTGATTTTAAACATGCCAGCTGCCCCGAGGGACGCTGCCACAGCAGTTTTGGCTTCTCGGAATGACTCTGAGCCAGCCTCAGTTGGAAGTGGCTGAGAGGCAAAGGAAGGAGGAGGTAGCCAAGCAACAGAACAGGGGGCTGTGGGCAGAAACTGTTGTACGAGACGTTCCACCTGAACATCAAAAAGAATTTCTTCATTGTGTGAGTAACCAGCCACCGATCAGGTTACCCAGGGAGGATGTATAGTTTCCTTCCCTGGAGATATTACTTATCAATCATTTATACTAATTTCTAGCATTTAAGGATCCAGATACATATATGCAGGATCATATTTTGAGCATTTGCACACAAGGTAAAGCTGTGGTTTGGCGGGATGAGTGGATCGAGTCACAGCGTGACACAAGATTGTCCCTGCCACAAATGCAAAAATGCATTTGTTGATTTCTAGGGTTTTGGCCCTTGGAACATTAAGCTACTTAAGTGGGATAGATTTACTGAGAATTCAGTATATATGCTTTCTTTTCTGATTTCCAGAGGATCCGAGATTTAGAAGATAAAACTGACATCCAAAAGAGACAAATTAAGGATCTGGAGGAAAAGGTTGGTTCTGTTATCCTTTGAAGCGCACTGATTAACTTTGTTTTGAAAGTAGTCATCCAGTTCTCTTGAACTATATGAGCTTTTTGTTCTGCTCAGTCAGCTGCACCTGTTGGTGGTGGTCCACTGTCCTTTCTTTTCAGTTTGTGTCAGTAGATACAGACTTTAATCTTAAAACACTACATTACATTATTAAACATGTAATGGTGAGTGTTTGTTATGGGTGTGTGTAGGTACATACATGTACACATATATGTACACATACATGTGTACATATATATAAGTTTATATTTATGTATTTATATATCCAGGCTATTTCTAGCATGGATTGCAGCCTCTGTCTTTTAACATGTTTAAAAAGACCACACATGCTGTTTTTGTTACCTAGCTTTATGACTTGTCAACCCCTGGGGTATCATGATGTGATAGTTACACCTCAGGCTTTCAATATGGTGCCAATTGTAATCCATCACCAAAATTATTTGGATCTGTTTTCTAAGCCTGGGAGGTGGTGTGGTACTTACAGAAGTAATGAGGGTAACAGTGTTACCCTCATTAGTAATGAGTAACAGTGTTTTCTGAATTAATAAATACTCTAACTGAGTTGTTCTACAGACTACAAAAATAATTCTGATGCTTACAATGCCATTATCTTTAATTTTTACACAGTCTTATTTTTCTTCTGCAGTTTCTATTTCTGTTCTTGTTCTTCTCTCTTGCCTTTATTCTTTGGCCTTGATGTCAATGTGCCTCTTGGAAAGGTAAGACTGTTTTATTTATTTCCTCAAAACTAGCACTTCTTGCACAGACCGGAGGATCACATCCTTGTGTGTTCTTGTGGATGTTTGGAGTCAACAAATGCAGCAGGTTGTTGTCGATTTGCAGTAGTTCACAGTAGGGGGTTGTTGTACTGCCAAGCTGCTGGTGATATTGTGCTATTCATAATTGTAAAAATAAAAGCTAACAAGGAATTTCACAGTATCAAAAAGCCAGGGGAATTGCAGGGGAAATTTAATGTTGATGTTTACAAAGGGATGCAGATGGAAAACAGTTAAAATAACCTCAACCGTAAACACACTCTGAACTAGCACTGAGGAAGGAGATCAGGATTTTGAAACAAGTAGAGCAGCAGCTCTACTTTTTAAAACAAGTGTCCCGTAGCAGGAAAAATACAAAGAAAGACAAGGAAGAATGATCAACTGCTGAGAGACAGGAAGGGAGAGATAGAGAAATGGAAGGATTTTTCTGGCTCAGGAAGTGACACTGGTGATAGGAGGTATTGGAGAGGTCTAAAAAATTTGTCATAGAATGGATGGACGGACGGACAGACAGCTTGCTATTATTCACCGTCTAATAGAATCAATTACCATGTAACAAGCTTAAAGAAACAAAAATTCATAGTTAAGGGTACAGGTGGTAAAGAAGTCTTTCACGGTATGCTTAGCAGCTGAAAGTTCTGAATTCAAAAGGTAATGTGAAGATGGGGAAATAAATCAGAGAACTATAATGGTCCCATTTTTATCTGTGCCTAGCCACTTCCAGAACAAGGATGCTGGGCTAGAACAATTTTTCTTTTGATCCAGGATAACAAAAGTAGAACACAGCATAGAAAACATAATGTTAAAGTCTCAAGAACATGTAATGACAGCATAATTTTCTGATTTGAGGACAGACCCATACCATTAAATTTCTCAGTCTCTCTTGGCTCTGGCTTCAGCTGTGTTAATGAATAATTCCTCTCCTCTCCACCTGATAAAAGCTGAGATACAGTTGTGTGAAATATGTTCTGCCCTTCCACCATTTGTACCAGCTCATTTTTTGTTTCCAGATACAATTCAAGGTATTGATTATAATTAAGTGGCATGGGTCATGTTTGGTGGGTTTTCCTTTTCCCTTTAAGGAAAAGCCCCTACTTCGTGTTTTATTTCAGCTAGATCCAAGCTTTCATTTGCAGTTTTGTGCTGATGCAGAGACAACTCTCAGAATTAGTCACTTCAACTGGAATCCACTGTGTCCTTGTTTGGCCAGACCTCAAAATGAATGTTTCCATGGGCTGAGGCAGCAATATACCTGGAGGTTGGCTTGAATGGGGAGCAACCCATAGAGAAGAATTAGGAGAAATGCAGACAGATCAGGGATCACAGGTCTTGTGAACAAGAGTCAGTATCATTATCAAGTTGCTGCAGTTTCAAACATACTGCCTTGATCCAGTGATTATGAAACACAATAACTTATGACTGCATTAATTGTGTTCCTACTGCAGGATTTCTGAGAACCATGGTACACCATAGTATAGCTGTGAGATGTTTTAGGTATCTCTGACTGGTGGAAGTTTGACTTCACAGTTTCTTGCTTATTCATAATGGAGAAAAAAATTAGAAACTCTTCTGAAGTGACCAAATTGTGGACAGAATAATTTTAAGAAGCCAAGATTTTCACAGTACACAGTAGTAGCAAATAACTTTCTATGACTATGTCTTTTGCTGTACCACAGAATCATGAGTCTAGACCAAGCAGTCAAGCTAGAGGGAGATTCCAAATTAAAAAAAATATTGGATTTAAGGTGCACCTTGAAAAATCACAGGAACTTGTAGTGACATTTGTGAGAACCTGCCTGCATGACTTTTTTCCATTTGCCTGTACTGTTGTCCTTTTTTCGTTCCTGTCACAACTGAAATAATGTCCTTGTGCAGCATATGAGAAAAACTTGGGCAATAAGAGGTTCAGAGTTTTCTATATATACAGTTTGCACCTACATTTTCCACCAGTGTGGGTATGGCATTGGTTCTCTAATGAGTATTTGCCTCTTCTAGTACAGCTACAGAATTGGTGAGCTTTTACGTCCTAGTATTACCAATACCAATCTGCTAATACCATTTGCTAATAACACTTAGGTCCTTTTGGCCTAATTTTTGAGGGCAGGTATTGGCTGGTTAGAAAAGCTAATGAGATGCTTGAGGTCAGAACTCCATATTTTTCCTAAGTTCTAGGAGGTTTGCTATTTTTCACTTGGAGTCATCCTGCCTCCATGGGCTGCTGGGTCCTGTTCAGCTCTTGCTCTTCACGGAGCTGATGCACATCTTGCTGTCATGTTCATTGAACAGGACTAAAAATCAAAACAATATAAACATTTTTTGTGCTGTCCTTAAGGCATACACGACTGTCCCAGCTGCACAATTGACCGATGTCATTGCAGGGGAACTTACATGGATCCATTAGGGATTGTGTCAAGAATTCACTTCCCTCCTCACGCCCTTTCTCTCCACCCTCCACCCTCCATTCTGGCCCAGTCTCCTTCAATGGGTTTTCCTCTTGTTTTACATAACATCTAAGGTTTAGCAGGTGTAAATCCCTTCGAGATCACTTTGTTGAGCCCAGGAATGCTGCTCTAACTACAATGCCAAGATGAGTTTCACTCATTGGAGTCACTGTTGCTCCATAATGGCTGGTCCCTGGAGCACACAGGGGTCCAGTTCCCCATAGAGAAGATGAGAAGCATCAGCAGGAGCTGAAATGTGGGTTACAGCCCCATAAAGCCTGCTAGGCAGTTGTGGCACTCCTAGGACCACTCAGGAGGTGAAGGGTTCTTTTGCCTTTCCCATCTTTCTTTTACATATTTGGCTTGATGAACATCAGGTGGGGATCAACAAGACAGATTACGGTGAGCTGAGTGACAGAGGAAAAGAGCCTTGACAGTGGTGGAGATACAGTGACTTAGAGAATCGACATTGACTGTGAAGGTGGAAAAATCTTACGGGAGAGGTGTGTGTGGGGGATATATAAACTCAATGCTTTTCCAGAGGATCTGCACTGCTGTGAACTCCCTTGAACTGTAAAGACAGCTGCAGCAGGCCCAGCATCACAGCACGCATGATACCTGTAGAGTGTTTTACCAAGGCCAGTCACTCCACAGGTGCAAAGCATCAAGTCTTGTAGCAGTTCCTCAAAAACAAGGTAATGGTAAGCTCCTCATCCCCTGCCTTCACCCCTGCATTTTCCTCTATGGGATCCTCTCCCCTCAGTACCTGAGGGGAAATCTCCAGACACAGGCAATTTGGGAATGGTGTTGGCAAGAAGGAGAGGGATTTTAGCAAAGTCATATTCTCCAAGGCTGGAATACATGGAATTGGAGAGAATAACTAACATTGATTTGTGTTGCCCATTCATGTTAAAAAACACCTGCCTACCCAGGTGATTTAATTCAGCAAAGGTGAGCATGGCATGGGGAGTGTGCCATCAGCATTTCTTCTTACAACTACTGAGCTGTATATTTTGTCATATGTATAATATACTATACATATATACTACAACACTGCTTTACTTCTACTGGATGGAAGTGAACTGTCATAGCCTTATCATAAGGGACTTCATACAGATCCCTGACAAAACAAACAAAAAACCCAGCTCATCTTGGGGAGCCACTTGATGGTGAAAAGTCTTTGGTTTTGTTCATGCCTTGGTGCAGTTTATCCTTTGCCAGTCTTTTAACCAGGAGAGAGAAATCCACAATGTGGTCACAGATGATACCTTCTGGTTTCCTTCTCACCCACAGTGAGCACTTGACTCACTGCTGTACTGCAATAACAAAGGACAAGAATGTGCAAATGAAGGAAGCCATGTGCAGCAGATAACAGTATCCAGACCAGAAGCGCTCTCATTCCTGTTTATATGGGATTTTCCTACCTGCATTTTCTCTGTGCTTGTGAACATATGTATTCACTTATTTGTGATCACATAAGGAAGTGTGGTCTGTGTGGATTTTGCACCCAGTGAATTTTACTGTGTAGGCTTAAATGCTGAGATAACAAAGACAAAATATGCCCTTTTTTCCCTGGTCTCAAACCTGAGAACCAAAGTTATTTTCTATAGGTAAGGTAGGCTTTCTCAGAACATCAGCAGTTTCTGTTTGCCTCAGTGCTGCATTAGCCAAAATTCCGGGCTTGCTCTGACACCCCAAGGATATTGCCTGCTGCCATGGCTCTTGTTATGGGTGAGTTGTAGGCAGCTTTGGTTCAAGAGTCATTGAAACTTATGCATACTACTCATGTGAACATGCCCATGGGGACTTTTATGCACCTCAGGGTTGAACTTCGTGGGGTTTCAATGGACAAGCTTATCAAAATACACAGAATTCTCACAAGTACTTTTCATGCAGACAAAACCAGTTTCATACTGATAGCTACAAGAACTAGCCTTTTCAGCTTCCTGATTGATATATTGATTCTATCTTGGAAAATCTGGGATAGGTAGGTAGAGGAACTTAGAAACTTATACCTTATCTGATACAGATGTTCTTCTTTTTTTTTTTTTTTTTAACTTTTAGAGTGCCCGACCACACAGATAAGTCCTTATAAAGGCAAATGCTTCCACCCCTCGATGAAGAGAATATTGTTTACACCTATTTTCAAATGTATAAAAATGAACAACCTGTAGCCAAGACTGCAACCACCTTGTATTTTAAAGCCATCACTCAAAATTTGTTACCTGACAATTCCTGTCTAAAGCTATGATATATGCTGCATCTAATGAAATCCTGTATGTTGAAATTACAAAAGGGGAAGAAAAATAAACTGATAACCTACATCACCTAGGAAGAACTTAAAGGGAAGGGACCACTTTCAGCTGATCAAGTCAGTGTGTCTTGGGCATGGAACCAAAGTTACAATTGAAAAATCTATTCCTGCTGTGCAGGGCAATCATTTAAATGTTTCCCTGTCTTCTGACAAATGGATCAAAAATGAACAGATGAGAGTAGGAGAAACTCAAGAGATGCTGACAACAAAGTGTTCAATTTGAAGTATGTGGCTTTCTTGCTGCAGGGACTCCTGCTCTCCCTCTTTGGTTTTAACCTCAGGAACAAATGACAGCTGCAATGTGGAAGGAAGAAAGGAAAAAAGCCCAGTCTGTGTTACTGCAGGGTGGGCAGGACAGATCACCGTGTTTTGTGCTTGAGATTGTTACACAGCGCCACCTCCCTTGGCCAAGGCATGGAAGAAGAGGGTGGATGGCATAAGGAGGGTTTCCAGTGGAGCTGAAGCCTTATCTCTCTTCACCATCCCTCCATGAAGAACAGCCTGTCTATTATCAGATACTTTTCATACTCTTTAAAGACTGCCATTGAGATAATAAAACCAAGACTATACTTGGTTTCACTATAGAGTAACCACTGAATTGGACCTACAGAATAGCTTCTGAGAAAGAAAAGAGATGTTGGAGGACAGGGCAGGGAGGAAAGCTAATCTCCTTATCCATGTGACATGATTCACAAAGCATCAGCTTCCAACTGTTTTGTCCCAGCTTGGAAAAAATGTTTTGGTTCAGCTTGTCAACTGACTTTGTTGGCTTCCTGATCAATGATACATAGACCAAAAATGGGGAAAAACATTGTGAACACAACCTTATTACAGATAAGAAATACTGCTAGTCTGTTTAGATTTTTCCACAGTTAAGAGTAACTAAAAGTAGTTTTCATTTGAAAGCATTACTTACCTCTGTAATCATGAAGCCTGGAACCCAGCCGTGGTGCCTCCCTGAGGTCATAGGTCCATGCACCCATCACTTTGTCAGAAATGTAGGTCCATGCACCCCTGCAGTCTTTCAGAAGAGCACTCCCTGAGGAGCACAATGCCTGCAGCAACCACGGTGAGTCCTGTGCTGAGGGAAGGAGTGCAGCCAGCTGCACCCGCCCTCCCTTTCTCACTGCTGGGCTGACAGTGCACTCCTCAGTGCCTCTGGTTTCATCTTCTGGGGAACGGAGTCCTGCCTGTTCAGACTTTGGATTCCTGTGGCCAGGCTCTATCTGCAATGGAGCCTTAATTTTAACTGGAAGAAATGGATTTCTGTACTAAAAACTAGCAAATTAAGGGCCAAAATACAGCTTGTGCATTACTTACACCTTCAAAGCAGGGATCACATGTACCAACATCTTACGCACATCAGAAGCTTTTAAAGAGCTTTCGAAGAGTTTTTCAAAGATCTTCTCCTTTGCTTGCCTGTTTACTTTTACAGACAAAGCAGCTGAGGCACAAAGCAGTGAGGTTACTTGCCGGAGCAACTCAGCACATCAAAAGCAGTTCCTTAGCCATAGGAGGGAGGGAGTTTCTCTGGTGTCAATGATGCCTGCCCCTCACAGATACCTTTTTTTTTTTTTTTTTTGGCCAGAATAGCTTTTAATCAGTAATGTCCATATGACTAACTGCATTGCAATTTCTCCACAAAGACTGCTAACATCCTTATTCCTTGAGTGCCAGGAGATAGTGTTAAACCTTCCATGGAAGATTAGAAGTTATTAGCAAGTGATTTTTTTTCCTGCTCCTTAAAGTTAATTTAAATTATAGAATGATCACATCTTCTTGAAACACTGGCTCAGCCAAGGGGTTTACTGAGTTCTGGCACCAAGCTGTATGTTTGCTGGCTCATTTTTAAAGAAATATGCTTGTAGGTAGATACGTTACATGACTGCAGGCATATTGCATGTTTTTTTTTCAAATTCCTTTCCCTAGCAGAAGACTCTGTGAATAAGGTTGTGCTTTCCATGAGCTAGCAGTTCAGTCCTGAAGCTCTGGAGTTGGGCCCTGAAGAGTGGTCCCACTCCTGTGACAGCTGGAGATTACTGAGCAGCTTAACAGCAGCTTGTTAGCTAGAGGGAGCTTTCTCTCTGGTTGTTCCTTCCCACCTCACTCTTTTCTCCTCTGTTGCAGCATCAGGTAATTTGCCACCTTCAGGTGGCTTTCCTCAGTGTTAGGGCTGGCAGTTAAAGCACGGAGTTCTTGCAGAAGAATTAGCAGCTCTTGGTTTCAGTGATGGTGCAATAACTTCCACCACTGGTTTGGTTTAAAAAAAAAAAAAGCCTAGAAACATTTATTTCAGGCAATCATACAGGTTTATGGCACAGTTAGAAATGCACACTTGTACAACATACCTAACTGGTCTTGTGGCAGGCTTCATTATTTAGACTCCCTAAGTCATGTTATCTTGTTTAATTTCTCTTTTTTGTCTTATTTGCCCTCCCTTACTCCTGTGTGTATACATATGCATGCAGGTATTGCATTGCCAAGGGTTCAGGGTGGGATGGGTGCTGGTAGTCTGACTGCAGCAGACCTGGATCTGCAGACTTTTCAAAGATTGTTCTTCCCTCCAGGGAGCTGAACCACTGCTGCTTTACTCTCATTGCAGCATAACACATGCCATGCCTAAAACACACATGCTGATGTGAGTTAATGGAACTTTCTGCTATCAGCTAGATAAAATGAGTTTCATGTCTGTGTGTATATATATATACACATGTATCTATATGTATATGTACATATATATACATATATATGCATATACTTACCAATTCCTGATTGTATATAGAAATATTGCTGTAGCTTACAAAGGTATACTTTAATCTAGGCATGGGGAACTGAATCCAGATTATTCCTCCAGGTTTAGTTTCACATCTCATGGGCAGCTAATTTTTTGATTCTTTTTTTTGATTCTTCACTGTCCTTTGACTGTTAATCCTGGGCTTTCTGCTGTTCCTGATGTTCATTGAAGCAAAGGATTGAGAATCCTCCCTCAGATTAGTCACTGTAGCCAACCTCCCCTCCCCAAAGCCAACAGCAAAAATAAAATCAATGTACTGCAGCCTTTGAGGACAGCGAATACAGCCCTGGATCCCTCCCGTGCATCCCTTCGAGGCTGTTCAGGAGTGGCAGCACTCCAGGCTATCCATCCTGCCAGAGCAGAAGGTGAGCCACAGAAGGTAGTACAAATCAGCTTGACCACAATTTGACTTGCTTTTTTTTCCCCCCAGTGACCAAGTTATGAGACTTTGAAGACTATTTTTTGAATTTAAACACTTCAGATGAGGGCCTGGTTACATGACACGAGTTTAGGCAATTGGGGTTGCGGTAAGGAAATGGTACTTCTTGCAGTGTTACCAGCATGGCTCACAGGTCCATCCTTTCTTACTGATGTGCCTGGAGGACAAAGGAGAATTTTCTTTAAGGTGTTGTTAATCGTCCAACCAGCTACCATTATGTCAGTGGGAAACATCCGCTGGAACCCGAAGCTTTCAGTTCTGTGGCATCCCATGAGGACTGTCCAGGCCAGGCTCTCCTGACATGAGCAGGGCTCAGAGAACACTCAGCTGCTGGTGATCCAAAGGGTTTTTTCTTCCCCTGCCCTCTCTCACATCAGCACCTCTGTGGTTTTATATATACTTTTTGTTCCAGATTTTTTTGGTGTCTATTCCAGAACAAAATTGTAAATTACTTGCAGAATGACCCTTTGATAAACATTGGACATGTACCTGTACTATATGTATTAACGTGTAGGAGAGAATCCTTATTGTATGTAAAGTTTTATGGATGGTTATTTTTTAATTTATGTATTTAATATAGGATTCAATGACCTCTGGTGTTTTAGTTTGTATAAAAAATAAAACAGCAGCATTTTTAAAAAAAAACAACCAACACTTGACGTTCACGGATATATTCAGCATATCTGGAGCTGGTTCAGAGGAATCACGTTCAAGCTGAGTTACGGAGGCACTTGCTGGGGCGCGGGGCTGGGACACAGCAGGGGCTGGGGAGTACACCGATTAAAGAGTGAGCGAGATCCTGGCGCGATCACTCGGGAAAGGGACGGCAGGCAGCGCTCCCTGCGGGGGCCAAGGGTGAATTTACTGCTGTTTGCCAGGCCTGTGCAGAAACCAAAACCTAACAGCAAGCTGCTGCCTTTCTGGAGTCCGCGGCGCACGGCCTGGGAGCTCTCGAAGGCTCTGGCCGCAGACGGAAATACAAAACAGCCGCAGACGGAAATACAAAACAGCGGCAGATTGAAATACAAAACAGCTGCAGACGGAAACACAAAACAGCCGCAGACGGAAACACAAAACAGCCGCAGACGGAAACACAAAACAGCGGCCGCTCGCTGCCTTCCGCTGGGCCCAGGCCGAGGCGGGGCCAGGGGAGGGGGCGGGGCGAGGCGGGGGCGGGGCTGAGGCGGGGCCAGGGGAGGGGCCGGGCGGGGGCGGGGCCGGGGCTGAGGGGGGCCGGGGTGGGGCCGGGGGCGGGGCCGGGGGCGGGGCCGGGTGGCTCTCCGCGCGTTGCCGCCAGGGGGCAGCGCGGGGACCCCGGGCCGGGCCGGAGCGGGCGCTCGGGGAAGGCTCGGTAGGAGCGCAGGGACGTGAGCGGAACCGTTGGAAGCGACCGGGATCCCAGAGCCGTAACGGCGGTGACCGGCTGTAGGGGCGCAGCTGGCTCCCGCATCTGTTTGCAGGGGTCAGCGCCGCACCTTCGGCCCTTGACAGGCTCCGATTCTGGATTTGCCAAACAGCCCTTTGGGGAGAAAATTGTCAAGAAAATCTTAGAAAGTAAATGGGAAGAACATTTGGAAGTGCAAACTTGTAGCCAGCTATTTGTACCTCTCTCATCCTTTTTGCACTCAAGAAATCTAAGCTGAAGAATATCAGATTGTTACAGAATAGCCCAGTACATTAAAGTATTCTTTACTAAAATAATCCCAAACATTATCTTTTGCAAGATCCAGTCCCCAAGAACTGCAGTTCATATCTTTAAAGTGCTCTTAGAAGACTGAAACACATTAAGTGAGTCTGAAACACAGAAATTTGGATCTAGATTTAGTTATCTACTATTAGAGACTTCAAATATTAGAGAGTTCATTTCCCTTGCACAATGATCTTTAAATAATGAATGAAGCAAAGAACTTGAGCCAAGCAGTCTTGTTTCTTTTGACTGGAAAATAAAATGGAAGGAGCATTTAATATTACAATACACTAATTTAGAATTAAAGATACACAATATAAAATAGATGTGTGCTACAGGGCCTGTGGAATGAGCTCAGCTCAGAAGGACTGTGAGGATCCTCTCTGGATAAGGCTGTGCAGCTCATTTGCCTGTACAAACATCCCTTACACCAAATGATGCGCAACACAGTAGTTGCTCAGTGCCCAGACTAGGAAGCATTCACTTTTAAAAAATCTCTAATAAAATCAGAAATGTATTTCAGGGAAACTGCTGGTAATGGGAGTTGGATCAGTAGGGGTGTAGAAAAGTTCCTGCATGAGCTCCCAGACTGAACACCTGCTGGAGTACACCAGGAGTACTTTGCTGATGGAATGAAGACAGAATGCAAGAAAACCGGCATCCTGTACAGATACAGCTCACAATGGTAAGCCTAGGTGTTATAACATCTGTTATGTCTGATTTTGCCATCTCCTGTATACACACGGAAGCATGGCCATCCTAGGGATCCTTTTTTTTGACAATAACAAGAACTCTGCACCAGATTTTCGGTCCAAAATGCTCTGGGTGTTTCTCTGGGATGGCTGCAAGGTATCTTCAGCTACAAGACAATAAAATGATGGGACAATGCAAGGGAGTTGCAAACTGTCCTGGGACAAGCCATGGGCAGGCCGGGTGTGAGTCTGTCCCTGGTACATGACAGCACATCAGCCTGCCCCAGGCAGACTGTAGGGTGATCATATGAGGCCCAGGGTTGCAGCCATCCTTGAGGTATTGCTATTTTCTCTGGTATTTGATCATAAAATACTTTGGCCAGCAAGGGACTAAGCCCTGTCCCAGGCTGTGCTTTTGCCAGAGCAGGCACGGTGAGTGCTCATGGCTAGACTGAAGTCTGACTATGCATTGGAAGGTCTCTGGCTTGTCTCCGTAGCCCCTTTGGATGGCAACAGTTTTCCATTTTTGGGATATCATCTAAACATAGTAAAAGCCCCAAAAACTGGCAGTGTGCCCTCTGCTTTGTGTTGAGGGGGGCTAAGTGTGCACATGACCAAAATATACATTTCAAAGCCCTGCTCCTGCTTGGGTAGAGATGCATCCCATAGCTTGTGCTAAACTGACAAGAGGCCATTGTGCTACATCTGCTCCAGTGCCTGAACAGCAAGTGCCAGCCATGAACAAGCTGCTTTGCACAACAAAGAAAATCCTGTGAAAACCATTTTAGAAGCCTGAAACAGGACTGAGACTAGAGATATAATGATTTCAATGTGTAGAACAGATGGAGACTTTAGAGCACGGAGCCACTAATCCATGGATTACAGACTCCCTAATTATAGACTAACATTTACCATTTATGAGAGGCACTTCTGTCAAGGGAGGTCAGTGCTCAACAGCTGAATGCCATTTTAGGGATAACTAGGGAAAGCACAAAGATTGGAAAATGTCACAGTACCATTTTCTTGGTCATTTTTATCTTCAAATGCTGCATGGAGTTCTGGTCCACTGCAGATCTTGAAGCTGGAACATGCGCAGTGGGCTTGACGTGCACTCAAAGGCAGGAGCCCAGCTGCATGAAACAGGCTCCCGTGGAGATGGATTGGCAGTCACATTTCTCAATATAAAGAGGGAGCCTCCAAAAACCAGTAACAAATCTTCAGGACCTCCAAATACAATTCTGAACATTGACCATAATACTAATCCCTGTATGGTCCCATCTTACTGAATTCTGGCCTTGGAGAAGATGAAAACACTATTCCCACTCCTCTGCGCCTTATTTTGTCCCAGTCAGTTAAATAACAAACGATATAGTGAGATGTACAGAGCCCACAAAACTAGCACTACACTCAGTTGATACCTTTGAGTCTTGGGACACAAGAAGTGATAGCAATCAGCAACCAAGCAGGTGACCCCATTGTCACGGGCCAAACAAGGGTCATCTATTAACTAAGGTCAACAATACTTTTACTCCAGATCTCTAACCCTAAGAATTCTAATCACACTGTCAGCTTATCCCTGTGTAATTTGTTGTTTCCAGACCTAGCTCCATGATAATGACTGGGAGAGAAAACAGCTTTGGCATTGATGAACCTGGAGCTGCAGCCAGCAGGGCTTTGAGTCCAGAGCCATAACTGAGACCCCGTCACCAACCCTGCTTCCTGTTGTACCTAAATTAATGATAACTCTTTGGTTTACTTCTGGCCTTATACTACAACAACCTACCTAGTAAAATGCAGAAATTAACCTAATGCTACAAATTGCCCAAATTCCCCAACTGCCTCAGACACAGGAAAACCATGCATATTTGAGCCACGTAGGGCACAATCAGAGAAAAAAACCCACTCAGCAAGTGACACAAACTCTCTCGTGTGCTGGGATATCAGCTGCTGACTCAAGTGCTTTAAATGCTCTGGTCTTGAGCAGACCATTTCCTTTAACAACAAACTGTGATAAAAATGCAGTAAGGATCATCTTCAGCGAGATCCTTCTGCTGTAATGATCAGTGACTCATTAATTCTGATTTCTTTACAATAGCCATGGTTATGTGCATTCAGAGATTTGAATGGAACTGGAACTCTTTTGTTTGTACATTCTTTGTATGTTTTCAACCATCCCAGAAGTTAAGTCATGTTAACATGACACAAAACATACTTTTTAAAACAAGATTATTGTTCTGCTTTGCATGGTCCAGGGGAAACATAATGAAATTCACTTCCTGGAGACAGATAAAGGAGGTCTGAGACCTGGCAGAAGACAGCATATTTCAACAGCAGTTTCCAAGTTAATGATCTGAACTTCTGTACAGGCATGCAGAGAATACAAGTAGATAGTTTTTAGGATTAATGGAGAGACTACACTGAAAAAGAAGGTGAGAAAATGACAGATTTGGAGATGCTTAGCACACAGGAAAATCAGTGTGTTTTCATTAGTGATCTAAAATATGTTTTTATGAATGGAAGCCAAGGAAATTCTACATAATCATTCTGACAAGTAGCACTGGATGCAGTTATATTTTAGGTCCTGAGTTTGCAAGCTGTGATACTTTCCTTAATTTAAATCCAGAGAATTATTCTAAACTACAAAATTATCATTAGTCATCAGTGTAGAATGTGTGAAACAGTTTTTCATGTGGAGAACATGTCAGCAAGCAACAAAGTACCATGCAGCCGCTTGCTCACTCCTCCACCAGCAGGATGGGGAAGAAAATCAGAAGGGTAAAAGACAGAGAACTCATGGATTGAGAAAAAGACCCTTTAGTAGGTAAAGCAAAAGCTGCACACACAAGCAAAACAAACCAAGGAATTAATTCACTGTTTCCCAATGGCAGGCACGGGTTCAGCTGCCTGTGGGAGAGCAGCATCCCATCCCACACAATGGTTACTTGGGAGAACAAATGCCATAATTCTAAATGTCCCACCTTCCTCCTTCTTCCCCCATGTTAGATATGAGCATGGCATCATCTAGGATGGAATATTCCTTTGGTCATTTCAGGTCACCTGTCCTGCCTGTGTCTCCTCCCAGCCTCCCATGCTGCACTTCCTTGCCATTGTGGCTGTACAAAAAGCAGAAAAGGCTTTGGCTCTGTGTAAGTCCTGTTCAGCAATAACAAAAATGCCTCTATATCATCAACTCTGTGTTCAGCAGAAATCCAAAACATAGCCCTATACTAGCCACTGTGAAGAAAGTTAACTCTACCCCAGCTGAAACTGGCACAGAACCACGGTAGCTTAGAACCACAGTCATTCTCTCAGTCGGTTGCTTTAGGACTTTCCTTGCCAGTTCCCAGAAATGCATCCTCAGCTGCAGACCACTCACGGATGCCTGCACTGTCCCCAGCACTCCACTTTGGGTTGTTCCATAGCTGCCCTTGTTGTTGGAGCTCTGCCAGGAAAATCTGGTCCTTTCTTTATTGTCGTGGAAAGTGCTAGTGATACTCAAAGGAAAAATGTGAATGCATTAGAAACTATTACTAAGCAAGTTTCAAAGTAAAGTATGGTAAAAATTACACGGAAACGGTACACACTCCTTAACACAATTAATGCATACATATTACATGTCTATAAGACAAGCCAGAGGAGAGCAGTGGGCAGCTGTCTGAGCTGTAGGTCAGACCCTCTGCAGCATTAGGAGTTCCAGAGGTGACGCTGGGAAAGCCCTCTGTGTAAACCTCTTCATCCAGAACCAACACACTCTCTCAAACCAGACTCTTGGTTTTGAATACACATAGAAAGCATTGGTGCTGAACTTTCACTTCTGAGAATTAAGAAGAGATAAGAACAGCAAAATCAACCAAGAGTTATAGTAAAAACCTACAGAAGTTTGGGCTTCTTTGTATACAAAACAGAGAACTTGTAAAGTGGCCAGGTCCCTCAAGATCCTTCTTTATGCCCCAGGTAAGCCAGCCAGTGGTTACAATTGCTTAACTGATAGGGGCTGTGAAAAGAATTCAAGCATTCCAGCTTGGCAGGAAAGACAAACCTCTGATTTTACATTCTCAGCACAGAAACTTCAGAAGTTACTGTGGTATCTATTACTTGAATTTTTATCAGCTAGCCTAGTCACTGAATGAAGGATTTGAATATTTTGAGGAACAGCCACTGAGTCAAAACTTGTAAGAACAAACAATGGATATGGTACCTAACACTGTTCAACCTGCACTTAACCTGCACAAATGTGTGGATTACACACAGGTTCCCACTTCTGTATCAACATATACATCAAAAATTATGGAAAGGTAAATCACTAACAGTGAATCAGAAGGGGCACAATGCAAAAGTAACCTGCCCTGTTCTTAGCCACGTTCTATCAAGAGAAATCTCTTGCTCCATAGCAATGGAAGAAGTACAGGGAAAGGGAAAAGGATTTTAGCTTCACAGAACGTGAGTGGTTCATTTGGCAGTAATGGGTCTGAAATTCTTAGAATTACATATGCTTTTTGAATGCATAAAAGCCGCATTGCAGGTAAGGCATTAGCACATCTGGGATGCAGATTGATTTCAGTCTCAGGCATTCAAAGCTTACCATAAAAGATGCAACATTTATATGCTATCATAGGGAAATGACTAACAAACTGCCTTTCACCTTCTCCCAATGCAAAATACCTTACTGTGATTAGAAACTTCACAGCAATTGATGCTGATAACTCGCCTATGCTCAGGAAAGGACCAACATTAAAATGCTGCAATGTGACCTTGGGTTCCAGCCTCTCCATCAAGATAGCATCTGGCTCACTATCTGTTCTCTCTTTTGTCTTTATTTTTCATATTTACTAAAATTCATAAAGCAGTGACACTCAGGCCAATGGAATTTTGTGATGCACAATTCCCTGTTAGACAGCCTGCAGTCTGATGAGTCATCTCAGCTCTTTCACCACTGTCTGCCCAAGGTGTGGCACTCACTGTCCACTGGTTTAGAAGTAAAACGCAGCTGAGATGAAAGAAGCAAGCCAGAAGTCAGGAAGCTAGGAAAAGCAAGGAACAAAAGTGGGTATGAGCACACAGACAAAATAATTTAACGTCTGTGCAACACAGTGATCCCATAAGGTAAGGTGAGGATTTCCCTGGGAAACAGCAAAGAAAGGTAGTCTGAAACTGGCACAACCTGCTCTTCTCAACCTTTGGGTCTGTCACAGGCTGACACTGACCTTGATGTAGCAGGCTTTATTTGGGATTAAGTCCCTCTTTGTCATGCGATTTCTTCCAGGTGTATTTGATGCATCTGAGATTGGATTCTGGCCTTCAGACAGAGTCTTGGGTTTCACGTGAGCAGCTGAAAAAGAGTTGAAGGAACAACCAATCCCAAGACTGCTTGCAGAAGAGTGGTCTTACAAAGGAGTAGAGGGCAGGCTGTGTTTGGGTGATGGGTTTTGGTGGTATAGAAGCCTTTTTCTTCTATTCCCTGAAAAGTGGTGATTGTAAGCTTTTCTCTAGGACATACTTAGCGAGCAACATAGATGGACATTATCTATTTTTATCTATTTTAACATCTGTGTGGAAGGGATAGCCCACCAGTCCTTAATGGTAGGACAGTTTAACACTGATTCCAAAGGAGAATTTTGTTGGACAGTGAATACAGACTGAACACAATTTCTAACATAACTAGATCAGCTGGAGGTATGAAAATTAAGTGAAAAATTAAGAAGTAGTCACAGACATGGCAAGCACAGGTTCGAGCTCCTGCATGGCATCAGACACTCCAGTTTACAGAATACGGTTTTCCTCCAAAGCAGCAGCAAACAGACTGACAGGCAAGCAGACTAGGATCTTCTGTCTCAGCCTGGTTTCTGCAGTACTTAGAGAGCCACTTTTGTGCATTATCCAGGCTGTGCAGGGCCATGACAAGAAATGCACAAATGGCAGCTCTGTTTCCCTCACCAGCCTGGCCAAAGTATGTTTGACTGCTTGCTTCCTCACAGTCACATGGAGCCATATAAACAAACAAGCAAACATAGTACCTTTAAATCCACTGTGACTCTACTCTGCTGACATCTCATTATTCGTTATAGGCTTGTAATCACTGGCATATAATCACTAATTATCTCTAGATACACCACCCATTTTTGCATCAGTGCACTCCTCTGAAGCTACAGGTTGAAGGGGAGAGAGGTTGAAAGAAAGGACACTGTAGGTCTGCAGTGGTTGATTTAGGTCAAGTGCAACACCATGGAAACCAGGAAATCTCAGCTTAATCCTCCAGCTCATTTCTGGGAGTAAAAGCAGGCACAGAGGAGAGTAGCTGGTGATGCCTAAGATAAGCTGGAATGAGAGGTAGTCACAACAACAGATATGATTGGAAGCAAGTCAGCATTTGCCATCACAACAGAGGCCAAACACACAGTGAGACCAGGCAAACCAGGCCCCACAGCTTAGGGAAGATGCTAGACAATGCCATACAAGAAGCAGGGAACAAACAGACCAGGTGGAAGGAGACTGATTTTGAGATGCAGAACATGAACCCAGAGGAAGTGGGCTGACTGCTCTTGAAGTGAATCTGGTGGCACACGTCTGTCAGAATATTCTGGGCTTCAAACTTTTATGGAATGTGTGTTTCCTTATATAAATCCATCTCATCCAGGCCCTAACAGCCCACACCACACCTGGCCAGACAGCTGTTAGAGTGGCTAAAATCTCACCATTCCTGAAACTGTGATCCTGAAGGTACCTATTGACATGCAAACAACAGAACTGTCTACAAGTTTACTTGGCTGGTTCTAGAAATCTGGAGTGACACCTCTGGGTGTGTCCATCTTAATAGAAGGTGGCTGGAGCTCACCTGATGTGCAGAACCTCCAGGGTCACCACCTGTTCCTCTTTGTTGGGTCAGGTAGGCCGAGCACACTCTAGCCAAGTTGGAATATTTGGGGTTTTATACTGATGCCAGATCTGTGCTTCTGATCCTCTTCAAAACATTACTTATCTCTGGTGCCTTTTGTCCCAAACAACTTCGTAATTCACTCAGTTTGCCTCTGACTGCAAGGCCTGCAGTGCCACGGGAGTCCTTTGGCACTGAGAAGACAGTAATCTTTCCTTGGAGGACTTGGTGAGGGAGAAGGAGAGTCCGGATTGCCCACAGAAAATTTTTCAGAACTCTTTTTCCACTATTACAATTTCTTAATATTTTGTCTAGCAACTCATTTTAGGAAGAAAAAAATACCCCATGTGTGGAAATACTGGAATTTTCCATAGGGTTTTGCTCAGCACTAAACAAATCTGTGAGCAAAAAGCATTACTGCATTTCAGAAATATTCTTGGAATAACCAAGCACAGAAGATTATAACTTCCAGCTGCTTATCACATTTGTGGTCTCTGTTAGTACGACGCATGCTGAAGTCAGGCTGTGTGTGTTGCTTGAAGTTACTCCCTCCAACAATACAATAGCATTCTGCAGTAGAAATAACCACACTATTAACCCGCTCTCCCTGTGGTTTTGGCATGAAATACTGAACAAGCTTTTGACAGATTCAAATGCCTTGGCTTTCTGACTCTGCAGTGGTTTGGCTTCGGTGAAGGATTTCAGCAAGACAACACCCTGTGCACAGCAGCTCCCCAGGGACCAACATGCAGAGCAGCCTGGAGGATCGCAAAGGTCTGTCTCATCTCCTACCTAACATGCCTATGTCTGAAAGTTTAGAAACTGGAGTGTGGTGATGCAGGCATCAGCCCCAGCTGACTGAGATAGCAGGCTCATCAGTCGCCTGCCCTTCATAAACCTGCCTTTTCTGAGTGAACAAAGAAGCCCACCCATCCCTGACCTCTGCTTCTAAATGTAAGTGGGACAATCAGATTTTCTTAACTCTTCCACTGTTTCTTCTGCATTTGTATTTAGCCTGACTTTCCCTGAGACATGAAAGGCAGTGCCAGGGGCTGTCCTGACATTGCTGCAAGAATGATAATAGAACAACCCTGTTTATCTGTCAGCCTCCAGAAACAGGACACACTTGTAAATCATGACTGCAGAGTATGAGAAGGCAGCTCTAACTTAGCATGAAACAAGACAATTAGGACTTACTTCATCATTGCAACTTATCATGCATGTAATAAAGGGATGCAGTTTTATCAAATCCTGTAGGAATCAGAAGAAATCAGTGTTAACCTGCTACTACCACTGTCCTGCTGCTTCTCCAGCTGAACCCACAGGCATCAGAAGAAAGCAAGCTATGAAGGCTGATGTGCATTTATCTTGCTCACAATGTTATGCAGTCATTACATCACATCCTTTTCACATGCAATCAAAGACATGCTGCCTCCAGACCGACAGGAAAATCAGTGTAAGACCATTCTGTATAGAACTGACATCAAGGAAGGAAATGTCCTCACTCAGGACACAGCTCAGGCTTGTCAGCTTTGGTGAAGGAAGGGGTCAAATCCCACCTAATGTCAATAGTCTATTTCCTTCAAGTAACACAATATTCTCTGAGTCTAGTGAGCATTGTAGTCACAGCTATGGAGCCTGAGATGCTTCCTGGTGTAATGAGCAACTTCCAGTGACACAGGCGGCATTATGTGAACAACATGTCACAATCTGGGACATGCTTCACTCTTTTAAACAAATTTCCTATTTTAAACCACATTTAATTTTTATTACAGATAGAATGATGTTGCACAAAGCATCTGGGAGCTGGGAAAAGGCGCAGAAGTTTGCCAGCAGAGGATGTAGAGTTTTTCCAAATAAGAAACTACACACTGCCCTGACAAATGGAAAATAAATTAGCAAAGTCATCAGAAAATACCTATTGGAGGACAAGAGTGGCAGTGGCAGGCAAAATGACCTAATTTGACTTCCCTGTCAGTACCTTTGCTATTTGAATGATTCAGTCGGCAATTTGAATTCCTCTTCAAAAATTTAAAAGATAACAGTAAGCTTGACAGCCTCATGAAGAAAATGCTTGAGAAAGCGACAGCTGCGTTGTGCCTCTCACGGGACACTCTGAGGCTGGGCGTTTAGAGCTGCCATTCCTGCACAGGCTCTGACCCCAACCCAGCCCCTGCTCTGGCAGCAGCAGTGAGGACAAAGACAACCAGCACTGGGGTTTTGAGAGCACAGAACAGGAAAATGCACACCCCAGATGGGGTGATTATGTCCCATCTTATTAACTAATCCTTTTGCAGAAAGGGATTTGCCTAAAGACCACTTCCCAGAAGGCTGCACCATTCCCCCATTCATAACCAGTGCACCTCACATTGTAACATGACTGATTTCCATTTCTCAGTGTGCCTTAGACAGTTCTTACTCAACTGCAAAGACAAGAATTAGAAGCTTGCCACGACAGAATTTCCCATAAAATAAATGCTGCTCCCTAGATCAGAAGAGCAGCCAATTTCTATTCCTTCATGAGACAACCAGCGGTGCCCATCTGTCAGGCTCAGCTCAGACTCCTGACCCAGGAGGAACAGCACTTCTGTGTTGGGCTCAGGGTGGGAACCCAGCCCTTGAGCCAAGGAAACCTTTGCAGGACCGATGGTTGGCTCTGGTGGGTCGGTGGCAGCACAAAGCATGTGAGCTCACATGCCTACCATCTCCATCCTCCCTGGGCTCAGGCACTTCCCACTGGATCCCTCCCTGATTTCTATCTTCAATCTGCTTTGTACAGAGAAGCGAGAGGAGAGCTGCTTTGCCAGCAGGGTTTGAGGTTGCACCACTCATGACTGTTTGCCTGACAAACATTTTTGTCCATGAGCATATAAACATGTGATTTAAAGAAGAGAACATTTACTTAACTACAGGAGGCAGACATTTTGGCATTGTATAATTAAAAGCTTTACATCTGATCCAAGGCATACATATACAGAAATATAAATAATGCCTTCTGCTGGGCTCAAAAGCAACTATGCAGTGAACACACACTGAAAACAAACTTCAGTTTTCATGGTATTCTTGAACTAGTAGCCTTACAACACCTAACAAGAAAGATCTTAGAAGTGAATGGCAATTTGAAAAGTATAAATCAAGAACTGTCTTTATACAGGGAATGATTTTCATTAAAAGTCAGGTTTTAAAGCCTTCATTCCCCAGAAGAGCCCTGTACTCCTTTACTGGTGCAGATAATTTCAGTGCGGCCATCTATGCAGCAAGGCACTAGGAAAGATAAACATTGGAATCAGGATTTAAATAAATATTGCTATTAAAGTACAATGCTGAAATTTTTGCATGTTTGCAGAATCAGACAAAGGCCAGGCCCTGTTCCAGAGAATTTTAACTCCCCATGAAGTTGCAGAGCTATACGGAGATGTCCCAGCCAAAAAGGGGCTCACTCTAACTGCACTGTGGTTAGTGCACAAGGCACAGGGCAGCCTGCAGCGCTGCTCCTCCCGGACAGGCTCACTCCTCATGTGCTGCTCGCTGCGTGACGCGCGCGGCCCCAGCTCCAAGATCAGCACATCCCTCTCAGGGGGCACGAGCTGCCTGAGGGGGGGCTTCATCCTCCACGCAGTGGATCCCACTTGCAGCAGGAGGATTAATTCCTTTATGCTAAGGCAGTCCCTTAGGAAGGTAAAGACCTGGTGGACAGCCACTTGGCGTGCTTGGCCAGTACTGGTGGTGCTGCTGCTAAGCATCCAGTCACAGTGGAGGGGCATTTGCCAGGAGAATAGGAGTAGAAAAAGCTCCGGAACAAAGGTTTTCTGGCTATTTGAAGGGATACTTCCTTCTCTAGCTGCCAGCCACTGCTGCCGCCCCTGCATCTGAGACGTGACAGTGCTGGGCTCCTGGCACATCCTGGTGAGGCGGCAGCGGCGCTCACGGTGCCGAGCACCACGAAGCCGCAATGCTGCGGCAGCTGCATATTGAAGTTCACGCAAGAGCCCAAGAACAACGAAATGCAACACCTCTCTGGTGTTGCTTTAGAGAAAGTAAGGGCAGACAATGATCAGTATTTCACCGTGCTGTGTAACACAGGCTTTTAAAGTAACTCTTCCAAGTTTACAGACACAGTCTGTTTATATTTAGTCCATCCTCTCTTCTTCTAACCCTTTAGACCTGAATAATTATTCAGAAGTTCAAGTTACTGTAGATTATTCCACTTAGGTGGAGAAAAAAATGGATTCAGTTAATGACACTGGTACGAGTCCAGTTACAAGAGCAGACTGCTTCCCAGCATTGAAAAGGAGGGAAATGATCCCAAACCATTTCCTCCCACACAGCCTCAAGCCTCAGTCAGCCAGTGCCCCCAGACTGCCTCTCCAGGCTTAATCACAGGGTCATTTTTCTGACCCGTGATGGGTCAGGCTCCATGTGGATTTTCCTTAAGAACCACCAATCCTTGGAGGACTGGCAGAGATAATGGCTCTGTTTTGTTTTTGCAGAAAAGGTTGAAAAAAACATGACTGACAATATTTCGTAACACAAAAATGCGGTGTGAGAAATCACTTGACAGTATGTCGAGCCCAGGTACCATGCACACTTGTTCTAGATAAAGAAATAAGCACTAAGCAAAACGATTTTAGTCAAAGCTCCAGTTTTGGGGCTCACGATAGATTTCACAGGTTACTACTCTTATACAGCCATTAGCATTTGTAAGACCCAGTCTTGGCTGTCCGTCTGCTCTTCGGGCCTCCAGTACTTTTGAAATGAAGTCGCAATGGAGCTCTCCAAGCAACACCTTAAGCTAGCCAAGGCACGGAGCTTGTTGCGCGGTCAGTCAGGAGCAGCGAAGCCTTTGCGCAGGGGACATTGCCTCCGTCTGGCTGCAGCGTCCGCCTGTCCGCAGCGGGTCTGCAGGAACCGCGGCCCGAGCGGAGCGAGCTACGGCCCCGGGCTTGCGAGCGAACGCTGGTTTGCGGGCTGCACCGCGTACCGGCGGGGGAAAACCGACACGCGGCTGTCGGGGCCGCTGCCGGTGCGCCCGGGCACAGCCCGTCCGGCCAGCGGCGAGGCGCTCCCGCGCTCCGCCCCGTCCTCACGGCCGCAGCGTCCCGGGAGGGCGGCCGGCGGCAGCGCCCGCACAGCAACGCCCGGCCCGAGGCACACCGGAGCAGCCGCCCCCGGGTCGGACCGAGCGCCACCCACCGGGTCCCGCCGCCCCTCAGCCTCCCGTCGGGTCCGCCCCGCCCTGCGGCCCAGGCCCGCCCCAGCCCGCCCCGTCCGTCCCGTCCTGGCGGCGCGGCGGGGATGGCGGCGGACGGGCGGCGCGACGACGAGGAGCTGCCGGTGTACCTGGCGCGGCCCGGCTCGGCGGCGACGCCTCGTCCGAAGCGCGGGGGGCTCTTCTGCAACGTCGAGGGCGCCTTCGAGAGCAAGACCCTCGACTTTGGGGCGCTGCGCGTTGGGCAGCGCCGCGCCCCGCCGCCGGCCGGCCCCGACCCTCCGCCCGCCGCGGCCCCCAGCCCCGGTCAGGACGCTGGCGGCCTCCCCGCCGCCGCCGGGGACGAGCGGCTCCAGGACCCAGCCCCCGCGGACGACAGGGTAGGGCCGGCGGCGCAGCTGGGCCGGGACGGCGGGCGCGGGCCCCGGGGCGGGGTCTCGGGGGCGGTGTGGGGCCGCGGGTGGGTCCGGCCGCCGCTCGCCCCTGCAGGAGCCGCTGGTGGTGCTGCGGGGGCTCCCCCGCCCCGGCCGCCCCGCGGCAAGGCGCCGTCGCGGCCGGCCCCGGTGCGCGGAGCTCCGCCCGCCGAGCGGGCTGTCGGCGGGCTCGCCGCGGCACCGGCACGGTCAGAGTCGCTGGCTCGGTTTGCTGCAGGAACTCTTTTATACTTTTATGAAAGAATAGCTACTCCCGCGGCACCGAACATGGAAGAAAAACAAAAACAGTGGGGATTTTGGAGCTGCTGCTTCAAACCAGGCAGATCCTTATCTCTCATGGACACAAACTAGAAGTACCACACCAGCAGTGGGGGGCGGCACATTGATCTGGAAGTGACAGCTTTGAAGGTATCGCTAGGCACAAAGTTTCTCAATTTACACCAAAGTGAAAGGGATAAATTAATCCATGCAGCTCCACACTATAGTCCTGCTGGAGGGTGAGATGGCTTGCTGTGCTGGTTCTGGTCCTATTTGCACTAGCAGTTGGGCAAGAACATGATTAAGTTAATAGTGTTGTGTGACTATCTTGTTTGGGATTTCAGTGGTCCTGTGGCTCATTTTTGCATCAGGTGAGTAAGGCTATTCGCTGTTCTTGGTCAATAAGTTTGTTAGGAGCTGAACTTTTTAATAGCCATCTTAAGGTCACTCTTTTTCAACTGTGAACAGGGGCAAACCTCCTCCCACCTCCCCCTCCCCCTCCCCATTTTTGAAGATGGAATAAAAAATCACCTGCATCGTAGCACAGAGAGGTGTAGTGGTTATCTTGACATTCTGCAGAAACCTCCACTGGGTCTGGAGTGCAAACCCTGATAAACAGCAGACGCTGGTGCTCTGGAAGCCTAACCTCACTAGCATGAGCCTAGTGGAAGCACGGCAGTGAACTGTGGTAACTTGAGCTGTCTCGATTTTGGGGAAAAGCATCAGGCTGTCCTAAGTGTCCACTGTCTTCTATAGGAATGTCTAGCTAGGCAATGCTTAATTTGAGCTTTTTTCATTGCACTTTAATTTTTTCAGCCTCTGCTCTTTGGTTTCTTACTGGCATGGTTTGGCATGTTTCTCAATTCAGGTTCTTGAGCTTTGCTCCTTTACAGCTGTTTTACAAAGTCAGGAACAAAATTAACATTATTCCTGTCAGTATCAACCTTGTCCACGTGGTTTAAGTAGCAGCTGCAGAACTAACCACTGCATTAACAATTTTATGCTGTTTCTTATTGGAAAAGGAGCTGAAACTCCTGACAGCCTGTCTGCATGCTTTGCTGTGAGCTTTTCTTTATTAGCTGTGCCAAAAATTCAAAAAAAGCCTTGTTCCCTTTTAAGGTCTTATGTAGACCCTTATCTCCGGTGTTCTGTGGCTGAGGATTTCCTTCAGCAGCTCCTCTCTTCCTGATGATTTCTGCCTCTAGATTTCTTCCTCTCAGGCCTTCAGCTGATAAGCATCAGGAAAGTAAGGGTCAGTGAGTAAGTAACTCCTTTTATCTGTACGTCTTGCCTAAGAGGGTGGGCACCTTCATGTATGTGTTTTTGTGTGTGCCTGGCTAGAAGGAATTGTATGATTTGGTATTGTGGCTTTCAAGCTTTGAGGCGACCCAGAATAGGACAGTGCAATGGGAAATGAACCGTGCGTGCTGAGCCCCATGCCTGCACAGCCATGGGGAGTTTCCCTGCGTTGGACTCTACAGATTCAGGGCAAACAAAGGCACTTTTGTCAAGGCAAATTGAACTTTGAATAATTTCGCAGATTAAGAAACAGTGAGAGAGCTCAAGTCATCTACTCTTGCCCAAGCAACTTGTTTATTAGAGAAGCTGAAAGTAAGAGACTTGCCTGTGCCCAGGACAACAGACAGATCTGTCTTCTAATTTTTGCAGTGAACAGTTTACTGGAAGTACAACAGACCAACACACCTTGTTTGTTTGTTTGTTAGTTTTCCTATAATGATATTAATCACAATTAAAGCCCCAACATTTCTACAGGAGACAACTCCAGTGAATAAATGCCTAGTGATAACATGTGGTGTCATGCAACTGGGCAGCATAATATAGACTCAGGCACATGGTCCAACCTTGCTTTGTTTTATCACAAAGTCTATTGGAAGGATAAAAGCTCGGCTGTATATTGAAGCACACTGAAGCCATAGTGGGCATATAGCTCAAAGCAGTTGGGAGCTATGCCTTTGCTCTGTCAGTGGGACTTTGAACTTTGCCAGGGGATGTAGGGACAGAGAGTGACAGTCATTAGCGTGGTGGCCCAAGGGACTGCTGTGTGGTTATGGGGAGCTGCCTCTGTGGGCTGGTGGGCTTCCTGGGGAACAAGAGATGCGCACCTGAAGTGTCCTTCAGGTGCTCTTTGCTCAAAGCAGGAGGTTAGTTTCCTTGCTACTGAGTTCCGCTGCAGCAAGAGTTTTTGCCACACAAGACTTAAGATTTGGAGGAACAACACTGTGGGGCCAGATTCAAGGCTGATCTGGGCTATTTGTTGTTTGTAATAAGAGTGATTTAACTCAGTGCATGTTTTCAGCAGTAATAGCCAGTGTGGACTCTACCCTTCTGAAGTGTCCTGTAGTTTTCTCTGGGAGTGTCATGCCATTTGTTAGCCAGAGTGGATTACTGTGTTCACGTTACTATCATGAAGTAAAAAGAGAGTTTCTCTGAGGTCACAGACAGCACGCTGTGAATTCCTGTGGCCAGGATGTCCATGGAAGGCGGGTGATGCCTGTGCAGGTACTGAGAGCCGCAGTCCTGGGCATCCGCGGAGGCAGCAGGGCTCTGAGGAGAGGGGAAGGAGCCTTACACCTGGTGCCTAGGAAGGTCAACCAGCAGCCTGTGGAGGCATCCTCCACATTTCTCCTCAGTGCTCAGCCATGCAGACACCCTGCATTTTTACCCTCCTGTGCAGTCACACAGGCAGGAGCACATGGTGCTCGCCCCCAGACACTTGGTCCTTCCTGCTGCACTCAAGTTGTCATTTCCAATGCAACTGGCTGTGGTCCCACAAACATGGGATTGTGGCTTCACCTCGGGCAGCTCCGTTGGCTGGAGAGGAAGGGGAAAAGAAATGCATGGGAAACTAGTGGGCAATGAAAGCAGGCAAAAAGTTCGTCCCCTCCACAAGACTGGGAGGAGCCAGTCCTTTGCTTTTTCCTGGTGTGTGTGATATCTAGCTTGTGATACACCCTGGAAATACAGGCAGGGCTGCCTCAAATGGAGAACAAAGCTTGGACTAACTTGATCCTCTCTTTGTTTTTCTGACACTTGTAAAATGTGCTCTGACTTCAGCATTCAGCTTTTTGGTTTCCAATGCCAGCAATTTATAGCAGGAACACCAAGCCAACAGCAGTCTGTGCCTCTTGAGGCAGCTTGGCACAACCTGCAGTTGCAGTTGTGCACTGCCTTTAGCAGTTGAAAATCCTGAATTTGTGGAAGGGATCCAAAAGCACTTCAATAGCATTAACACCTCAGTATCACCCCCATTCAGCATCAGCGTTTTGGTTTTACTTGTTCTTTTTATAAGAGAATAATTTGGAGTTACATCATGTTTGTTACTTTAACAAACAATAGGAACAAATCCAACCCACTGAACTAGTTCCTACATAACAAATGCAACAGTTAAACTTGCATTACAGTTTGTGGAGTTGAATACTAAATAATCAGGTCTTAATTGAAAAAAATCCCACTTATATGTGTTTCTGTTTTTTAAGAAATCTGATGCCTGAAGCACAGCAATAAGAGTCAGTTCTTTGGCTGCTTGTGCTAGGACAGAGGTTATTGCCAGCACTTAAGCAAAACTGTTGAGTTTGTTATCCCACCCCCCTGTTTAAGAAGACAGATATTGGATTCCATGGGAGTTATGCAGCAGGGCAAGATTTCCAGAGAAATTAGGGATTCAGTTAAAGAATTCCTGCTTGCTGCAAAGAGCTTATGTTTTGCCACAAAACTTACCCTAGCATGGAAGTAGTGTGATTTTTCACACTAGCTCGTGGCAATGGTCCTTGGTTTCCTTCTGTCCTCGCTCTCAGCTCTGGGGCTCAGGGCTTTGGCAGTGGCTGGCCCTGGTGTGTGGGCAGTGCAGGGGTGGCAGGGGCAGCCTCTGGGGTACCTGGCCTCTGGGGCACTGAGATGCCAGGCCAGTCTTGCTCTGCCAGGGTTTTGATATGATGGTGCGAGTGTTATTTGGGCTGATGTGGTCTTGAAAACAACATGCTCTTCTCAGGAGATGTTGTTCATTGTGGAATTTGTAAGCAGAAAAGAAAATGGGTTTTGCAGCCAGGTGCAAAACAGATAGCCAGCTCCGCATTGACACAGCCTGTTTTCAGCCTGGTGGAGCAGATATTTCCAGGAACGTGGCAGGGGCTGGGTATGGTGTGCAGGAAGTGTTCTGGGGGCACAGGACATCCCACTTTGGTGAAAGGATGGTGTTTCTGTCCCTTGGATTCACTGCCTCTGAAGTAACTTAACCCCTGAAAACTCATCTGCTGTGAGAGCAGAGGGGACTGTTTCATGCAAAGAATATGTGTGGGAGGAGGAGATTGTATGCATGGGGCCAGGCTGGCCTGGCAATCTGCTGAACATGATGACATTTGAGCCCAGATAGTTCCATGACTGGTGATATCCACCGAATGTTGGTTGTGCCTGTATGAGAGTCGTTGGCCATGGGCTCAGGGCTGGTGGGATCTGCTTTTTCCCTTTGCTCTAGAGTTGGGTCAGAAGCCTCCTGGTCCTCATAGAGGGGGTTGAGCCAGGCTGCTGAGCACTGCTGGGCTGCAGTCAGAGCTGCATTTGTTCTGGTGCCAAAGTCCTGGCAGCAGCGTGGGCCTTCGATTCAGTCTTCACACCACTGGTGCTCCTCACGCTGCTCTTCTCTTTTGTGGCTGCCACAAACACCTGGAGCCATGAGGAACTTTGGAGCTCTGCCATTTTAAGTAACTTTCAGATTGACCACGCTTCTCATAGCGGATATTTTAAAGTGTGTGAGTAGCGCCTCACACACTGCACCTGGAAGAGATCCTATGGAAAAAGTTTTTTTCTGTTTTGAATGTTTTGGGCCCAGGGCAGGGTGTTTGATTGTATTTGTGCGAGTGTCACATAGCAACCATGAGGAAAGCACATCTCTTCAAACTAGGGATCTGGAGTCACTGTGGCTGGCCAGCATCCAGGGGGCTGATGCAAGCTTGACTCTTGAAACTGTCCAAGTGTTGAAGTCAGCAGCATCTGTATAGTCATTTATCTATTATTAACTAATTAACTGCTGCTTTTTCTGAGTCTAGAAGTTAATGTGGTACCACCAGGCATGGGGATGCTCATAAACTTTCCAGAAAATGTGTGAGTGAAGTTTTGAGAGGTTTGGTGATGGGAGTTGAGGCTGTTTCTCACCTCCCAGACCCAGCCAGTCTATTTTCAGTAGAGACCAGGACCCATTCTTGATGCATTGCAGTGTTGTGACAAGAACAGTGTGGTCTGGTACCTGATCTTCTCCCCACAGGCTTTTGGTTGCAGAGGCTGTGGCACAGCACTGCTCCCCCATTCACTGCCTGGTGCTTGCAGACACCCCTGCCCATGGATCTGACATAGAGGGGAAGGTTTCCAGCCATCTCTTGCTGACTGCAGGGGTGCAGCAGCTCACCAGGGAAACAGAAGAGCCAAGCAGCCCTTACCATTTTGCCAGTATTTTCACAGTCCTAGTAGTAATAAGTAAGTTGTTGAGCCTCTGCTGTCTTTGACTTCAAACTGGTGAAAGGTTTTTGAGTTTAGAATAAATACAAATTCAGTAAAACTAGCCAAGAACTTCAGCAGAAGCACACAGAGTAACAGACTCGGTGGGTGGTAAAAACCTTAGGCTGGGTTAATGCAGAGGACATGGTACTGACAGTCCACGCTGCTGTCACCCACTTCTCTCAGGGCTTTGTAGCAGTCAGAGCTGGCTGCAGTGTCAGGGGTTGTGCTGTGAGATGGCTCTGCCAGTGCACACACTGGGGAGCAGGGTGCTAGTCAGGCCCCAGTTCAGAAAGCAAACTGGAGGGAGGGTTTGGGAGTTGGTCACCCAGGTCAGATGGCTTGTTTTTCTGCCAGAAAGTAGAATTGGATTTACAGCAATGTCCTTGCCAGGTGTGGCTGTAAAATTTTCCTAGTGGAGCTGCCTGGCAGCAGGATCTGTAGGAACATCTTGCTGATGGTGTTCAGAGCTCTGCGCAAGTGTGGAATTGCAGCTGGCCTGGAAGAGAAAGCAAGGTTCAGGGTGGCCATGGTGTTACGACCTGCTGGCAACACAGCGGATTGTGGCAAGCAGGAAAGGGTAGACAAATTTGTCCCATTGTGGTACAGCTCTTGCTGGCATGGTCCTGGCCAGCTGTGGGCCAGGTGCGGCATCATCTGTTTCAGCACATGCTGAGTACTTGCAAATAATTCCACCATTCAAACCTTCTACCAAAGTCACAGCAGAGAAAAGGGAAAAAGTCCTTGGAAGAGTCCTTGCCAGCACTTGTAGTGTTTGCATTGCATGTAGGATTCCTGGAGCCAGATGTGTAGTGTATTTTATTATTTTTTAATGTTTCCAATTCTTGTGCATGTGAAAGAAGGGTGAGGTGATGCAGGTGCATTCCAGCAGCCCAAGACAGCCTGTTCTGTTACAGACCTTGTTCATTCTACTTGCCAGTGCTACATGGAAAGTCTTGGCCAGCACGGAGCCCTGATTGTGGCCGCTCCCATGGGCCATCCCCGCAGGCTGGGTGGAGACGCAGACCGACAGCGTCGGTGCTCGATGCCGGTGCTTGTTGCTGGTGCCGGTGCGTGGTGTCAGTGCTCATTGCCAGTGCCCGGTGTTGGTGTCGGTGCCCGGTGTCAGTGCTCGTTTCTGATGCCCAGGGCCAGTGTCAGTGCCTGGTGTCGGTGCCCAGGGTTGGTGCTCGTTGCCGGTGCCCGGGGTCGGTGCTCGTTGCCGGTGCCCGGTGTCCGTGCCCGGTGTCTGTGCCCGGTGTCTGTGCCCGGTGTCTGTGCCCGGTGTCTGTCTGTGCCCGGTGTCCGTGCCCGGTGTCTGTGCCCGGTGTCTGTGCCCGGTGTCTGTGCCCGGTGTCTGTCCGTGCCCGGTGTCCGTGCCCGATGTCCGTGCCCGGTGTCTGTGCCGGGGCCGGTGCCCGGTGTCCGTGCTCATTGCCGGTGCCCGGTGTCTGTGCCCGGTGTCCGTGCTCGTTGCCGGTGCCCGGTGTCTGTGCCCGGTGTCCGTGCTCGTTGCCGGTGCCCGGTGTCTGTGCCCGGGGCCGGTGCCCGGTGTCCGTGCTCGTTGCCGGTGCCCGGTGTCCGTGCCCGGTGTCTGTGCCCGGTGTCTGTGCCCGGTGTCTGTGCCCGGTGTCTGTCTGTGCCCGGTGTCCGTGCCCGGTGTCCGTGCCCGGTGTCTGTGCCCGGTGTCTGTGCCCGGTGTCTGTCCGTGCCCGGTGTCCGTGCCCGATGTCCGTGCCCGGTGTCTGTGCCGGGGCCGGTGCCCGGTGTCCGTGCTCATTGCCGGTGCCCGGTGTCTGTGCCCGGTGTCTGTCTGTGCCCGGTGTCCGTGCCCGGTGTCCGTGCCCGGTGTCTGTGCCCGGTGTCTGTCCGTGCCCGGTGTCCGTGCCCGATGTCCGTGCCCGGTGTCTGTGCCGGGGCCGGTGCCCGGTGTCCGTGCTCATTGCCGGTGCCCGGTGTCTGTGCCCGGTGTCCGTGCTCGTTGCCGGTGCCCGGTGTCTGTGCCCGGGGCCGGTGCCCGGTGTCCGTGCTCGTTGCCGGTGCCCGGTGTCCGTGCCCGGTGTCCGTGCCCGGTGTCTGTGCCCGGTGTCTGTCCGTGCCCGGTGTCCGTGCCCGGTGTCCGTGCCCGGTGTCCGTGCCCGGTGTCTGTCCGTGCCCGGTGTCCGTGCCCGGTGTCTGTGCCCGGTGTCTGTCTGTGCCCGGTATCCGTGCCCGGTGTCCGTGCCCGGTGTCTGTGCCCGGGGCCGGTGCCCGGTGTCCGTGCTCGTTGCCGGTGCCCGGTGTCTGTGCCCGGTGTCCGTGCCCGGTGTCTGTGCCCGGTGTCCGTGCCCGGGGCCGGTGCCCGGTGTCTGTGCCCGGTGTCCGTGCTCGTTGCCGGTGCCCGGTGTCTGTGCCCGGTGTCCGTGCCCGGTGTCTGTGCCCGGTGTCCGTGCCCGGGGCCGGTGCCGGCACCTGCCGGGCCGGGCGGGGCGGGGCGGGCGCGCCCTGCGCGGGGCCAGGCCCGGGCGCCCCCTGGCGGCGGCGGGCGGCGCGGTGGGCGGGGCGGGCGGCGGCCGTCCCGGTGCGGCGGGTGCGGGCTCGGTCTCGCCTTTGTGAGAAGCGGCGCGGAGGCAGAACGGGCGGCGGCGGCGGGTCGGGCGGGACCGGCGGTACCATGTCGTACCAGGGCAAGAAGAACATTCCGCGCATCACGGTGGGTGCGGCGGGGGGAAACTCGGTGCCGGCGTCCGGCGTTGCGGGTCGGAGCGGGGCGGCGGCGTGCAAACAAAGAGCCGCCGCCCGCGCAGGTGTCCCGGCCCCGCTGGTGACCTGTGCTGGGCAGAACCCGCGCCCCCGCGGGAGCAGCGCGGGCTGGACCGTCGGCGGTGCCCGGTGCCCGTGCCCGGTGCCCGTGCCCGGTGCCGGTGGGGTGTTCCCCCTGCGGGGCCGGCCTCCCGCACGGCGCTCCCCGTGCTCGGTGCTCCCGCCGAGCAGCTCCTCGCTCTCGCCGTGTCAGGTGCGGCGGTACCGCTGCGGCGCTCCGGGACCCGCCCGGGAGAGGCGGCGGCCGGCGGGCCGGCCCCGGAGCCGCGGGAGCCCCGGTGCCAGCGGTGCCGTGCCGCGACGCTCCCCGCGGCTCGTCTGCTCTGATCTCTGCCGGACGCTCTGCTCCAGGCTCGCCCTGCGGAGGGCTCGCTCCTGGGAAGGCAGTCTGCTCTTTCATCTTGTTGGCTTTTCGCTGGCTTCATTGTAGCTCCTGGGTTTTCTATTGAGGACAGTTCTGGCTCTCTGAAGAAAAAGGAAAAGCAAAGCTGCTCTTAAAGAAGCATTAAGATCTTGACCACTGTAAAGAGAGATTCCTTTGTCAGCCTAGAATCAGATGCTTTCACAAGCAATATTATGGCTTTACACATACTGCCTTTTCTGTATCCTTAGACCACAATGGAGACACCCCCTACTGCTGCTGCAGGTGGGATTTTTCCCATTCTCTGGGGCTTTTTCTTTATGATACGCCTAATCAATATGCTGGGCTTGTGCCTGCTCCACTGGGATCCAATGGCAGCTCTCTCCCCTCAGTGGTAATAAAATCTTCCAAGCTGCTTGATTTATCCCTATTAAATCCTTTGCTTTTTCCTGAAGCTGAAAATGCTGCACTTCTGCCGCCTGAGCAGTGGGGAGGTTGGGCTTTCATGAAGGATGTATTGGAAAACTGGGTATTTGTACTTCCCAACAGCTATTGCTTCAACTGCCTAGTGTGTTTCTGGAGATGCAGAAACAATCCCTTCTGGTTCCTCTTGTACTCAACAGTGCTGCAGTCAGTATTTGTAGTCAGTTTCTGCCAGTAACAAGTGAAAAATCAGAGTTTGCCTATTGTATCTGTTTGCAGCAGTTTCTCATCTTTTCCAGGACAGCCATTTTAGTGGAGAGGCCAGGAGCACGAGTAAGTGGTGCATGTGTTAGTGTGAGATAAATTTCTGTGCAAATTATTCCCAACATGAGTTGTAAAAGCCTGGTCAAAAGCTGTATGTGACAGGCAAGACTGTGGTCATTGATGGAAGGCTGGGAGGTGCAGGCATGTCTGTCAGCTGCGCCGTGGAGGAAACACAGGGAGGGAGGTTAGCCAAAGCTTTGGCTTTCTCAGCGATGGCTCCATCAGCTTGGTATGGATGTGTTGCTCCTCCCTGTCTCCTGTTGCGCACCATGCATCAGAGACCACTAAACATCCTATTACGTTTTACATGTGTGCTGATTCTGGGGTGCCCAGCTCAGGAGAATAGCAATTTCAGATCTTGTGTGTCTGTTGAGAGACTTTTTATTGGTTCCTTTTCTTTGGCTGTTTGGAAGGGTGACCAAAATATTTCCCCTCTTGCAGTATGTTTTTCTGCAGGAAGAGAGGTGGAAGACTAAAATCTTGTCCTGATTTTACAAAATACCTGTTAACAGAACTGTTGGTTGAATTAAAATTACTCAGTCTTTGTGCTTTTGTCATAAAATCCTTTCCTCGGCCAGGTAGACTGGAGATCCCATATTTTTTCCTGGTGTGAGCCATGCCCACCCCAGTTACCCTGCTGGAGCCTACAGACATCATCTCTGTGATATCTCTGCCACCTCTGAAAACAAGGAGGTGTGTGTGGTGTTGGCCAGCATGGTGTACCAGGTACACATGGGGAAGGAGGCCTCAGTTACTGACCAGCCAGGTTTTGGTGAACTGGTAGCTATCAGTATGTCATTTCTAAGCCACAAACCGTAGGGAATCACAGTGCAGCTGGCAGCTATCTCTCCCTATGACACTAGCCAGGGCTTCTTCCGTGCTGTTGTGTGGTGCATTAGTAAGGAGGAACCATAAGCTTCTGATGAAACACTTCTGCAATTAGTGTCTCTGCTTTTACAAGGGAAAAAGCAGTAAAACCATACACCTGCTTCTGTGCTTCCCTAATTATGCCCTTGTGCTTTGTAGACGAGGTGAGCACTGTTCTTGGCTGGGTTCAGCAGCCTTCTGGAAGTGCTGCCTGCCTTTCTTTCTGCAGCATCACTCTGAAGACCACCTGATACTTTGGGATCTCAAAATGACCAGATGATGCTTAAGGGCACTAGGAGCAGAGTGTGGGCATGAGAGAATGGATGATGGCTTTGAAAGCTTGATCCCAAATGCAGACAGGCAGAGAGACAGGGAGAGTTGTGCATAAAGGCTTACCAGCATGGAGAGGTGTTGAGGGCTCGTGGCAAATCCGGCAGGTTTTGGCAGAGCTGCTGGAGGGAAAGCTCCAGGCTTGGCCTCGTAGGCGTCTCTTGTGCCTGAAGGCACCACAGCGGTGGCAGAGGAGCTGCCTGGCTGCTTTGGAGGCAGTGCCCGCAGTGCAGGTCAGTGCCAGGGCAGGCAGGGCTGGTGCAGCTCGTGCCCACGGCTGCTTTGGGGCCCTGTGCCCAAAGGCCGTGCTGGGCACTGCTGCTCCCTCCTGGCCAGGCCCCAGCGCTCCTGCTGCACGAGGGCTTTCCCTCTGCTCACAGGCTGATGACACAGCCTGACACTGGCTGGCAAGAGCTGTGGTGGGTGTACAGAGGCACAGTGAGACCTGATATGGGAACAGCGCATTTATTGTGGTCTGGGGCTGCTCTGGGAGCGTGCACTGAAGAAGCCTAGCTGTTAACTCAGACTCATTTCCTCATAACTGCTTCATTCTCTTCCTTTCTTCTTTCCCTGCCTCTTGTCACCTGGGTGCACTCCTGAACGGTGCCAGAGCCTGTAGGCATGTCATTTGGATTTTCCTTATTCAATTTAGTTGCATTTGTTTCCTTGCAGTCAGTGGATGGGTGCTGGTGCAGTCCCTTCGCTGTCGGGTGGGCACGGTGGGCTCTAGCAGTCCCTGATCTCCTGAATGGATGCCTTGTTTGTGCTTCAGCCACTGTGGATCTCTCAGTTTTGTGTACTGACAGTTAGCACTGAGCAGCCCTTCACATCTACCACAGAATGACCTCTTGTGAGTGTGGAGCAGGCATATTTCTTGAGGTCATATTAACACTTTATTTAGTAATTGCCAATGGGACAGTCTCCTGCACCTACCTGTGCTGCCTCTGCCTGACTGCCTTGGCTTCCTCCAGTCTGATGTGCAGGGAAGGGCAGGCCAGCATCCGTATTTGCTGATGTTCCCGCACTCTAGTGAGAACCAGCTCCAGGAATTCAAGAAAGCAAGTTAGAGAGGGCAAGACAAAAAAATGGAGGGTTGTTAGTGGATTTGGGAGGGGAGATTTTTTGTTGTTAGTGTGTCTGTGCTCAGGGCCCTCAGCCCCAAAGCTGAGCATCGCCCAGCGTGTGCCCCATGGGCAGAGGCGTGGCACAGTTGTGCTCTGGCCCAAGCACCTGGGGCTGCCCAGCCAGTGCACACCGGCTGTTCTTGTGCCCCAGCTGCTCCTGAGACATGGTCCCCAGGGAGGCCTGGCCGTGGTCCTCCGGTCGCCGGTCAAGATCACGGTCTCCGTGTGCTCATGGAGTGCAGCATGTCGAAGGAGCTGTGCATGGAGGGCTGTGGCGTGCCCTGGCTTCCAGGCCTCCCTTAGCACAGTTTGGGCACACCTCTGCCCGATGTGCCCGCTGGGCTCAGGGAAGAAGCGGGGCTGACCCCGGCTCCGCTTGTTGGAGGGGACGCTGGGTGGCAGGAGAGCCGGGAGCAGCTCAGCTGCGCTCTTTTCCTGGTGGCAGGAGAGGCTCCCTTGGGCTGTGCTGGCAGGGAGGGTGAGATCCCCTTGTCGGGGTGCCGGCCGTGTGCGGGGCCGCGGGGCCGTGTGCGGGGCAGTGCGGGCAGCCCGGGCCGTGTGCGGGGCCGTGTGCGGGGCAGTGCGGGCAGCCCGGGCCGTGTGCGGGGCAGGCGGGGCCGTGTGCGGGGCCGCTCCCCGGCCGTGTGCGGCGGGCTGGGCTGGGCTGGGCTGCGGCGGGCTGAGCAGCGCGCCGGCATTCCCCTCCTTTCCCCACCCAGTTCCTTTGTCTCCGCTGCGTGTGCATGAGATTGCTGTAAAAACGCACGCGGGGCTCTGGGCTTTGGCTGCTGCCGGGATGCAGGAGTATTCTTTGCATCCTTCTGTTGACAGAAGAATGCAAATTCCCCCTATGGTGGCGATACTTCGGAAATGGCCCCAAGGGTAGCGGGTGGAGAGCAAACCCATTTCCCTGCAGAGCAATTAACCATTGCCAGAGCGTCACAGGGGGAGGCTGGCATGTGAGCCCTGCTGAAGGCTCTGGTCGGCCTTGTCCAGGCTCAGACTGTGGAAAGGGAGTGTATTTACGTGCCAAAACCGGGGCTGTGGGCAGCGGGGGTAACAGAGAGGAACGTAAGGTGTGGTTAAGAGCTGAAGAGTTGTTGGAGGTGTTTTAAGCAGTCGGGTACACAACATGTTCTCTGGCACAGTGGTTAGCCTGTGTCACCTGAATCCACGGCAGGCATATGTGACATCAGGTGGTTTGCCCCTCTACTGCCTGCAGCTGCTTGTGCAGCCTTGTGCAGGTGGAGGTAGGTAGAAGAGCAGGACCTCAGCCATCCCAGTTCCTCTGGACAGGGTCTGTTTCCCACAGGACAGTGCCCATCCTCTCCCATCAGTGTATGCTGAGTTGTCTGGTCCAAAAGTGGGAATGCAGGAAGAGCATAAGGACAATTCTGGTTGGGGTGTTCCTCTGGCGTCTGGCTGTGCTCCTTTGGAGAAGGCTGCTGGCCATTTTGGTCAATAGAAAGGAGAACAGAATAGGTGGTAAATCATGAGGTTGGAGTGCAGTCCAGTGCCTCCTGTTTTTTTGTATAGACCTGTGAAATGCCTCAGAAGCATTACCCCAAGCACAGCAGGAGAGTGGCAGATTAACAGCTGATTGCCTGTCCTGTTGGTGGTTTTTGCAAGGTGGTAACAGAGGAGAGTAACTCGTCTTCTTTAATGCAACTTATTTTACATGGTGTCATTAGAGACATGCCCTTAGTACAAACTTGCTCTAAATGCTGATCTGTGGCTCATGCTGGCTGACAAGTAATATGCATAATGTCCCAGCATAGGAAGCTTTTGACTTCTCTCTGTATTAGGGAAGCATATTTGCTGTGTCCCCAGTGACTCTCCCCTGTGCTCAGTCTGCCTCGGTGGTGTTTCTGGCAGCCCTTCTCCCACTTAGAAACATCTTTAGGAGTATGACATTTTCAATCCTTGCTCTTGTAGTGTAGTTTGGAGTGCTGACACAGGTCCAGTGACCTTTCTGCAGCATCGGTGGTTGAGGTGAGCAGTGGGAGAGCACCTGTACAGCATGCTGAGAATCATAAAATCATAATATTTTAAGGGGTCGGAATGGACCTTAAAAGATCATGTAGTCCAAACCCCCTCTAGTGGGACACTTCCCACTAGATCAGGTTGCTCAAGGACTTAACCAACCCAGCTTTGAATACCACCAGCATTGGGACATCCATAACCTCCCTGGGCAACCTGTTCCAGTGTGTAACCACCCTCTCAGTCAAAAGTGAAGCATGTGTGTTCTGACAGCTGCTGTGCTCTTCCCTTTTCAGAGTGATCGTCTCCTTATTAAAGGAGGGCGAATAGTCAATGATGACCAGTCATTCTATGCTGACATTTATGTGGAGGATGGCCTCATAAAGTAAGTATTTGATTTCTATCATCTTCATCTCCTTTTAAACTGGCTTCAGGTTGGGTGGTTATTGGCTTTTAGTGGATGTGATATGTGCCCAACTTGCCAGGCAGTAAAGCCTGATAACCCTCTCTATTCAGAGGCTCAACTCTCTGCTGTGTGTGTAAGCACATATGTGATTGTCTCATGTGTTCTCAGAGGAGTTCCAGTGACTGAATTGCTGTCAGGCTTGTGGGATCGTGATACTGCATCCATTGTACAGCAGAGTTGTTTCTAATTGCACCAGGAACAAGGTTTATCTTTGACTTCTCTTTTGCCCTGTGTTAACTGTATTAGCATGAATGACCCAACACAAGATGCTGTTTGTTAATACTTACAAGGATAGTGCTGTGCTGCAAGTCATCTGCATCCTTGAGATTTCCAGGAATTGCAGGGAAACCTCTGGGTTCCCCTGGCTTCTCCGTGTCTGTCTCAGAGCTGCAGGAATAGCTCAGTTGTTTAAAGTTTGCCATTCAAACTTGGCAAAGGAATTGTGCTGGGCCAGCTCCACACTGGGTGAAGTGAAAGAACCATGATATTTATAGCCCTGAGATTTGAAAAGGCATTGCTTGCTCTATGGTAGCAGTTATTTGTCCAGCCTTACCAGGGTGGTAGATGCTAAATATCCACCATCAGATAAATACTTTGAGAAGTGTGAATGTATTTTTATCTGGTGGACAAGACCATTTGTGATCGACAAGTGCTTGTACACAGGCAGGGATCAGAGCCAGCTTCTGGTGTTGCTGTGGTGCATGCTTTCTGAGTATTCGTGGGCAAATCACTGAGTCTCATCTACAGCCTGGAGGCCACAGAATTTCACTGGCTTGGGAGCTAAATGCTCTTACAAGTGAATTCTGCGAAGAATACAGTAAGCAATTAAAAACCTTTAGTGATGGATTCATCTCCATAAAAGCAGTGGGAAGAGCTGCTGATTTATTGCTGTGAGGACAGTAAAGTGAGCAGTTTTATCCACAGAATTTTTGTTACACTATGGGAAAAAAAACCTGCAAAGTGACTCAGCTTGAATGAAATACAAAAATGGAATTTGTTTCTCATTTTTACCTCCCCAGTGTGCCAAGGAAATCAGAAGTTTTCCACTAAAACCAACTTACCTTTAACCTTGATTTATCAAGGAGCACTGAGAAAGGCTTGATGAAAGTAGGATTTTTGAAGGAAGAGATTTGAAGCCTGAGTTGAACATATGGACACATAAAGGGGTTGAGGGAACAGGGGCTGAGAGAGGGAATGCTGAGGTTCAGGTAACTTGGCCTGCAGGAGGGCTGGATATGTCAGGTTGTGCTCAAACAGGACAGGATCCAGAGCACTGTAGTTGTGTATTAGGTTACTGCCGCATTTATTCTGGAACTCTCTAGATTTCCTGTTTTCAGAAGACATTTTGAGGTACTTGGCATTTTAGCTGCCTTAACTACAGTGAGGCCCTGCTGATAGCAGAGCTGTCCTTCAGGGTCGCAGAAGAGACAAGGTGAGAGGGGGGGACTGTGCACTTCTTGGGAAGGTGGTGAGCCCAGAGCGTGCCGGCTGTGCCGTGAGCCCAGCAGGCTGCAGCCAGTCTAGCTGGGCACTTGCTGAGCTATTTCCCAGCTCCCAGGAGTCCCTTCACTCTTGGCACTTTGTGCTGTGAGCAGCATTGCAAGTCCCTAATAAGCCCTGAGCTGGTCTAGCAGCTGTAGCATTACAGTGGAAATCATCTTTATCTGTAAGTAAGCTCAGACTTGATCCTTACTTAAGGTGGGCAGAAGGACGGGAGACAGGAGAGATTAGGGGTGTAGCTCACTTGGAAGCAGGGCTGGTGTTGGGTTTTGTGGGCATGCACCCTGGGTGAGCAGTTAGAGCTGCTACGCTGAAATGTGTGCTGCAGCCTGTTTCCTGAGCCTGCATGGGATGAGGTGTCCCAGGCAGGTTCTCACCACGCTCTGCAGAGATCACCATCAGACCATGCTCCCCGGCTACCCCAACCCGGTGTGTGCCCCGGGCAGCAGGTGCCATCCGAGTCACCTGCAGAGCAGCTGGGCAGATGGCAGCCACCCCTGAACTGAGCACAGCATAGGTGTGAGCAAGCCAGACAATGCTGTGTGTTGCTGCAGAGTGCAGCGAGCCTGGGTCTGGGGGCAGCACAGAGGGGGGGGTTCCTGCTGGCAGGGAGCCAGCTGGCTGAGCCGTTCAGAGGTTAAGTTGTGGCAGGTTTTCCTTTGTGAGAGTATCTTGGTGTGATCTTATCAGGCAGATCGGAGACAACCTGATTGTTCCTGGAGGGGTCAAAACCATAGAAGCCAATGGGAAGATGGTGATCCCTGGAGGAATTGATGTCCACACTCGCCTGCAGATGCCATACAAGGGAATGACCTCTGTGGATGATTTCTTCCAAGGAACAAAAGCAGCTCTGGCTGGTGGAACCACCATGATTAGTAAGTGCAGTAGGCATGGCCTGTGCATGACACCCCCCAGTGTTCTTGCAAGATCACCCAGTTCTTTATTTTTTAATGTACTTTTCTCAGTCTTCTGTGTTTTCAAAGCCCATGACAGTGTGTTCATATTTTCTGTGATCTCTGTCAGTGCAATCTAGGGAGTAAGGATTGGGATGAATCTTTTGATCCTTAGTAATGATGAAATGATAGGACAGGAGATGTGCATAGGACCCCTTAGTCTTGGAGATCCTGTGTTCTGCAGTGCTTGTCTGCAGCCACTCTTGCCTCTGGGAGCCTCAAAAAGGAGCAATGGCATAACTTCTCTGTTAAATAACAGTGGGGCAGCATGGTGCTCAGATGGCTCTGAGCAGAGGAACAGAGCAGTGTGTTGGCATCGCACACTGCTCAAAAATAAACAGTGCTAACGAAAAAGGAAAGGCAATTCTGAGGTCCTTTTCTGGAGGATGCTATGGCTGTGCACTGGTTTGAGGTCCAGGTGTTGTCCTGTGCAGTGGTTACAGTTGTGTGCACTGCAGGGTTTCTTGGGATGCAGGAGCAAGGTTTGATCCTTCCAATAAAGGGCTGAGTTCCTTGTCCTCCCCCCACCATTTTTCCTTCCTCGATGCCAAAAAAAAAAAAAAAAAAAAAAAAAAGTTTTGTGAAATGGTCTGTGGCAAAGTGTGGAGATTCCATGCTGTGCAATTAAAGGTGCATTAGTGTTGCAGTGTGGCAGGAGGCTGTGTGCTAATGGGGTGGGAGTGGGGATGGGGAAAGACAAGGCTCTTCAGCTTTCAGACAGTTTCTCAGCAGAAGCGTGTAAAAGCCCCTGATCCTGTGCCAGAGGCCATTACGGAAAGGCTCTGTGCACTTCCCTGCCAATGAATGCATTGAGGAGCCGAGGCACGTTGTGGAGGTGAGCTGCCCTGAAGCTGCTGAGGAGGCCAGCGTGGGCTGCCCGGCCAGGGTGGGATGGGAGCCCTGGGGCAGCCCTTGCTTGCTGTCCCTGCAGTTGACCACGTGGTGCCGGAGCCCGAGGGCAGCCTGGCCGAGGCGCTGGAGCGGTGGCGGGAGTGGGCGGACGGCAAGGCCTGCTGCGACTACGCCCTGCACGTGGACATCCCTCGCTGGAGCGACCGCGTCCGGCAGGAGCTGCACGCCATGGTCCAGGAGAAAGGTCTGTGTCCTGTGGCTGCCTGTCCCCGGCCAGGCGGGGCGAGAGGTGGCTGCGCCGCTGGGTGCCTGCAGGGCTCTGCACAGCTGCCAGCCGGAGCTGTGCCCGCGGGGCGGCTGTGGGGAGGGTGGCCAGAGCAGGCAGCCTGGCCTACCCAGCTCACCCCTCTCTCCTCTCTGCCCTGCCCCAGGTGTTAACTCCTTCATGGTGTACATGGCCTACAAGGATTTGTACCAGATGTCCAACACTGAGGTGAGACCCCCCTGCACCGCCATGGTTGTGTTGATTCAAGGAGCAGTGCAGGGTGAGAGCCATGGTGGGCGTGGGGCAGCTCATAAGGCTGGTACCTATTGCCCCTGGCCGGTCCTTGCTGCTGCTCCCCTCTACCCTGGCTGCCTGTGCAGGGCTGCTCCGGGCTGTGCTGTGGGCTGGTTGTGCTCCTGCACTGCAGGTGGAGACACGGGTCTAGTGTGGAGATCACCAAGAACATCTGCTGGTGACTCCGTTCTTCAGAGAGCTGGTCCCTGCACAGCCAGAGCTCTGCCTGGCATGGCTACGCTGGGTCCTGCTGCTGCCAGGGCCATGGGTGGAAGGGCATGAGGGGTGCCAGGGCCCTGGGCAGCCTGCTCACTAATAATTTCTTGTCTCTCTTTTAGCTGTATGAGATTTTCAGCTGCCTGGCAGAGCTGGGTGCCATAGCTCAAGTTCATGCAGAAAATGGGGATATAATTGCACAGGTAACTAACTACTTCTGGTATACAAGAAGTAGAAATCTCTATCAGGCAGATTTGATGTGGGGCATTAGTAAAATGGCTCTGAAGGTGGACATCTTGTGCAAGGTGATATCTTTGCTGTTCAGCAGCAATATCAAAGTTGGCAAGAGTTTTTGTTGTGAATATCGTGTGCACAAGCGAATGTGAAATAGTGCATGAGCAATTACCTAAATGGAAGTGAGTGTCCATCAAGTAGGATATGTTTGCTGTAGCTGCCTTCAGTGAGGAGAGGCAGAGACCTTTGCCTTGCACATAACAAACCAGGAGAGGTAAAGTCCATTGAGAACTGCCTTGGCAAGGGAGATTTTCTCCCTGTAAGCAAACAGGTAGCTAATGAAGCTGGATTTACAAGGCAGATGTTCTGAGGGACATGGTTGAGTGATCAAGTGGGTAGTGTGTATTGGCCTGCTGTGCTGTAATTGGTGCTGGGTGACAGAAGGTCCAAATGTTTTCAATTCTCATTGAGACGCAGAAGACATTGCTCAGTTAAGCTCTACAACTATTTGGTTTTTTCTCTCTCTTGTTCTTGGGAGTTGAAGGAGTATGAACCAAGAAGTCATTCTTTGAGCATCTTTTCAGACTACAAGAATTAGTTTTTGTTTGGACTTTTTAGAGCTGCAGTGCACAGTTGGATGGCTCCTTCACATGAGAACCGAGTGGTCTGAGGAATTGTATCAGCCAGAGCTTATCTTTATTTTAGCACCTGCCTAATCATAAAATGCCCCAAAATTACTAATTAGTAGCGCTTCACAGACCTGGGAACTGGAGAGGATTGGGGAGTTTTGTAGCCCTGTTTTGTTGCCACATTGTTCTTGTTTCACTGAAGTTGGTTTAACTCAGTGCCTGCCCTCCCATTGCCCCATGTTCCCTCCTTCTCTTTCAAATCCCTTGAGGGTACAGCAGCCTCTCCCCATGCTTGGTGGTCCCACAGGACATAGGGTGTTGATGGTCCTGAGGGAAGGGCTTGACACAGAAGGGATCTGCATTTTGTGGTCGATAGTTTCAGTCCTGTGATATCCCTCTGCTCTTTTGATGTCCTAGGAACAAGCCAGGATGTTGGAGATGGGAATAACAGGCCCTGAAGGCCATGTGCTGAGCAGACCTGAGGAGGTAAGATCAGAGGACAGCTCAGCCTTGCTTCACTGAGGAGTTTTCCCAGTCACAGAAGGGCTCAGTGTGTTCAGTGGGGCCAAGCAGGCGTCAGGGCAGGGGAGAGTGTGTGTACGTCCAGGGGTATCCATTTTTACAGGCACTGCTGTCTTTTTCATCAGCAGCCCAGGAAAGTGCAAGATGCATGTTTCTGACAGACATTTCTTAGTTGTGCTTGAGTTGCCCAGCAGAGACAGAAGCCCTAGTTCTGAGTCTCACAGAGAGGAATCAATCAACCAAAATCTCTGTATGGCTGTAGCAGTCTTTGAGGCTGCTTTGGGGGCATTTGTCTTATGTAGGCGACTCCACAGGTGTGAGAAGCCTAAGAAGAATCTACTGATGTGTTTTAGAATTCACTGTTCACATTTAAGTGCTGACAGATTCCAGCCTTTTCCTCCTTTATATTTGCTTAGTCTGCAAAGAGTGCTTCAGAGGCAGGCGGACGAAGCCATTGTTTGAAGGAGTGGCAGGGAAAGAGAAGGGGAATTCTCTGGTTACAATTCATTGTCAGAACACTAATGAGATTACTTCTAATTTTAGCTTGTATGGATTTTTCTGTTTGGTCCATTAATATAAGTTGAGTCTAATTTTAGATGGATTCCCTTCCTATAACTCCCTGCTGAGAGGTGCTTTGACTTCCCACAGCATGTGAGAGAAAAAAACAATAGGAATTTGGTACAGTAGCGAAGTTGAGCAGGGAAGCACAGGGACAGATTTGTACTTGAGGTTCTTCTGAAATAAAATCAGTTGTCTTAAATTAAAAGTGTAGGAAGTTGGCTGTGTTTGGACTACTAACAACATAAATGGCCTAGTGTAATAATAGTACTTACTCTCTTTGAAATACAAGAATATAAAGCATTTTCCTGTACAGGGAAGAGTCTCAGTGTCAAACACAGTAGCTCAGAGTCCCTCTTATTTTTATGACTCTAACCTGTTGCCACTAGTTGGCAAGCTGAAGTGCAATTACGGGAAGCTGTGGTAGTGCCCAGATTTGAGAACTGTCCTGTTACCATAAGCAGTGCAGATCTCATCCAAAGCCAATAAAACATTGTTAGGTGTTTGATCTTGAAATGCCATTAAAGTATAAGGCAAGTGAGAACAGTGCAAGACTGTGGATATTATGCATTCAGCCAAATTCAGATCTCATTGCCTTTGAAAATAAAGTGTCCTTCTTTCAGAACATACTCTTCCTTGGAAAACGTTAGGTGGAGCACAAATGACCACGTAAAGCCTGCAGACAGATGGCAAAGCATTAGGAGAGTGCTCTGTGGCTCTGTGGGTCTTCTCTGTCCTGGAGGGACCTCAGTGGGGGTTAAAGGCATGTTCTTCTGTCAGGGGATGGTGGTGACTTGGCAGGGCAGGATGATGCAGCTCCAGATGGTAACCTGCTCTGAGGGTGTGCAGTGATGGCTGTTTGCTCCTGTCCAGGTGTTAAACCCCATCAACTACTGCAGCCCTAAGTATGGTGATAAAAAATCACTTCTCACTTAAATTTCTGTTTTAAGAGTCTTTAAGAAGAGAAAAACCTCTTTTCACTGTACAGCAAATAGATCTGCAGAAGTATGAGAGAAGTGCATGTGTGTCTGGATGCAGCGCTCTGCTTTTCTGCCCTGGGACATTTCGGCTGGCATGGCCCCAGACATTGCCCTGGGGGCTGGATAATTATGTCTTTTTAAGGCTTCTGTTTTGAACTTTCTCAAGCCAACACTTGAAGCCAAATGGAGGAAACACTTGGAGAGCTCTGGGGCTGAGCTCAGGCTGGGCACAGGCTGATGTAATGGTCCAAAGATATCCCTCCTGGTGGAAATCTACCCTCCACTAACAGCAGGACAGTGAGATGGGGCGGCTGTCAGCAGGCTGGGGCAAGCAGAAGCTGCACTGCAGGATGGCCAGGCCTCAAACACGAGCTGCCTGCCAGCGTGCAGCCCTCTGCACCCTGCCATGGGTGTGACAGGGGACATGTGGTTAAACCTGCTGCAGCTGTAGGACGGCCTGGAGCAGGGGAATGCTGTGAAAGGGTGGACCTTGCCACTCCCTGGCTGCAGCCTGCAGGCTGGGCTGGGCAGCAGTCCCTGGGCTGCCATGAGAGCTGGAACCAGGCAGTGGAAAGAACAGCAGATGCAGCTCTGCTGGGCCCTGACAGGGCTCAGACAGTGCTCCTGTGCCAGGCATTGTGCTGCTGTAGCCTGCCTGTGGGCCAGGCCCTGGGGAGACAGAAGCATCCCCCCTCAGGTCTGCCTGATGAAACTGCCCTGGGGGCATCAGGGGTAACAGCGAGGGCACAGGGTGTCCGCAGCAATCAGAGATGTGTTGGGAGTAGCAGGGGCTCGTCCCTGCCCACCCAGGGCTCCTCTGCAGCTGTGCGCCATCCTCTCTTGCAGCTGGAAGCAGAAGCTGTCTTCCGGGCCATCACTATTGCCAGCCAGACCAACTGTCCTCTCTACGTGACTAAAGTGATGAGCAAAAGTGCTGCTGACCTCATCTCACAAGCCCGAAAAAAAGGTGAGTGGCGGCTGGTGCTGCGCTCAGCCTGGTGCTGCCACCAGGATGCTGGATGATGTGGTCCTCGTGTCCTCGTGGTTGTTTTGCCAAGATCAGCACTGTGCTTCAAGTGCTGTCTAGTGCTTCCCCTTCTGCTAGGGAGCAGTTAGCTTAGGAGTTTGCCTGACTTGTGAAGGGCAGGGTGACACTGCAGTAGCATGGAGCCACCTCCTGTTGACAGTCAGGTAGCATCAATATGTGGGGCACAGGTAGGAGGAATGTGTTAAACACCACAGTTTGTCCGCAGCTGTGAAGGGCTCAATGAGGATGCTTGTTCAGTGCATGTGGGTTGTGCTACTCTGGCCTCCCTTTGAAATGCTCACCCCTTGGAAGTGCTTGGGTGCCCTTTCAGGATGCTGGGAGCTCCCTTTATCAGTGGTGCTGGAGCACAGAGATGCCCCACAAGTGCTGGCATGTGCACGGCTCTGTTCAGTGGGCTCTGTGCCCCTGCCCCAGGAGGTGTGAAGGGAGATTCTGGTGCATGAAGGATTTGTGCCCTTGAGCAGGAGGACCCTATGGTGATGGCATGGGTCTGGGTATTCTCAGGACATTGCAGGCTGTTGGTAGTGCTGTGGAGCAGAGAATGCCACCGGGCTCCACCTAAACACTGCTCTTTCTGTGCCCTCCTGCAGGCATTGTGGTGTTTGGTGAGCCCATCACGGCCAGTCTGGGGACTGATGGAACACACTACTGGAGCAAGAACTGGGCAAAGGCTGCAGCATTTGTGGTCTCTCCGCCTCTGAGCCCAGACCCAACCACTCCTGACTACCTTAACTCCCTCCTGGCCAGGTAAGCGACAGCTCTGCTGGGGATACTGCTAGGAGAAAGTGCCTCTGGGTAGGGAAGAAAGGTTAGTCCAGCCTGAACAACTTCACTGTAGGTATGTAATGAACTGAGCAGTGAAATGGCTCTCACTCCAAGCCATGTTGGTTTGTCTTCAAGAGTGGAGGGAAGACATGTTAAGCTTAACATCACTAATGAGAAAAATACCAGTAGTCATGAACCATTTTAAAAGCCCTGAAGAAGACAGAGAAATGAGGACAAGCTAAAACAGACTTGTCAATGGAAGGATTCACCGAGCTGGAGAAGTGGGGAATGGATGCTTGGGTTGGGATGCCGCATCAGCACGGAGAGCATTACAGGTTAGACAGGCTGCTAGGAACCCCAGTCAAATGCAAAGCAGATATATCCACACACCTATGCAGCTGAGGAGAGCATTACAGGTTAGACAGGCTGCTAGGAACCCCAGTCAAATACAAAGCAGATATATTCACACACCTATACAGCTGAGCAGCAGCAGAACCTGCTGAGTGCAGGAGACCTTCAGGAGCAGCTCTTGCACATCTGGCTGGGATGGCAGGTTGTTTTTTCATCCTGAAGGAAGATGGTAAAAAAAGGATTTTGTGAAAACAAAGACAAACCAAAAAAGTACTTCAGCAATTTGTAATGACCTTGCACAGTTACACTCCATTCTCTCACTGGCAAGGCCAGCGCAGTGGCTGAGGACACTGAATGTTTCTGCCCTGTCTGTGTGCCGTGTGTCCATCCCCCTCCACTCTCAGGCCATGTTTGTACATCAGTTGTGTGTGTGCTGCCTGATCTGTTAGCCAGGGGAATGGCTGGCACTGAGAGGGTTGTAAATGGAAATGTCCTTTGAGGTAATGCTGGAAACATCTCTACCAAGATGAACAAGGGATGAGGAGTCACTAAGAGGTGTCTCCAGCACAGCATGTTAGGATAAACCTGGGTTGTGCCAGAGTGGAGATGCTGTGTCTGGGTGTAAGAGAAGTGCCAGTGCATTTGCAGTCTGAGTATGCAGTTTACCCTGCATTTTGCATGAGGTGTTCGTTTGTCAGTGAACAAGAGACCCCTCAGTGCACACTGGATGTATTGTGTAGGTGCAGGTCTTCACAAGTGGCAAGGAAATGTGAGCCCAGCTCCTGAACTGGTTTTCTACTCCTTACCTTCCACTTCCAATGTAGCCCAGAACTCAAAGAAGACACAAGCAATTCTTGGTCCCTGCAGCTCATAGGTGTCTGTCCTGGCACCTCTGCCATACCGTTTTCTGTGAGGCTGCAGCAGGAGGAGAGACTGTGAGGTTCCAGCGGGGCTGGATGGCGTGTGTGTCTCCAGCAGGAAGCGTGTTGTGTCATCATTCTGGGCCTCTGTCTGTACAGTTCATCTGGCATATGGCAGAAATGGTCAGAGGAAGGTGGAGATTACCAGTGGATTAGAGCAGATTTGCAGCCTCAAGGGGAGTCACTGTCTGCACTGCTGAGGTGCTGGAGGCCCCTTGCCTCTTGCAGGCAGTGCTGGGAGCTGGCCTGCCTTGCTCTGCTTCCTTTTGCCCGGCAGCAGTGACTTTCCAATTGCTGCCTGTCCAATGTTACCTGAGGACTCAGCAGCCACTGGATGACTTCAGGGAGCCATGGACAGCTGCTTGCCTGCCTTGTCTGTGGGCAGCTCTTCCTCTTTCCTAGGAGCAGGATGGGTCAGGGTATCCCATCTGTCCAGGTGCCCTTTGGCAGAGGGTGACGAGGCCCCAGTGAAGCGTTTCTGGGCATCCTGCAGAGCTGCTTCTGGGCAGTCCCAGCTCCCTCCATCCCACTGCAGCAGGCTTTCGTGGGCTGGGGGAGGACGGTGCTAGCTCTCAGCATGCAGGAGCTGGCATGCACAGTGCAGGGCTGGCTTGTGCAACTGGGACACAGCCCTGGAGCAGAGAGGCCTCTTCCTCCCTGTTGTGGCAGAAGGGTTCTCTCAAGCAGACCTGACAAACTGCCAGAAATGGATTCCAGTAGGAAAGGACATCTTCTGGCCTGACACAAAGACCAGCATGTTCCCTAGGACCTGAGCTGTTGACTTTTCTTTTGTACAGGATGCTGTGCATGCTGGGGTGGGTGGCCCAGCATGGCAGAGGTCTCTTGCCCCCAGGGGCTGGATCAGGTGGAAGTCTTCAGGCTGAGGGACTGTGGAAGTGAGGGTGCAGAGTAAAAAAACTGAGCTGGGGGCTGCTTGTGGCCAGAGGAAATCCATATCATGTGTCTGTTGCTGTCTGACTGCAAACGCCTGACAGTGGGTTTGTTCCACCCCTCTGCAGTGGTGACCTGCAGGTGTCGGGAAGTGCCCACTGTACCTTCAGCACTGCGCAGAAAGCCATTGGCAAGGACAACTTCACAGCGATCCCAGAGGGAACCAATGGCGTAGAGGAACGGATGTCTGTCATCTGGGACAAGGCTGTGGTGAGAGCCCAACCAGGGGAGGGGCAGAGTGGGAAGAGGTGGTTGCCATCTCACGCGCCCGTGCTACTGCCCCGTAGAGCTGGGCACCCAGCTTGTTCCCTCTCTGGCTTTGAGAGTCACGTCAAGCTGGGGCAGGAGAGGTGGTGGTTGCAGGCTTGGGCTGAACATCCAGAAGCTGTAACTGTGCCCCCAGTTCTTGGTCTGTCTGGCACTAGCTAGTAAGATCAGCCTCAGAAGCTTGGGCCCAGCCAGCCAGCACCTTGTGTGGGAGTGAGGAAGGTGCTTCCCAGGGCTCTTACTCACCCTTTCTCCATAGATGGACTTAGCTCTCTTTGTGTGTGTGCAGGCCACTGGAAAGATGGATGAAAACCAGTTTGTGGCTGTGACAAGCACTAATGCTGCCAAAATCTTCAACCTGTATCCACGAAAAGGGAGAATAGCAGTGGGCTCGGACAGCGATCTGGTTATATGGGATCCTGATGCAGTAAAAATCATCACAGCAAAAACCCATCAGTCTGTAAGTCCTCTGCTCTTCTGTGTGAACGCTGGAGGGTGGCGGGTGAGTAGTTTTGTCGCCTGGCTGCTGGGAGCCTGGTGCTGTCCTGCTTGGCTCTGAGGAGGAGGGACTGAGCCCAGGCTCTGGGCAGTGCCTGTTGTGGCCAGGGATTGAATGTCCATGAGCCCGAGGCACATGGGGCTTTTTTCCCCCTGCTGGAGTATTCTTCTTCTGACCCTGGCCTATGCAGGTGGGAAGACACATTCCTCCTTACCTTGGTTCCTCTTCCAGGCACAAATTTTTTTCCTGGCATTGCCACAGTGCTTTGTTTCTGCCTTACCTCAAGCCTAGGTCCTGCTTTGTCTGCTCTGGGAGTTCTTCCTCGCGCTGAGCTTCAAACCAGCAGGTCCTGGTTCATGTTGGGGACTCTGGTGGGCTTTTACTGTGAGGGGCTAGTGAGCTACAGGAGGCCTCTGAGCATGCAAGGCTTTAGGGGTGTCTTCTGCCTGCATTGGTGACTCCAGCAGTGAGGTGTGGGGACTGACCCACCCTGAGTGGGCAGACTGTGCACTTGTCCCTCCTGACCATCATCCTGGGGTTGCTGCAGGTGGCTGAATACAACATCTTTGAGGGGATGGAGCTCCGTGGGGCCCCACTGGTTGTCATATGCCAGGGGAAGATCATGCTGGAGGATGGCAACCTGCATGTGACCCAGGGGACTGGACGATTCCTGCCCAGCAGCCCTTTCCCTGACTACGTCTACAAGCGCATCAAAGCCAGGAGGAAGGTGAGGAGGTGGGGATGCCAGGAGACAGAGTTGGGTTATTGGTAGCCCAAATTGCTCTTATTAACTGGTTGGTTTTCATTTGCTGTTCTTGCTGGACCCTGTTAGCAGTGCTGCAAACTCCTGGTGTATTTTGAATATACAAAATGACTGAGGCTTGGATAGGGAGCCCTTTGTGTTAGTGATGTGCCATGATGGAGACAGATGCTCCTTAAGGTTAGCAGTGGTAATGTCTCTCTTCATCCCGTCCTGCTGCGCAGGGGTCTGGAGGGAAACACTGTTTAAAATGAAGAGATTGGCCAAAATCGCCTTCTCCTCCCTGATATGTGCAGCATAAACCCCATCTGGGGGATAGCCTCTTGCACTGGCTCTGCACACCTTACAGGGCAGTGGGGCTGTGCCAGGCCTCAGTGCTGCAGGACTATAGCAATGTGACATCCTTCTGCAGGGGGACTGAGGAGCTGATAGAGCTTGGTGTTCTCTGGGCTCAGAAAAGTGTCATTGTCCTCTTCTCTCTGGTGACAGATGGCAGAGGTGCATGCTGTGCCCCGGGGCTTGTATGACGGACCCGTGTTTGACCTGACCACCACCCCCAAGGGGGGCACCCCTGCGGGGTCAACCAGGGGGTCCCCCACGCGTCAGACCCCGCCCGTCAGGAACCTCCATCAGTCTGGATTCAGCCTGTCAGGTGAGTACGTGCTGTGCCTGGGCTGGGAGGGGGCAGAGCCACTGGCCCTATGTCCCTGTCCCTGGCCTGGGGCAAGGGGCAGTTAGAGGGCAAGGGGCAGTTGGTGGCCTGCACCAAGGTAAGCACAAGAGTGGCAGGGCAAGATCCCATGTGTCCCTTAAAGGGCATGGCTGGAGCTGCACCTTGCAGGAGCAGCCAGGCAGACTGCCTGGAGGCCACTGTGGCCGTGGAGGCCAGCACAGCATCCGATGCTGTTCCTGCTGTGTGGGTCTGTTCACAAAGCATCTGCAGAGACGTTACAGCCACTGCGGCTCTGAGCTGCTGCTGGAGTTGGAGAGGGAGCAGGTTGCAGTAGATAGCCTCTGGAGGGCCTTGGCAGGACTCCAGGCTGCCTGACTGCTCAGTCTGTGAAGAAGGTGCTCTTAACTTTACTTTGCCCGTTCCCTTTGTACTCTGATCCTATCCCAGGTACCCAGGTTGATGAGGGCATGCGCTCAGCGAGCAAGCGCATTGTCGCGCCCCCGGGAGGCCGCTCCAACATCACCTCCCTGAGCTAAATGTCCCGGCTGAGGAGGAGACAAAACCCTGTTCAAGCAAAGGAGGAAAAATGGTACATTGGTGTTGAAGAATGAAAAGAAATAAACCTGTTCTGAAGAATCAATAAGCCTCAAGCCTTATGTTTCACAAATGCTACTTGCTACCTAGCTTTAAAGATGTTGCTTCATTTTGTTTTTGCATAGCCTTAAAGTTCTGTTGTTGTTACTGTTGTGGGTTTGGTTGGGTTGTGTTTTGCTCTTCCTCTCTGTATGCATGCTGCTCGGACAGGTTGCTCGGTTCAATGTTATTGGTGTTGAACGTGTGTGGGATGCCGTGGTGTGGGACAGTGGGAATGGCCCACAGGGCGACCCGGCCAGGCAGGTGAGGGGCAGGGTCTGGCCGGGGGCAGGATGTCGGATGGGGAGGGCAGGTGCACTGAGCTCATAGGGAGAGGTGGTCTGTCACGTTCATCTCCTTCATCTCCACCCAAAGCTCTGGCGTTTCATCATGAGGCCTGTGGGGGAGCTCGAATCATCTCTGTAACAGCTGTCACAGCACCTTGTGTAAGGAGTTTTACTACTTTGTACACTTTATTAAAAAAAAAGTTGTTCCTTCAAACAGCTCATGTTGTCGGTTGGCTCTTCTCTTCCTCGGGCCCCTGCAGCTTGGCAGGGGCAGTGCCCAGCTGGGAACTGGGCTGGGCAGCACAGGGGTTTGGGGGGTGTTGGGGCTGGAGGGGCAGCAGCATGCAGTGCTCGCTGCTACACCTGTCAGGGTGTTGGTGTGGCTTCTCAGGCAAAGGTAAAGGTATTGGCAGAGCAGCACAATGCAAGTGTTTGTAACAGCAGTCCAGTTTGTCCACGCAGTCTCTGAGCCTGGCCTGGCCACCATGGGCTGTGGCTGCCTGGCAAGAGCTGTGCCTGTCCTCTGTGTGTTGACAGGGACCAGCTCCACGTGGCGCTGCCTGGGCATGGCTTTGGGGCCATCCTGGCCAGGCAGCCTTGGAGGCTGCTTTCTGTGGACTCCTGTCAGTGAAATGCTCCCCTTCCATCAGGCATTGTCTGTTAGAAGGAAAGGCACTGCCCTACAAAGCTTGCAAAGCATGTAAAAAAAAGTGATTTTTGTTTAAAGACTACAGAATTAAGGGTCAGTTTTGGCTATGCTAAACAAATACACTTTTCCCTCTCCTTCTTTAGTATTTGACCTTGAAATATTTTTTTTACGTGTCTGCAACTCAGGCAGGGCAAGCTGTCTCTGCCGCAGTCCTTAAAGGGACCAGGCTGTAATAGTTGTGCCAGGGTGGGGAATGCTGTGCTTACAAGCATTGTCAAGTTCTTCCATCAAGTAATTTAGGCTTTTGCCTGTTGCCTGGTAGAGAATAAGCTGAGACTGTGCCTCTGTGTACAGAGGAAGAGGGGAATAGAGAGATGGTTGTAGAAACCTTTAAATTTCTACATTTTAAAATTTTTAAAGATGCAATGTTCTTTCCATTTTTAAGGACTTCAGTTGTTTTGGGGCTTTTCTGACCAGCCAGTGGAGAGGTATTTCTGCAGCAGCAGATTTTTCCCTAGTGAGGAGCAGAGCTGGGATTTCAGATAAATACACTTATGGTAGGTGCACCTCTGCCTGCACCAGAGCAAGGCAGCGATGGCGATGTGCTGTGCAGGAGACAGGGACAGCTGTCAGCACAGGCCTGCTGGTGCCAGACCTGCTGGAGGACTGGGCAGAGAGCCGAGGATCCATGGAGAATGCTGGAGGTGCTCTGGATAGCCTTTCAAGCAACAGGACTTCTCAGTGGGGTGGAGACTCCATGTCTCTCTGCCTTGGACTCATCATTCCCAGGAAGGCTATCCTCACTGTTCCTGAGGACAGTTCCTGCTTAAATCAAGTGTGATTTCAGTGGTAGAGACATTCAAAATATACATTTAAATTCCTATCTGATTTTGGAAGCCAAACTCCAACAAATTCAGTGAGCTGCAGCAGTTGTAACATGATGGTGAATGTATTTTTCAGGCTAGACTGGTAAGGCATCTGGATTCACCAGCACCTGGTTGTTACAGCTTGGTGTCCACATCTGTCTGCACATTGGCCACCGACCATGCCAGCCCTGCTGGGTACATGGAGAGAGCACTAATGGGCAGGAAACCTTTGCTGCCTCCTCGCAGCTAAGGAAGGAGCTCATCTCCAGCCTCCTGTGCCCCCTCACAGGATGTTTGCAGGAGCTGTCTGTAAGCAAAGGCCACTTTTGTCACAATGCATTGGTGAAGATCCTGCATCTGGGAGCCACCTCTTCCCGCTGGGGAACCAGCCATGAGCCCATCCATGGGAATGCCAACATCTGCAGAGCCCTGTGGCACAGCTGTGGGCACCTCCCAGCACGGTGCAGCACTGCCTGCATGGTGACACCAAGGGCTCTGGCACCTGCCAGCCAAGCCAAAGTAGTGAAAACTGTCTTATCCGTTGTCTTGTGGTCCCGTTCCTGCCCTCAGGAAAGGCAACATGATAGGATCTGTCTGACCAGCTGTGGCCCATTGCAAGGCAGCCCCCACAGCCTCTCATAGACCCTTGGTCTGTGGGATGAGCTGAGGGAGGGGTGCCCCAGCTCTCCTCCGTGCCCTGGGCTGCTGGCACGGTCCCAGCAGCAGCAGAGGACAAGTCCACGGCCTGGCATTGTGAAGGTCGGTGGGTGGGTGAGCCCCAGTGCCACGAGGAGTCCCCTGCAGGGGCTGAGCTGCTCTCAGAGGTTGATGTTCTGATTGTCCTCCCTGTGTGGGCCGCCACTTTTTGTCTCTTGGATGCTGTCATGGTGGGCTCTTACCCTTGGGATAGAAAAGGATGATTGAACTGTGAGGAAAAGCCCAGGCAGTGCCAAGACCCCATAGAGGTACAGCTGCCTTGGAGCTGCCCACTGCCTGGCCTGAGCTGCCCCTCGCTGCACAGTTCCTCCAGCCCTGAGTGCCCCAAGCTCCTCCAGCCCTGGTGCCCCAAACTCCTCCAGCCCTGGTGCCCCAAGCTCCTCCAGCCCCGAGTGCCCCAAACTCCTCCAGCCCTGGTGCCCCAAACTCCTCCAGCCCTGAGTGCCCCAAACTCCTCCAGCCCTGGTGCCCCAAGCTCCTGAGCCCTGAGTGCCCCAAGCTCCTCCAGCACAGCCCCCCCTGCCCTGTGCAGCCCCCCCAAAACTGTCACAGGCTTTGGCAAGGGCCAGTGCCTCTGCTGCTGCCTCTGGATCAAAACTTACTTTTCTCTGTTGAAAACAATGAAGTCTCTCTGGAGCATTTCCAGGTGCTTCTGGAGGTGGCTGGCCTTTCATATTGGAATGGAAAAATAAAAGATTTAGGGAATAAATTCACAGTTTACACAGAAGAACATTGCAAGGGGCAGTTTCAATGACACATGGCAATATGTTTAGGCACAGAGCATCTTTCGCCCTGCAGTGGGGAGAATGGCATTAAGGCTCTCCTCTTGCAGTAAAGCAGTGCATACACATTCTGCCCTTCGCCACAGGGAAGATGGAGACAGCTTTAGGAATAAAGTTGGTCACAATGGAAAAAATCCTCTGTTCAGTTTACTGTGGTCTTGCTAGATGGCAGTCATTGAAAAATGAAAGGCCTACTATGCTTGTACCTGTTTGCTCTCACCTGGGATGAATTGCTTTTGCTTGTGTCTTTCTCCTTCTTAGCCAAGCGCTTTTTTTTTTTGTGAAGAGGTTTGGATTCCAGGATCATTTCTTCCAGTTCAAAGGTTGGGTCACAGTTCAGTCTGCCTTTCTGGAGTGGAGAAAGAAGTGGCCTTAAGCGATCAGAGCCTGTCTTAAGGAGTCTCTCATAACCTGGACTGCATTTGGGAGCTGAATTTTGTAAAAAAATGCATTAATTATAATTGCACATGCAGCCAAGAGCGCTGGCCATACTCCTGATATACTTTATCAGTCCCTTCAGATATGGACGATATTCAAGGTGTCACGGTGGCTCCTTTTGTGCTCCTGCTTCTACTCTGCCCTTTGCCTGCTTTGGAGTGGCAATGAGGATGAGGACAGTCCTGGCTGGGTTGTGCCTTTTTGAGAGTAGCACAACAGCCCAGTGGAACTGGTCTTCAAGCAACAGAGAATTATACCCACCAGAGAGAAACCCAGCAACAAGGGCAGATTTACAATTTACAAATATTCATAGTTTAGCCCAACTTCTGCTGAAAACCAGTTGGAGTAGTTGGACTATTCTTTATAAGGGTTATGTTAGTTATGTGCTGTTTTAATTCAATTTAAAAAGGCCCATAAATACAACTCTAGTTCATGTGCTATTTACTGTTAACAATGAGCTTGTTGGGGAAGCATTTCAGGAGAAAACAATTCCCCTAAGATGGTGGGTGATCTCCAGGCTGCTGCTGAGTCCCTCCTGGTGCCCTGGGGTTTTGGACGTGGGGAGCAGCATTGCTCAGAGCATGGCTCAGCACGAGGGGGCTCACAGGCACCGTCCCTCCCACACAGATGCACAGCTCAGTGGGCTGTAGCACCAGTTCTGCACCCAGAAATTCTGGGAACATTACAAACAGGGCATATCAGTGTGGGGGCACCCACACTATAGTCTCCCTCCATTACTCTTTGCTGCACACTCACGGAAGAGACAGCTCTGCCTGGGTCTCTCTTTTCTCCTTGTGACACCTGATGCTTCAGTGGAAATTTGTCAGAATGCCCCAGTGCTGGGTGTGAGGAACCCTTGCACTCAGATGGCCTTACCACAGGAATGAACTCTGGCAGTATTCTTTTCTGGAGAACAGCATCCCAGTTCACATCAGACAGGTACGGGAAGGACTGGATGTCCTTGAGCTGAGAAAAACGTTTCTCGGGGTTCAGCTCGAGCAACTGCAGCAAGAGGTAAAGGGGAGAGATGAGACCATCCCACAGGGCACCCATTCTGTGGAGCACGGCTGAGGACACGTGGGGCCAGAGACACTGCCTTGACGCTGGCATTTGGAGCAGTGCCTCTCCTGCTCTGGCTCGGAGTCCCTTCACCGGGGTATGCCACAGGCTCACAAGATCTGCCTCTGCTCACTCCCATTTTTACAAATTACTTTTATCCCCATTGTACAAGCAGGCAATGAGACAGTACAGTGGCATTAAACAATTTGTCCAATGTTAAAAACAAGCATTTGTTTGGAATAGGAAGTTCCACTCAGGTGTTTGTGCTTTTAGTACTGGATCAGTAAAACATCCTCTTTTCTCACTCTACTAAAGTAATACTCTATTCCAGTGTGAAAGTGTGCCTTCACACTGCTCATTTTCATAATTTTTTAACATTGCTGTAGGGATTACTTGTGTGGAAGGAAAGGGTTGAGGTGGTCTCTGTTCAAGGGTTACACATTGCATAAACTCCCGATACCTGGCCCTCCTAAAACTCAGCAGGAAAAGCAGAGGATCCAAAGGCTTTGGGGAATTTACAGGCAAGGTGACGTGCAGAGCCCTGCCCTGGCGTGCAGCCAGGCACCAGCCGTGTCCCCAGAGCCCGGCTGCCTCTGCAGAGCCCTGGGCAGCCCAGCCAGCGCTGCGGCTCCGCAGCACAAACACAGAAATGCACAGCGATGGCTGAGCCGGGACGGAGCCACAGCTGGCGTCATGTACAATGCATATGGCTGCTAAACCAGATGCAAAGGAGCGCTGGGACATTTAAATAACTGCGACACTGTATTATTTATTCACATGGGAGCCTCCATGACTTGCGGCCTGCTGTGGTCCAGGTTTTCCTGCTGGAAAACCAGCAGGAAACACACAGCCAGCATAGCAACACACAGGACATCTGCAGCAAATATTCCTGTATTACTGTTAAGCTTAATGAAATACTGGCTTCATTGAATTTTCAACAAATGGAGATATTCTGCAATTGTCTTTCTGGAAAATACACCATGATTCTGTCCCAGCAAAGAATTGACAGTCTCTTTTTGTTAAAATGTTTGATAATCTATTTCATTAGAAATTATAAAATACATATATATATATTATTTGGAACAAAAAACAGTTGAAATCTACATGAAGTACTACTTCATTGCCCACACTTATTTGAGATTAAAAAACTATTTACATACTTCCTTAAAATTTGCTGCCAGTGCTGCTATGCAGGGTGCAAGTTCTCAGCTTTGCTGCCACTGTTAAGCCCAAGTCTTGTTTATTGAAGCTATGGCTTCATTTCAAATGGGATTTCAGCTTCAAAATTATTCCAGTAATGATTTTGAAGCAATTTTTGTAACAGCTTTATTGAAAAAAAATTGCAATGGTGCATAAACCACACGGCATCAAAATATTACGACAGCGTCAGCACTTCTTGCAAATATTTCCATTGCTGGAAAAAATGTTTCTTGAGGATTAAAAAAAATGTGATTCTTGGAGTAAATTTATTGACACACGTATCAATATCTGCTTCTAAGTGAGTTAATTCCAGAGGGCACAGCTCTGGAAGCCAAGGCTGCAGCAGCTGTCCCCGCGTCCCGCCCGGAGCAGCGCAGCTCGCTGCGCGGCCCTGGTGCAGCTGACGTTTGTTTGTCACTCCGCGCTCTGCAGGTGCCTGACCCGGCCTGGCCATTGCAGGCGCAGGCACCTGGCACCGCCAGCCCCTCACCTTCCTGATGAGCCCCACCATGCCCGGGCTCCACGCCGCTGGGAACGCCACCGCCGCCGTCCTGAGCACGCGAGCGATGTCACCCGGGGAAGCGTTGGACCGAATGTGGTACGGCCTCTGTGGGAAACACCACAAGACAAGCGTGAATTTGTCTGCTTTTCAGACTTCTTGGGGAATCTGGTTAGAGCACAGAAGCTTCATACAGTCTCACTGTGCAGTCCCCAGCCTCCTGTGGGACATCTCTCCCTTGTGCCATGGCTCAGTCGGAAAAACAGAATGTCAGCAAGAACTACACTAATAACTGGACATTTAACAGCAGGACAGGCAGGAGCAAACCCCAGAAGTCAGGGTTATCAGCCAGTGGGAATTTGCTTGGACTTTTCATTGTTTTTATCTTAAAAGGCTGTGACAAATAATGGTGTGGTTAGACCACTCCTGATACTCCCTGTAAAACGTTTTTCACCCATGCTGGGGACAATGCCCGTGAAAAACAAGCTGTTGCTTGTTTGCCTTGCCCCCTTATATCAACCCAGAGGGCCTCACAGGGAACTGCTACAAGACGTTGTTCTGTATTGCAGCAGCTTCTCTGAGCTCTTAGCCATGATCAGAATAACCCTGGTGAAGATGTGATCTCTGATTCCTCTGCTGTGACAAGTCCTAAAGCCTTGAATTCAGCTTGGCCATCTCACCTCACCTCTGCTGTAAAGCGTTACCGCTCCCCAGAGCGTGTCCAAGGGCAGAGCAAGCCATGAGCCCCACACGTACCCGGGTCCTGAGCAGCTCGTAGGCAGTGACTCCCAGCGACCACCAGTCCACGGCAAAGGAGTAGCTCGTGGGTTTTGTGGAGCTGAACATTTCAGGCGCTGTGAAAACAGGGGGGGAAATTGCCTTGCTGCAATCCCCAGTGGAATTGAGCAACAGAGAACCCTGAGCCCTGCCCTGCCCGTGCTGCCACAATCCTGCACCGGGGCCACAGCAGCCCTCAGCCCTCTCCACATGAAACTCTCTGTGCTTCTCTGCCCCAAGCCCAGGAAGAGCAAATTCCTTTTGCTGACACGGGAGCTGCCTGCATTCACAGTCAATGTGCTCCAGAAGGAGCACTTTCACTCAGCCCAGGCATGAGGTGGCCCCAGTGTCTCCTCACCCCCCTGTGAAGGAGGGCACACAATCCCCAGTGCACTGAGGCATTTCTGGGGGGGACCCCTGTCCCCAGCCTGCGTCCCCTCCCAGGGGGCTCCTCACTTCACCCTCTGCGTGTTTTGATGTGGATCAGGAAGAAAAGATCCCAGCTCTAACCAAAGCTGTCTCCGCCTGTGTCCCACCACAGCACTGCCCCCAAGCCCTCAAATGGAGATTCCAGAACAGGGAACTGCCTTCGGTTCTCACCCATGTAGGGCTTGGTGCCAGCGATGGTGGTGACAGGGCTCTCCTTGGTCAGCATGGTGGCAATATTGAAATCAGTGACATGCACGTGTCCTGAAAGACAGAGGCCAACGTGTAACAGGCTTGGCTTTAATTTCACACAAGAAATAGCTCTGAATCAGAAACATAAAGTAAAATACTCAATAGAAAGGAGTTTCCAGGTAAAAAAGTCTGGTGGGAGAACTGATAGAAAATATTTCAGCTTGCGGGCTGCTTGCAGATGTCTCTTGTTTAAAATATCCCCTTATTTTCCCTTTGGGGAACCAGAAAATACAAGAGTCCTCCAAAAAGTAATTTAGCGGTGATTGTTTTGAGTCTTCCTATATTTCGGGATCAGTCTGGGAAAGAAAATGAACTCTGTGTCTGTCCAAAGCTTTCTTAGCTTTTCGAAGTTTGTTAGAAGACAAACCTTTGCTGTCATGGATGAAGAAAAAGAATACTACAAGTCACAGTCAAAAGGACACTGGAGCCAAGAGTATATCCCCAGAAAAAACACTCTAAAACCTCTGCAAGAGAGAGTTAAAAAAATCACAGTGAGCAGAGAATAGACTCAAAATTCATCCCAAATTGTAGCATCATTACAAAAGTTAGTAGGTTGTGTCTTCCTGGGCTGAATGCAGCTGCAGAGACTAACAGAGCCTTTTCCTCTTTGTTTTCCCTCTCCAGGGAGTGCTGACCTGCATTCCCACAGCCACGGTGACCCCGGCTCCTCTCAGGAAGCTGTGTCACCCCAGTCTGAGCGGCACAGGGTTTGGGACAATGGGGCACAAAGCACCCAGCAGTGAGGAGCGGCCCAAAGCAGCCCCGTGTGGGATGGGCAGTGCCAGGCCCCAGGCAGGACGGGGCTCTGCAGGGTCTGTGCAGGGCAAGAAGGACGGAGCAGGGCAGGACAGGGGCCCCAGCACCTGGAGGCAAAGCCACTTTGCTGCCAGCTCCTAAATAAATCATCAGCCCCTGCTCTGAAATTGGAGGCCATGTGCAAACGGATCGAGTCTGGCTCGGCGCTGCCAGGCAACCCTGGGGACACAGACCCTGTCACAGAGCCAGGCAGGGCCGCCCTGGCAGCTCAGCATCTCTGACACAGCCTCTCAAGCCATGACAAAGCAGCTGTGCCTCCTCCCTGCACCAACTGTTCAAGCACCTTGCTCTAGCTGCTAATGAGGATTTCTCACAACAATACAGTTACCTGGATTTTAAAAAAAATATGATCTAACAAAATGTTTCTCTTTACAAACTAAAAATATGAGACAACTCTTCACTGTGAGATCTTTGCTGGGAAGAAATGTGACTGAAGAGCCATGCAAGAATATAGTCAAGAGTTTTGCCTATGAAAAACTATAGAAAATCTGATAGCAATGCTTATACCTAGCCCCTAATCCTCTTCATTGCTCCCTCCCCATGCCAAATGCTCAAGGAAAAATTAAATACGTGACCAAGGCTTATCCATTGCACCATAATTAATTCTGTTGTGCACAAACCCTGCAGTGACACAAGCATTGCCCTTCAAATGACGCATTTTGAGTAAGTTTTAAACAAGAACCAAGAAAATGTTAAAATCAGGTGTGCTGGGCTCCTGATCCCAAGCAGCACCAAACATATGGTCTCCCAGTGTCTTGTAGGGACACCATCAAGTCAGTGAGCCAAAGGAGGTGTTGGCTAAAACACCAGGGCAGCCCCAGAAACACCGCAGCATCTCAGGCTGCCCGGTGCCCTGAAGGTGCAGGACACTGCTGCTCAAAAAGCAAGAGACAGCGAGCGAGCACAAAGGGATGGGAGGATCCTGCTCCCAGCTGGGCTGAGCAGGAGAGCCCCGCACCAAAGGACGGCAGCAGCAAGCACCGAGAGCGCAGCTTGTCTCCTGCTGTACATTTATATAAACATACAGTCTCCTGGCTGCTGCTGAATGCCGGCATGACCACGGAGCACGCGGCACTTACCCCGCTCATCCAGTAAAATGTTGTCGGGCTTGATATCCCTGGGGAGCAAAGCAGAGAAGGAGAGACAGCCATTAGCCTGAGAAGCGGCAGGAAGCTGCTGCTGGCACCCCAGGACAGCAGCTCTGGGACACCGGCGGGGACACTGCACCCTCAGAGCCTGGGGCTGCCCAGGCTGGTGTTCCCCTTGGGTTCGGGTGTGACAGGGTGACAGCCCGCCGGCACCAGAGCAGCTGCCAGGCTGCAGGGTGGGCAGCGCCCAGCCCAGGGCACCCACAGCCGGTGTTCCCCTTGTGCTCGGGTGTGACAGGGTGACCAATCCACCGGCACCAGCAGCAGCTGCCAGGCTGCAGGGTGGGCAGCGCCCAGCCCAGGGCACCCACACCTCAGTCAGGGAGTCTCTTTGTCGTTTTCCTCCTGTCACTTTTCAATCTATTTCAATACTGTATGAGAAAGGGTCCTCAGTACAAATTAAAGTATTTTAACATCATTGTTTTAGATACAAATGGGTTACCCACAAGTTTTATTCCTAAGTAAAAGGATCCCAAAAAATAATACCTATAGCAATGCTGTAGGGAAACACTTCAACTGAGGGCAGAAAGCATACACCTGATACTCTGATACAGCCACAGTGTCACCCGAGTGACTTTACAAGCCATTACCTGGCTTTAATGAGCTCATTACACCAGTGCCCATTGAGCACCTGGCCAGCTGGTGCCCCAGAGAAAAGGTGCCAGCCAGCAGGCAGGGAACAGGTGCAGGGACCTGTGCCAGCTGGTGCTCCCCACCCGGCACAGGACGGCCCAGTGAAGAAATGAACACCTTTTGGATTTTATCTTTAAAAATTCAATCCTTAGAATACAGTTTGAGTTCTCCAAGCCACCTGGAATCAAAGCCCCAAAATATATCTAATTGTCATCTAATAGCTTACAGTTTTCTGGCATCTTGTTACCCAGCAACTTCCAGTGGGTTATAAACACTGGTTCCCTTCCTGGTGCCATCCCTTCATACAGGTGGGTATAGGGACGGGCATCATTAGCAGAGCAGGGCAGTGTCAGGTAAGCAGCTGATTTTCCCCATAAGCTCAGTGGAACTGTTTCCTTTTTTTTTTCTCCAAAGTTATTACTTTTTAATTTCTATTGCGTCTGTTTCTGATCTCCCTCAGTCTGGCATACAGCCTCAGAAATTACACCAGCACAGTAAGATCATTCTCAGGATGCAAACAAGTACCAAGATAATTCTTGTAATTGCTCATTTGTATATTTCTTTTTTATAAGCTGGTTCTATAATTTCCTAACCTAAAAGATAATAATATTTCCCATTCTTTTACACCTAGGTGGGAAATAATTGCAGCCTGAGTTTTGTGTCTCTGCACAGTTTTGTTCAGCCAAACAAAACCATTGCTTCCCTGTCTCCTGATGTTCCCAATTACAGCTGTTGCAGCGTAATTGCCTCAGACGAATCACTTTATCAATCAAATACTATCCCACTGGGTTACAGTGTTAATTAAACAACTTGCATTACAGTGTTAATTAAATAACTTGCAAATTTTACAGCCTGCCATACATGTTTTGTTGTACTTGATTTACCTTAAGCACATGCAGCTGTGTGAAAATGACACTGCGACCTCAGCTGCAGTTTCCCCCACTCCTGTTCACACCGGGGCAAAGATGGGTGCAGGTAAAGCACAAAAGCAGCAGTGTGAAAGGGTGGGAGCTGTGCCCCCCTGCAGCGGAGCAGAGCTGCTCTGGGCTCCTGTGGTGCAGGGACAGCAAGGGGTCATTCATCCTGCCCTCGGAGCCTGCACATGGCACTGGACACTGTGCTCAGGACAGGCTTGGCCCTCACCAGCTCCTCGCCATGGGTGCCTTCCCCACTAACAACCATTTCCATTTTACGCTTTCCATGCTTGGTTCTTACACTGCACAAGAACGCCCATCTGGAGCGGCATTTCTAAATGCAGTGACCTTCTCCCTGCAATCACGGACCCTCACAACCCTCTCTGACCATCCTCCCTGACAGCTGACTCGGCCAAACTCTTGGGCCCTGAGCTTTGTGTGCCCATGACAGCAGCAGGAGAGCCGTGTGTCTGTCCATGCACAGCCAAACCTGCTCCCAGCCAGGGAACCTCTGCCTCCTCTGCTCTTCTGCAGGTCTGCAAAGGTATGGGAAGAGCTCAGGCATCTTTTCCACTGGCCATGAGAAATTGTGGTAGCCAAAAAGAAACTCTCAGCATTTCTAAAAAGGGATTTACCTCATACAGGAAAAAGTTGTGTTTGGGCCCAGTCCTCGTATTTTGGTGCAATACGGAGGAGGGCAAAGGAGACATCTTCAAGCATGAACACAGGAGTTCTGAGTGCTGACACCTACTCTCCCTGGATGAGGATGGACATTAATGAGTTACAGCTAATTAAAACCTATCAGAGACATATTTTTGCAGGATCAGTGGGCAATCAAATATGCTATTTCACAGCTATCCCAGAGGGACAAATCAGATGGTCTCTGCTGTATCTGAAATACTTTTCTGGGGGAAGCCTTGTGTTTCACATAAAAGCAAATACACATAGGAGAACATGTTGTTTATCACTTAGGCTTCTATTTGTTGTTTCACATAAAGGAGTAACAAGCCTGCCTGTGGCCTGGCTGACCTGTGGATGATGTGCCTGCTCTGCAAGTAGTCAAGGGCCAGCACCAGCTCACAGATGAAGAGTTTCACAGTCGCCTCTTGGAACCGCACGTTTTGTTGGAGGTGGTAGCGCAGGTCCCCTCCGAGCAGCAGGTCAACCACCATGAACATATCCTCTTCATCCTGGAATGAGTACCTGGAACAGCACACACGTGCTTCAAGGACGTAAGTAGCAATGAGAAAAGACTGGTAATAAGGGAACATGTGGTACTTCTGGGAATACTCATCATTTCTTGGAATTTTTCACTCCAAATTTCACAACCTTTCCATGTTCTGTTTCCCACCATTGTCACACTTGTGACAACAATTCAGTCTCAGGTCCATAACAGAGTCAGAGCAGATTGTATGAACAGCTCAGGATGGGTGTTCTGCCTTCTCTGAGCACCAGCAGGAGGTGACCACAGGAGCCAGGCAGAGGAGCCTCAGCTGCACCCTGGCCAGAGCCAGCACTGAGGTCCCTGTGCCAGGGCAGCACCTGCCTGGGACTGTGTGCTCAGCACCACAGGGGCAGCTGGTCTCTGCTGGTCCTCTGTGAGTGATCTCCTTTGATGGGCTGCGTCTCTCTGAGAGGGGCTGACAACCAGCCATGAGCCCTTTTCTCATGGGCTTTTCCTTAGCAGCACACTGCTGGATGTGCTGACCAGCGCCACGAGCCAGAGCAGTGCTCCACACAGAGCTTGTGGGCTGTGAGTCACCCAGAGGGCAGGAAGGACACAGGAATGCCAAAGGCATCCTGGAGCCAGGGCTGGCATGGCAAGAACAGCAGCAGGGACACTTGGATGGTTTGCTCTGTGCAGATCCCCAGACAGACACCCTGGTCAGCTTTCAGCTGCTGAGAGAGCTTTGCCTGGAGCTTTGTGTTCAAGTAGGAAAGACAAGGTTGGAGATATTATATGGGAGCTGCAGCTGCACCTTTGCCATTCATACCCCAATGAGAACCACTCTAAATGGCAACAGCAGGAAAATACCAAGAGTTCACTGAACTGCACTCAGGTTACAGGAGATTTTAAAAAGGAAGAATTATGCAAAGATTTTTGATCTTCAGTGTCTTTTAGACTATTTTGTGTGCGTGTGTGTTTAGCATTGATAATTTCTACTTTATTCTAAAAAGAAATCAAATTTCCAATAAATGCAATTACCCACAACCCTAGAGGAATGCTGAAACTACAGGATATTGGCCACTTTATCATGCAATATGTGAACTCACACCCCTTGGAACGTTACTGGTGTCCTCATAAAATTTAGAAGAAAGAAATGTCAAGGGATAACCAGCAAAGAGCTCTGCCTGGCCATCAAACCCACGCTGCCAGAAGTTGCTGGTGATTGCAAAGAGCTCCTTTAAATACAAGTGGGCTTGTGGTGACAGCCAATACCTGCCTGGGACAGATGAATAAACTCTCTTGTGCTGCCTGAGAGGACAAGGGTGATAACTGCTTAACTAAACAGGATTCCCCTGAAACAAGAGCCCCAGTCGGTGGAACCCACCAGGTGCTCCCAGGACAGGTTTAAAGCGGATGAGGAGGGTCTGATCTCAAAAGTGTCTGCAATTGACTCAACCAGTGAGCCAAGGCACCACCTCTTACCATAAATTAACCAGGAAAGGGTGTTCCAGGCCCTGCATAATCTGCAGCTCCTTGAAAACATTTCTCACTTCATTTCGCTCCACACACTTCTGTTTGTTCATGTATTTCATGGCGTACATCTTCTTGGTGTCAGTCTTTTGCACCACACAGACCTAGGAGAGCAGTCAGGGGATAAAACAGAGATGATTTGTCAGCAAATCTGGGCAGGTAAAACCCAGTGACACGAGTGTTTTCCAGCAGCTCTGGCAGTGCTGGCACTGCCAGGGCACAACTCCATCCGCCAATGCTGCAACACTGGCACTGCCTGGGAATTTCACCCAAATAGAAATTTGGGGGAAGGTAAGAGGAAGGAATTTATCATCACAACATGGGAGACAGGGAATCACAGAGAAGTCAACATTTTATTTAATGCCATTCACTAACCATCATGTCCATTCCTCCCACCCGGTACTGCTGGGAAGAGCCTCCTCCACCACAGAGCTGCAGGTCAGGCACTGGGAGCAGCACCTGATCCTCACTTTCCTGAGCAGTGTCACTCAGTTCACAGGTAATCTTGGGCTTTGTTTAAGGGTACTGGGCTTTGCTTTGTGGCTACAGAATGGAAAAGGATTTGGGCTCTGATTCCTTTCTGATTACCAGGAATTGAAGGTCAAGGCTCACTGACAGTGCCTGGGCTTTGGTTCTGTACTCTCATGTGAGCCTCCAACTCATCTATTTCCACCCAGTTACATCTCCAGCAGCCCACATGGTAATTAATTTCCAAAACACTCACTTTTCCAAAGCTGCCCTTCCCAATAGCTCGCAAAATCTCAAAATGGTCGAAGGTAACTGCAAGAAAGAACATTTCAATATTAAACGGCTGAGCAAACATTTGGTGAAATTATGTTATTTCTACTTTTTATCCTTATGAGCTTTTGCCCTTCAGGGACAAAACTCACATGCTCAGCTCAAAATTCACCAGCTCAGATGAACTGGTTTAAGAGATGCGAAGAAAGATAATACAATTGCCATAAAGAAACAACTGCTGTATAATCATGAAACACTGTTTTGGAAACAGGGGTCATATTTCTAAACCAAGGTTTAAGGAACAATGTTTAGATAAAAAATACTGACCTAACCAGCCATAAAAAACATCCTTAGCAAAAGCAGCCAACACTGCTGAGGTCCCCAGGCTCATGTGCCAGGCAAAGGCAATGCTTTGAGGCTCAGCTTCCCTCATCCCCGTTGCTCACCCCAGCACAGCCAGTGGTCTCATCTTGACTACTCTGGGAATCAGATCTCCTCGTAGCCTTGAACCTTCTGTCTGGTTATTATATTTTCATTTCACTTGCTTATTATCCACACCTGTCTGCTCAGAGGAAATGCTGAGAGAAAAATAATCCTGCCACTCTACTTCAGCTCAAGGTAAACAGAGCCCTTCAAGAAGTTCAAACAGAAATTGTGGTGCTGCAGAAAATAGTGAAATTATAGCAACAGCAATTTGGGAAAATATGCAAGAATTGTTAGGACTGGCACTGGAGCACGTACACAACTCATGGGTCCCAAAGGAAAAGCCTCCCTGTGGCACAGCTGCAGAGATGGGACTGGTGCCCACCACCTGCTGCCCGTGCCATGGAGCAGTGTGCTCTTTCCTACTGTACCTAGACGTTCTTAATTAATTACAATTTTAATTGAAATCAGAATGAGGACAAGATTGTGACATCTAAGGTGAGATAGCCTCTGGTTACCAATTTGCAAGATAATGGAAAATTCCCTAGGGGGCATCTGTGTTTCAGCTGGGTTTCTCTCCCCTCAGTATATTAAAACATGACTTGTTAGAGAAAAAATGCAGTACCACTTTTTGAATTTGTGCAGGGCCATGGAAACAGAACTGCACTGGTCTGCACACTGTGTCAGCCTGCAGGAGCGGCCCTGAGCTCACTGACACCCAACAAGCTGACAGCAAACCACCCGACACGGTCAGGCCAGGCCTTCCTGGCACTGTGTTTCTCAGTGGCAGAAGCTGGTGCTGTGTGAACACTGAACCCAGAGAGATGCAGCAGAGACCAGCCAGGAAAATCCCACAGCCAGAGCACAGCACCCTGAGGAAGGTGGTCAGGAACACAACTGCTCTTTAACCCAAGCAAGCATCAGTGGTTGCTTATGAGAAATGCCAATAATGAGCATTTAGATGCAGCAGGAACAAAATCTTCAGGAAAACTTCACAGCACAGATTTCTTTTGCACTACAGAAATGGAAAAAAATATAAAAACTGAAGAAAAACGGTAAGCAGTTGCATTAATAATTTGGAAACTGAAGCTGGTTTTGCTGAACAGCTGCAGACTGGCAGAGGCACCACAGGGCACATTGGAACAGCACTGATGGGTTACCCAGCTCTTTGTCTGCTTTACGTTTATTACTATGTATTTGTATTTATCCACATATGCATATTGTTGCTTTACCTAGGTGAAAGCCCATATGGCAGTCAGCAAGCTGACTCATGCAACAGCAAATATATTTATGGAGCAATCTTTTAGTGACTGTCTCTGTAATCTTGGCAGCACAGGGGCCCTGGCCTCCAACACTCTCCCAGCAGTAGTTTTCCAGCTCCTTTTCCAGCCAACCCATCCTGCAGGCAGTCCTGCCCAGCTGGGCAGCCCCCAGGAGCAGCCATGGGAACATCCATCGCTCCAGCCACCTTCCCACCACGCTTCTGCCCCTGCTCCCTGTGCTGGGACCTCCAGAGCAACCTCTGCAGCCCCAGAGCAGCAGCATCTTGTCCCTGCCTTCGAGGTGCCTGGCAGCGCCCCAGGGACCCCTCAACACCAAAGCTCTGCTGGCAGTTTTGCTTTCAGGGCTGCTGGAGAGGAGGCAAAGGGACCCCAAGGCCAGAGCACGGCCCTGCAGGGCCCAGGGCACAGCGCTGCTGCTGCTGCTGCCCCGCACAGCCCCAGCTGGCCTGGGACAGCCGGCAGTGTGCAGCCCCAGCACAGGAGCTGGCTGGCACCCTCAGTCACTCTGCAGCCCCAGGCAGCAACAGGAAAATGCTTACCATCCTCGTTCCCAGCAAAGGGGGGTGTCCTGCTGGAGGTGCTCGCCCCCATGGTGCGCCCAGCCCAGGCTCAGCCCTCTCTGCTCCTCTGGGCTCCGCTCCCACACTCGAAGCCTCTGGTTCAGTTCTGCTGTGGGTCAGCCCTGCCAGACCTTGGCAGCTCCTGCTGACGCATCCTGCAGAAGGCAGGAAGCAAAAGTTCATCATTTACAGCTTGCAAATGTCTCGCTGGAGTTCCCTGCTCTGAGGACAGGACTGACTGTCAGGGAAAAGCACATTGCAATGGAGCTCACTAGAGAAACCAGCAGCACCACAACCTTGTACCTCAGAGCAGGACTCTGCCCACTACAGGAAGGGCAGGAGCAGACCAGCAGACACAAAGATCTGGTTCCTGTTTTCTCTATCATTCAGCACGTATTTTGTAGCTTCAGGGGTGACTAATTGTAGTGAGACCAATATCCAAAATAAATGGACATACTGACTTGGCTAGATAAAACCAAAAGGCACTTTTGACTGCTGAGGTCATGTAAAAGGGAGGGGTAAAAGCTACGGAAGAAGAAATTCACAGAATTCACCTTTTGATTTAAACAGTTACCCAAGTCTTTCATTTGGGAAAAAATCATACCATTCTGGTATTTCTAACAAAAAGATTCCATGTAAAATCAAGGTATAGCTTCCACTCAGGTTCTTCAGAATTTTTTTTGATATGAACTATGAACAGAACAGTAAACCTGATTTCTGGCTTGATGCTGGCTTCAGTGTCTGGATTTCCTCTCCCATTGCAATGGGACAGGTTTGTTCATTAGCAGGGAGTACAGGAGTTTTCCAATCTTTCCAGACATGTCTGTAGAGTTTACTGACACCTGAGAGAGCTTGAACACTCTGTAAGTTACAGCAGCCACTCTATTTTTTAAGCATTCACATGCAATGCACCTTTATGTGCTTGTTTTTGATAGACATCCCTGTGACATACAACTTTATACCTTGCTGCAAGTACAAAGCCTTAAAAGAACAAAATGAGGGAGTACAAGTACAGCAAGATCTGGACCGGGTCCAGCCCAGAGCATTCTCCAGGGCATCTGTATGTTCACTGAACATTTCCTCAGATCTACACTTTGGAAACTACTAATAACTTCACTTCTTTAAATTAACAAAATTATGGTTAATTTGAGCAGAAGCAGAAAAACATCTAAGAAAGATGTTGGAGAAAAGAGAATTACAGGGAACTGCATCTGTCATGGGATACAATGAGTTACCCCACCAGCATATGCAGCTCCTTTTCTTCAGCTAACCAAAACAAAATCTTAATTTCCCATCTCAGAACTGAAACAAGATCCAGCAAGAAAACAAATGAAGCAGCAAATGCTTACAATTCCCATCAGTGCTTCTGATGGAAATCAGAACAGGAACAGATCAAGCCTTCAATCTCAAACAAACCAACAGCAGGAACCCTTTTTGAGTCCCAAAACTTACTCTTCAGAATAAAAATAGACCTTCAGATGCAACAGCCATAAATCAGGTTCCCATACCACAGGTTCCCAAGGAAACTTCCTTGCGCAGCAGTTTGGAGCCAAGCTCATTTTTGAAAATACATCAATACATACAAGCTCTGAGGAAGGAGTGCAGATATTCCTTGAAGTTAAGCTAGCCTGAGCAATAATTACAAGGATTTGCACCTTTACAAAGTGCAGCCGGGGGATGGAAATGATAAATCTTTTACTGTTTCACGCTGCAAAGTCACAAAACCATTAAAATCATTACTTTTCCTGGGGCCAAATGTACTAGGTGTTCCACGCTAACGTCGTGCTCGGCCGGCCCCTCGCTCCCTCGGCAGCGCCCGGGGCTCCTCGGTCACGGCGGATTTACCGGCGGGACGGGGCGTCCCGGCCCACAGCCCCGAGCGCACGCACCGCAGCCGGCCGAGCGCGCCTCAGCCGCCGGAGGTGCGCGGAAACCCCGAGCAGAAGGGAGGGGTGCAGCGCGGGATGCGCTCCGGGGGCACCGAGGGAAGGGCCGGGGGCTCAGCCCAGGACGGGCACCGGCAGCACCGGCACAGTCACCGCTGCGGGGCTGCCGAAACCCTGCAAGGGGACGGCTCCCTCCGAGGGCTCACACACCATTTCTGTCAGCGCCTCTGCGCTACCCGAGGAGCTGGGACCGGGCGGTGACACACCCGGAGCGACATCGCCCGGGGCTTTGGTCCCAGAGGCGCTGACCGTGACCCCGAACTGCCCCGCAGCGCAGCGGTCAGTAAGAGCGAGGGGCGGCGTCCTGAGTTCCTCCCTCGGTGCCCTGGGCGTCTCCCGCGGAGCTCCGGGGGTCTCTGCGGTTCTCCCCGCCGCAGCCGGGGCTCGGCAGGACCCCCCGCCCGAACGCGCTGCGGGCAGCGGCGGAGCCGCCGGGCGAGCCCCGCGCGTCCCGACCCGCAGCGAGCGCCGTCCCGCCGAGCCCCCGCCCGAGCCCGCGGATCGGAGCCCGCTCCGGGCAGCGGCCCCGGGGGCGCCTACCTGGGCAGCGGAGCGCGGGGACGGCGCAGCCTGCGGGCGGAGAGCAGAGGAGAGCAGCGGCAGCCGCGGCGGCGGAGCCAGGAGGCGGCCGGGCCGGGCCGGGCCCCGGTGGCGGCGGGAGGAGCCTGCGGCACCGAGAGCGACACTCGCGTGGGGCCGCGCCGCGGACACGCCGCCAGGAGGGTGTCCAGTGCCTGTGCCTGTGCCTGTGCCTGTCCCTGTGCCTGTCCGTGTCCCTGTCCCTGTGTCTGTGCCTGTGCCTGTCCCTGTGCCTGTGCCTGTGTCTGTGTCTGTGCCTGTCCCTGTCCCTGTGCCTGTGCCTGTCCGTGTCCCTGTCCCTGTCCCTGTGTCTGTGCCTGTGCCTGTCCCTGTGCCTGTGCCTGTCCGTGTCCCTGTGCCTGTGCCTGTCCCTGTGCCTGTGCCTGTCCCCGTCCCCGTCCCTGTCCCTGTGCCTGTCCGTGTCCCTGTCCCTGTGCCTGTGCCTGTCCCCGTCCCTGTCCCCGTCCCTGTCCCTATGGGTCCCTGTCCCTGTGGGTCCCTGTCCCGGTCCGCGCCCTGCGGCGAGGAGCGACGCTCCGTCCCTCTGGTGCCCCCGCCCCGCCGCCCCTCGCTGCGGGTTACCCTCTCCCCGCTCTGAGCCCCGGCCTTGCCCTCTGCTGCTTTCTGGAGGGCTCCGGGCGCGTCCAGCCCCGCAGCCGCCTCACGGAGCCGCTCCCGTCGCAGCCTCGGTCGCTGATCGGGGCGAGGCCGGTGCCGGGGCCACGGCGCCTCCCCTGCCCGTTCGCATTGCCCCTGGAAGGATCCCACGGGAAGAGAGACACCACATTTATTGAGTAGGCCAAGGAAACAGCAGATGAGAGGACAAAGGCAGATGTGCAACAGCTCCCGTGAAACAGCCAACTCTGTTCCCCACTGGGCAATGGGAAAACACCGTTTTGCTCGCAGCAGAGGGGTTAATTTTCCATGGGAAACGGAGAGCCTCCTGTCCCAGAGCTGGGGCTTTGGTCTGCAATAAAAAGAGGGCACATTTAGGAAAAAAGAATCAGCTAAACATGTCTCCTAGTTTCTCAAAAAATTGAGCTTTTCTACTGTGCCAGCTCAGAAAGAGGAGGCATGTCCCAAGCTGGGGAATTCTTTCATTCGTACTAGAAAAGGAAACTCAGGGGAGTGCAGTGGTCTTTCTGTCATGCCCAACAGCCACCACGGCTTTCCTGGCTTGAGAAATGGGAGCGCTGTGGTGGATCTCTGGTGCCTTCTAATGGACAGGAGGCACGGCTTATCCCTCTCCTCCAAGGGGCTCCTGCCACCAACCCAGACACATCCCAGCACTTAAACCCCACCTCTGCCCCGGCCTGGGCACACCTGGCAAACCCCTGGGGTCTGCAAAGGTCAGAGGCGGCAAAGCCCCTGATGGCTGCCACTGAATTAAGAAATAAGTTTTAAAAGTTTTATTCACCTTTAAAATTTTAACTATTCGTCTAACTGTACTTTTGGTTCAACTATCAAACTAATTTTTATCAATGGCTTGCAAAAACAGAGAAGTTTTGCTATACTTATTCTATGTATTTTGTGGAACCATAAGTCTTTAAAGAAGTCAAATTATACTGAGCAGCCATAACTCAGCTGTAATCTTCCATCAAACTTTAACGTTATGGTATGCCTGTAATGTGTTAGATTTCAATACCCACTGCTGGCATCTCCTGTGATTGAAGTGGGCTTGCCTTCACACACTGCCCACAGCTCCTTCTGAATAAGAATTTCCTTGCATGCTCTGCAGGTGGCTGCCAGTCCCAAAGTGTAGGGATTGATATAATCCTTAATCAAGGTTAAAACTCACTGCAGGCTGTGCAGAGGTGTGGAGCACCCGGGGCTCCCCCCCTGCAGCAGGGGCTCTCCCATGACCAGGGATTAAGTGTTTTCTGGATGGGCACATCTGTCCCTGGTGCCTTATCCCCTCCACAGCTTGCCCAGCCCCTGACTCAGCAGAGATGAGTATATGCTGTGAGGTGGCTGCTTCTGGAAACAGTTTGGACATCCTTTTCACAGTGCAAACCACAGTGTTCCAGAACCTGCATTGTTAAACACACCAATCCCAGCAAGATTTCTGTGGAGTCTGAGCTCCATTTCAGAGAACACCCTGAGGAATATCTTTTCCTGGCAGCAGGATGTGAAGCACTAGGATTCCTCAGCTAGAGGTCACTAGAATTTAAGGCAGGACAGGACTTCAGAATCCAAAGTGACAGAAGGCTGAGTTGTTAACAGAGACTAACAACTTTTTATTTCAGAGAAATGGAACTTATTAGTTAACACTGGTTCATTGTCACACAAGGTGTCAATAGGTGTCATGTACTTCATTAGTGAAATTCCATCCCTAAAGCGAGAACTGGTGTGCCAAGAGAAAGAACTCCAAAAATTACAGGGGTGGTCTGCACGGTCCAGACAGAAATATCACAAATTAAGTTAGCAATAAACCTTAAAAACCACAACAACTTTCTTTAAATCACCCATCTCCAACATAGGAAAAGAGTGCTCAGTTACGCCAGGCTTTTCCCAGCCTGGTGTCTGCCACAGTGGAGTGTTTGTGCTCTGGAAGCCTCGGGGTAGCCAGGGCTGAGAAACCCTGACTGCTGCTGCCAGCACTGCCAGTGCCAAGCAGGAGTAACCCATCCCTGGTGTCAGTGTGAGAGCCACAATGGTGAGGACAGAGCAAACCCCGTCAGAGACTGATGGGCAAAAAATGTGTTGGTCAGCAGTGTTTATGAGAGTGAAGGTGTGAGACAGAGCCCTGCAAACTGCCCAGGTGTGAGACTCACTGTCACTCTTATCAGTTTCTGCCCAAGCTGCAGGAAGCACCACAGAGCCTCTGGAAAATGGCCATCTCCTCATTGCTTAGATGCAGCATTCAATCCTCACCCTCCCCCTTTCGTACCCTTAAAGCTTCATCTTTTCCTTGTATTTGGCTTGAATAATCCAATAAAGCTCACTCTTGACTTTGTACCTTTTGTGTATTCCAGACGATTACATTACTTTTGATACATACCTGTATTAATATACAAAAACCTAAATAAAATCAGACAGAAATCTCACAAAGACATCCAGTTAGGCTACAGCACAGTCCATGTAGCTTGGACGTATCCCCTGCTGGACATTGTCTCCCAAGCCCATGTTTTCCTTTTCTTTTGTAGAGAAGTAACAAGTCTGTGTCTCCATGGCACGGCCCCAGACTGAGCCCAGCGTCACACCTGCCAACTGTGAAATACCTGCATTTTCTCTTACACATTACACCTGTGTGTAAAACAGCTGAGATGAAATTTACTGGTCCCTGTGGCTCCATTTTCCTGCTTTCCTCATGCCTGGAAATTCTTTGAGGTAAAATGTGTGCTAGGATGAAAAGAAACAAGTTGGCCTTTGAGGCAGTGGACTTTTTGTGGAACAGTGAAAACTATTACAGAAAGGGAAATTCTGCTGAGCTGTCAAGAAACAAGGAGCATAGGTAGATGAAATCCTAAATTCTCTCAGAGAATCTTAACACAGAGTGTTGCTGCAGCAGCAAACACAGTTGAAAGCACTACAGCTTAATAATATGCCTTTCAATGGAAATGTCTGTAGTAATCATTTAAGTGCAGTTATCAGGCACTTGTGATTGCAGGAAGATTTTGAGGAAAGTGTTATCATGTGTTGTAAAGCAGCTCCATGCTGCTTGGGTTCATTGCCAAGCAGTTCAGAAGGACACTGACCACAAATGTGAAAAAAAATTCTTGTGGTTGTAGGAGCAGTTCCTTTTTTCTGTTTCACTCCTTTAAGTGAAATGCTGGGAATGACTGGAGCATCAGTATCATTGGTATTCTGACAGAGGAGGCTGTGACAAAGACCACGACTGCAGGGCTCCTGACTCCTGCGCTGTGCCAGGGATGTGGAGGGGACGGGCTCTGCTGGCGCCGCTCCCCACAGCCCTGCCATGGACGGGGGGAACAGAGGCTCATTCATAAGGCAGGCACGGTGCTCTTGGCTCTGCAGTGCTGGCTTTGCACGCTGCATGGAACTATGACACCGGGTGAGCAGATACAGATCTCCATGCAGAGACCGCGTGTGCGTGTGTGTGCGTGTGCGTGCGTGTGCGTGCGTGTGTGTGCGCTTGTGTGTGCGTGTGTGTGCGTGTGTGTGTGTGTGCGTGTGTGTGCTTGTGTGTGCGTGTGCGTGCGTGTGTGTGCGTGTGTGTGCCTGAACATCCATTTAAAAAAGGACAAGCTACGTACCAATGGGATTGTATCTTCTTTCTGAACGTGTTTTCCTGGCAGGATTTGGAAGCCTCATGCAGGATGTGCTCTGGTGCTTCAGTCAAGTAAAAGGAGCCGTAGATGCTGGGGTGACAGAATGTAAGTTTATTTTTCCTTTTGTTGCTGCGACCAAAAATAACTTGTCACATACATCTTGCCCAGCTGGTGTGCAGGGAGGTCGTTTGTGTGCTGTTGGGAGCTGCTGGCACAGAGCTAAGCCACGCTCCTTGGTTTCTGCCCTCTTTATGTACTTGTGCATCTGAAAGAGATGGGTCTCTTAAATTAGCTATTGATCCAAGAATTCATTTGAAGGCATTATAGCTTAATCATATCAATAGCCTTTGAAATAGATTTTCTTTTGGTTTTCAGCTGTTATTTAGAGTTTTTCAGGGAATTATGAGACAGCTTCTGCCACTGTAACCTTTACCAGAATCAGTTCTGGAACTGAGAGGGACTATTGGACTATATTGGATTATATTTTGTTGTGGTCATTGAAATGTGATGACTTTTTAAAAAGCACAGTCCTGTGAGACCAAGAGAACTGAGTTGGCCCTGTGAAAGCAGAGCTCTGCCTTCCCCTGCACAGCCCTGCCTGGAGCACTGTCACCTGTCCTGCTGTCCTGCTTCAGGGGCAGCTCTGGCACGCTGCTTTTGCAGGACAGGGTTTCAGTCTGTAATCTCTAGAGATTACAGTGGGGCACAACACTCTGAAGAATATCTAAAAATTTATTAAATCTCTAGAGAAAAACACCACTGTAGTGATTAAATAAAAAATTTTTTTTACTCATGTTTTGTTTTGTTGTTTTGGGTTTTTAAAAATTATTTACAAGGGTTTTGAGCTTTTACTGTAGAATCTGCAGATCACTGTAACTTGTCAGGAGTACTTGTTTGCTACTTCAGGATTAATGAATGTTAGGTTGCCTCTCTTGCTCTCGATTATTTTCTTAATATAACCACTTATCAGCTGAGGTCTGTAAGTTTTTTGTTTTTTTTTTTACCACTAGAGATTTAGTGGATGAACCCAGAGGCACGATGGCAGGAAAGGACTCCTGCAATTTTTTCTTGGGGTAATCTGGGCTCACAGAACAGTAAAGGTTGATGAATAATACTTAAAAGCTGTATTCAGTAAAACTGGTAATGAAAAGGTGATGCCGTTGGTGCATTTTACCTCAACAGGCACAAACAGCATGGCCATGGCTGAGGAAGAAGCTCACACAAGGGTTATACTGGGATGGGCTTTGGTTCTTGTGCTGGTGTGTGAGCGCACACGTGTATAGGTACTAATGTGTGTACACGAATTAACTCATAAGTGTGGTATTACAGATGCCCCACCTTCATCACTAGTTTATCCATAACTTGTTGCTATTATGCTAGCCTTTGCAACACATTTTTGACCTTCAGAACTCTTGGTAATATCCAGGCATCCTGAACTTGCACAAAGTGATTTCTTCAGTGACTAGGAAGCACACAGTTGTGCATGGCCAGGTGAGAAGAGATGTTGCTATTATTAAAATGCTCTGTGTGTTTGAATGTAGCAGAGCCTACCTCCCTCAGCAGAACGAACTCTCATTCTGGCTTTCAAATGATACTTCAAATGCTGCCAACAATAATTCTGCATTAATTTTGCGGTAATTTTGTGCTCTTATCTGCACAGAAGCCACACAAACAGATCTACATAAACCACCTCATTTTGTTCTTTCCTTGTTTCTTGCTTTAACTTGGAGAATGGTGTCACAGTCTGTGGTACTTGTCCACATGAAACCAGGGGTGTAATGGATCCTTTAACTGAAGCAACTGTGGGGATGAATGAGCTCCCTTGTGCATAGATGGGAGGCCTGAGACATCTTTCAGCTGCTCAAACACCGATTTCAGTGTTAAATGTGAAGTACATGATGTTGCTGACTACCATTGTCATATCACAGTAGTTTCAACTGTGATTTGCATTTCAGTACTGCCAAAAACAAACAAGTTTTTGAGATCTTGCCTTATTCTGATGTATTGATTATTAGGGGTCTAGTGTAGAAAACGGATTAGCACGAACTTTAGAGGTGGAACCTCCTCGAGGCTGGTGCGGTGCGGTGCGGTGCGGCTCGCTCGGCTCCGGGCGTGCGGCAGTGCCAGGACTCGCGTCCGTGCGGCCGGCCCCGCTGCTCGGGGGTGCGGTCCCGGGGCGATGCGGCCCCGCTGCTCGGGGGTGCGTTCCCGGGGCGATGCGCTGCCGGGGCGATGCTTTCCCGGGGCTGTGCGGTCCCGGGGCGATGCGGCCCCGCTGCTCGTGGGTGCGTTCCCGGGGCGATGCGGTCCCGGGGCGATGCGGTCCCGGGGCGATGCGGTCCCGGGGCGATGCGGCCTGCGCGGCCCCGACGGCGGCTCCGGGGCCCGGGACGCTGCGGCGGAGCGGGGCCGGCCGGGCCCGGGGCTCTGCGGCTCCCGGCGGGCCGGGCGCGGGCCCGGGGGTGTGTTCGCGGGCGGGACGGGCTTACTCAGCGCTCCCGGCCGCGCCGCACCCGCTCCGCTGCGCTCGGGACCGGCCCTCCCGCCCGGCAGCCCCGCCGTTCCGCGCGGCCCGGGGCGCCGCTCTCCCGCCGGTATCGGCGGTGCCGTAGCTCGGCCCGGCGCGGAAGATGAAATGCCTGTCGCGGTACCTCCCGTACCTGCTCCGGCCGCACGGCGCGCTGCGCTCCGCCAGCTGCCACGCGCAAGGTACGCGGGGCGCGGGGGGAGCGGCGGTGATGCCGCTGCACGGCCGCGGGTGCGGGGGGTTTGCAGATGTGGCTTTAAATGCATCCGGATATTCCCGAGGAAACGGAACGGTCCTGCCATGCCCTGCCCGCCTCCGGTCAGCCGAGCCCTCTCCGCAGTCAGCAGAGCGCGTTTCCCGGTCTGGCGAAACAGCTCTGCAGCAATTCGGGAGAAGGGAAGTGTTCGCAGCAGCGTTTCAACTTTGCATTTCCATCGTAGGAATGCAAAGTAGCGGGGCTGTGCTTGCCGAGACTTCCGCGGGACTCTCGCAGCGGAGAGCCCATTCTTGCGGATTCATCCCCGTGTGACGCGGGGTGAGCGCTGTCGGACGGGTCTACGGATCATCCGCAGGCACCAAACGGCAGCGTGGGATTCACATTCCCGGCACTGCTGCTCCCCGTGGGGAAACACTGCGGTTTTCCTCATTTGCCCTAAACAAAATCAGTTAGTGATGAAAACCATCACCCTGTCACCCAGTTTTCTGCAGACCCATCAGTCTGTGAACGCGCTGAGTTGTCAACCTGACCCAAGAGGAGAATCCAGGTGAACGCTGGAGGGAAGTTTGGTTTCTATTTGGGAAGTTTGGCTTAGGGTGTGGAACGGAAGGGGGAGGCAAGGAGCACTTGGCAGCAGACGATCACACTCCAGGCTAAGTCATTACAGCTACTCGGGCTGCTGTAGTTCAATCCAAGCAGACAGTACAAACTTTTTTGTTTTAAAGTTTCTCTGAAGTTCTAAGCAGATCAAATTATCCAAATAGATATCTGACTCTTAACTTCTTTCTTTGAGAATTTTCCTGAAGATTTCTTTTGTTTTCACGTTGACTTTATCCAAAGATACAGTTCCTTAAGATATCCTGAACAAGTCACTTCTCAATTATTGTATATGAACAAGTAACTCAGTGGAAAAGGACGCCTGTGTGTTGCTTAAAGGGAGGTCCTATGACAGGACTGAGGGGGAAAAAAAGGAGTTAAAAAATGTCACACTGGTGCTACTCATTCTTCTCCATAGCAAGCAATATAGACAGAATGAAACTTGAACAGCACTCTTAGGCCATGATTAGATGCATATGATAAACTTGGGGTAAAACTGAGGTCTGGAGAGTTTAAAGGACCCTGTTCCACCCTAACTCATTAGCAAAATCAAAAAGGGAGACCAGGTAAGATCTGCCTGCCTGAAAAGGCAGTTTAATAAATAGCTTTTAAAAACCCGGTGGGGTAAATATTCTGTATTTGGCAATGAATGTTTCTTTGAAGGCCTCTGGAGAACTGGCCCGGTGCCGAGGCTCTGCCCGGGCTGCAGCTGCGGGGACACAGGGCAGGGACTGTGCAGGGAGGGCGAGCCCAGCCGGTGACACGGAGCCCTTGTCCTCGGGCTGCAGCACCCCCCGAGAGAGGGGGCACGGCCTCCGGGGTGTCCCAGGCCGCCAGGCCGGGCCATGCCCTCTGCCTGGGCCGTGCCCGCTGGCCGGGCTGTGCCCTCTGCCTGGGCCGCCAGGACGGGCCATGCCCTCTGCCCGGGCCATGCCGTGCCCTCTGCCTGGGCCGTGCCCTCTGCCCGGGCCGTGCCCTCTGCCTGGGCTGTGCCCGCTGGCCGGGCCGTGCCCTCTGCCTGGGCCGCCAGGCCGGGCCATGCCCTCTGCCCGGGCCGTGCCGTGCCCGCTGGCTGGGCCGTGCCCTCTGCCTGGGCCGTGCCCGCTGGCTGGGCCGTGCCCGCTGGCTGGGCCGTGCTGTGCCCTCTGCCTGGGCCGTGCCCTCTGCCTGGGCCATGCCCGCTGGCTGGGCCGTGCCGTGCCCGCTGCCTGGGCCGTGCCCTCTGCCTGGGCCGTGCCCTCTGCCTGGGCCGTGCCCGCTGCCTGGGCCATGCCGTGCCCGCTGCCTGGGCCGTGCCCTCTGCCTGGGCCGTGCCCTCTGCCTGGGCCGTGCCCGCTGGCTGGGCCGTGCCCGCTGCCTGGGCCGTGCCCGCTGCCTGGGCCATGCCGTGCCCTCTGCCTGGGCCGTGCCCGCTGCCTGGGCCGTGCCCGCTGCCTGGGCCGTGCCCGCTGCCTGGGTGCCAGCGCGGTGCCCGGAGCACGGCTGGCAGAGCAGCTCAGCTGGCAGAGCAGCTCTCCCGGCCCCGGGCAGCTCTCCTCCCGCTCGCGGTCCAGATCTGCCGGCAGCACTTGGAACAGAATTTACATTTGATCTTCAGAAATTACATGAGCTTCCAAATTACACCCCAAATGTCAGGAGAGCAGCACAGGTGAATTCAGGTCCCTACTGCTTGATAAGTCACAGCAACTCCCCTGTTATCTTTTGAGTAGCTCCTGTGTCTTTTCCTGTTTGGAAGTTATGATAATTTCCAGAATATTTGTATAGTAGTACTCTGGCCCACAAATGCTCCAAAGAGTGGAGCGATGCCTGCATTTCAGTAGCCCTGAGGTAACTCTGTTTGTTTTCTCTGAAGCTTTTTACAACTTTCTGGTTTTTCACATTTCTCAATTTGTGTCTAGGCTCTGAAGCAGCATTTTAGGAAGTTCCCGTGGAGGTGACATGAAAGCTGGGATGTTCAGTCGCTTATGTTAGAGCTGATACTAAAGCTTAGCTCAAAGGTGCCCTTAAGCTAGATGGTGAGCTTTGTAGGGGTCTTTAAGATGAAAGCTCACCCAGAGGCACCTTAAAACTAAGTTCTTTACCTTAGGGGCACCTCTAGGCTAGGCTTTTGGCCTTTTAAATACTTTCGAGTGATGCATGTAAAAAGTAATAATTATTTCCTCATATGCTCCAGACAGCAGATTCCTCCCTGGGTGACCCCAGGAAGTGCGGTCAGGTTTCAGTGGGGTCAGTAGGGCGGGCTAATTAAGGACATGAAGGAAGGTTCTGCCTGGGAACTGTTTCAAATGTGCCCCAAAGCTCCTGGTCCTGGTGCCAGCTCGGGGCTGGGATGGAGCTGGCTGGGGCCGACAGGCTGCTCAGGCCTGGCACAGAGCAAACCTCTGTCCACAAGCACGAGAGCCCTCACACAGAACCCTTCACCTGGAGTGAACCTGAAATAGTCAGTTTTCTGGTTTGGAGACTTTGCCTTTGTTTTTATGATGACTATAACACTTACCACCAGGTTGTCAGTTTTGTTGTTGCTCTATTGACCACAAGTGGGTTTATTTTCCTAGTGAGTCTTTCCAACCTGAGTTAATCAGGCACCAGCAGCTGTGAGCTTCATGGAAGTCCTTATGACTCTGGAGAGAAAACCACAGAAATTGAGTTTACAGCAGACCTAATTTTACAGGATGGTGTGTGAATTAGAGGAACAGTGTGATTGCAAAAGCATGCAAATATAGTTTGGTATAATTAATAGTCTATAATTACATGAAGAGAGGCCATTAGTGTAAGGCTGATGGAGGAGAACACTGAGTTAAGATTGAGCTTTCTACAATGATTACATATCCTGATTTTGCTATTTTTCAGTTTCTCATTCTGAATGCTGCATCAACCCTTGCTTTTGAGTGAACGTCAGACTAGCTCTGATTTCAGGTCTCACGTTTATCAGGACACGCACCACATGCAAGAGTGGAAATTATTGCTTCTCCCAGTGAGCTTAAGGGCTTGTTTCTGCAATACCCATTCCTTCTCCTTTATGTCTGCTTGCCAGAGGAGGGATCCCAGAGCACCGCCCCGTTGCTGTGGCAGGGCCTGGCGTGAGGCAGGGGCTGTGCCACAGCAGGGGCAGGACAGATGCAGGTGATCCTTGGGCTGCTTTAACTGGAGACACGAGGAGCTGTGTCCTGACAGGACGTGGTGGGGAGCTCCCATGCCAGAGGTGCTGCTCAGAACACGATGGGATGCCCAACCCACAGCCTCAGGCTCAGGTGCATTATGAACACTAATTTGTTCACGTTCCCCTGTGACCCTCTGAGTGAGAGAGGGAGCATTGCCGAGGGCATCGTTGGGGTGTTCTCCTGGGGTGGGCAGGGGGTAAGGCCGGCCCCGCCCCGCAGGCCCCGCCCCGCAGGCCCCGCCCCGCAGGCCCCGCCCCGCCGGCCCCGCCCCGCAGGCCCCGCCCCGCCGGCCCCGCCCCGCCGGCCCCGCCCCGCAGGCCCCGCCCCGCCGGCCCCGCCCCGCAGGCCCCGCCCCGCAGGCCCCGCCCCGCAGGCCCCGCCCCGCCGGCCCCGCCCCGCCGGCCCCGCCCCGCCGGCCCCGCCCCGCCGGCCCCGCCCCGCAGGCCCCGCCCCGCAGGCCCCGCCCCGCAGGCCCCGCCCCCCTGCGCTCCCGTCGGCGGCCGCGCGGGGGCGCTCTCGGTGCCCGCGGGGTCCCGGTGCCCGGGGCGGTCCCGGTGCTCGGAGGGTCCCGGTGCTCGGGGCGGTCCCGGTTGCTCAAGAGGTCTCGGTGCCCGCGGGGTCCCGGTGCTCGGGGCAGTGCCCGTGCTCGGAGGGTCCCGGTGCTCGGGGGGTCCCGGCGCTCGGGGCGGTGCCGGTGCCCGCGGGGTCCCGGTGCTCGGGAGGTCCCGGTTGCTCGAGGGGTCCCGGTGCTCGGGAGGTCCCGGTGCTCGGGGGGTACCGGTGCCCGCGGGGTCCCGGTGCCCGGGGCGGTCTCGGTGCCCGGGGCGGTCCCGGTGCTCTCGGGATCTCTGTGCCGGGGAGCGCCGCCAGCCTCGGCGGGCGGGCGGAGCTCTCCGGGCAGGGCCGCCCCCCGGCCGGCCGCGGCAGCGGCGCGTCCCGGTGCACGGCTGCCGTGGGAGCTGCGGCCGCTGCGGCTCCGTCCGTTCGCCTCTCCCCGCCGGGCCTGACCCTTCCGGACCTGACATCGCTCCGGGATGCTCGGGGGGTCCCGCCGCGGCCCGCTCCGACCGGCGCTGACCCGCGAGACGAGCGCTCGACTTTGATGACACGAAATGTCGCTGAGGGATTTTTTTCTCAAAAATACTTTTAGTTGTGAGTGCTCCATCCTGGCGTTGGAAGATTTTGAAAATTTTATTTGTTTTCTCCCCCAGTCTGTGTCGGGATGCTGCTCCCCACACCTCTCCCTCTGATCCAATTCCTGTGTGACCATCGGCCTCTGCAGGCTTCCTGGGGCTCAGACTCCCTGCAATTTTCCATGTCGAATGGCTCCAACAAAAGCATAAGCTGAATTATAAGCACATTTCCAAGATATCTCTGGAGATATTTCCATTCTATGACTGTATTTTCCTCACTACAGATGGGTTCAGCTGTAGCTTCCCAGCGTTCCCCTGTTGTCTATATTTAGTTAGTGCTTAAATCAGCACAAAGGTGCCTTCTGTCATCCCTCCCACTCGGAAGGGACCTGATGGAGGTTGCAGGGAAATGCTTCAGAGCGAGAGGGAAGAGCAGCTGGCGGGGGCTGAGCTTCAGAGCAGATCTCGGGCTGCGGCTGCCTTTAATGGAGTTATTTTAGGCACTTGTGGGGAAGGCAGGATGCTGAGTGTGGTGTGGTCAGCATGACCCACCAATAGGAAGAACCAGGGAAATTGTCTCTGTTGTCCCTGCCACGGGCAGCTTTGTCTATCGGTGGAACTGCTGGAACCATTCTCCTGCCCAGGGCCAGATCCAAGGGTGCCCATTTAGCTCAGCATCAGGGGCTGCATTTGACAGGGCCACGGGCACAGCTCAGTGTCTCTGATCAGACCCACAGATGTGTTTATCTGCTGTACTGGCTCGGTAGAGCAGATGGGAAAGACCCAGCGACAGCCTGCAGCCCCTTGGGTTCTGGGTGCCATCTCTACCAAGCCCACCCAGGACTGTCACAGGTCACCACATGAAGGGTCACAGGGCCACACATGGCACTCAATGACAACATTAAAAAACCCAATAGTTTGAGATTTAACCATTTTTTCCTCTGCAGGCAGCTTTGCAAAACAAGGTCACCAAAAAGGTCTCTGAAATTCCTCAAATACGCTGCTGTGGTGGAGCTGTGCAGGGATGTACCTGAGATGCTTGCTGTACATGAGATGCTGCTCTTACTGTGAACTCCTCGTGTTACTCCAGCCACTCCACAAACCGTGTTTGATACTACAGTCTAAATAATTTTCTGACATGGATTACAAAAGAAAGCCAGGCTGTCAGAGGCTGATTTGGCTATATTTGGGAAATAAACACCCAGCTTTGTAAAGCCATATGGCGGATTTTTATTCGCAATCAGCAGTTCCTTTCAAATGCAAGTTCATGTCATTTAGTAATACATTTTCCAGCATACAGCTCAGCACTCTGTCCCTCTGTTTCCTCTTTCAGCGTGTGCTCTGGGAGCGGTCAGCTGGCTGCAGCCACGGGCCACCTCCTGTCTCACCAATGCACACTCAGCACTATAATTAAGCACTTACATTAGTGAGTTCTTACCAGCTCCTGTGGATTTCATCAGCAGTTTTTGTCCCTGCTCGTTTCCAGTGCTGCTGGCTGCTATTTTACTTTCTGTGCAGTGTTGCACAGCAGTGCAACTTTTGGCTTGGGTTCTTCTGAAATGGGGCTGTAAGACCCTGCATGGAAAGTGTGTCTGGGCAGCTGTCAGAGGCACTCTCCTGCACAGCCTCACCTGCCTGTCCTGGCCAGCTTGGGGCTGGGGGTCTCAGAGGCTCTGTGGGAACGGAGATGGGGGACATCCTCCTTGTGCTCTGTGGGCTGGGGCAGTCACATCCCCAGGGAGGGGCTCTGTGCTCAGAGCCGGTGCCAGAGATGCTGGGCAGCAGCTCCTGGTGAGGCTCACAGGCAGGCAGGTGTGCTGGGCACCTGGCCAGGGCACAGCCAGTGCCCATCATGGCTCGGGGGTTTGTGGAGGGGTGAGAGCTCGAGTGGCTGCTCCCCGTGCTGGGGCAGCCCGAGTCCCCAGCATGGGGCCCTGGGGGACTTCGGGACAGCCACCAGCTTGAAGATCTGGAGCTCTGCAGCTCGTGGGTGGAGAAAGTCAGGAGGTGCTGGGAGGTGCTCATTTCCACAGGATGAAGGATGGCAGTGCCAATTCCTGGTGCGGGTGCAGGCCCTAGGACAGGCGCAGAGCAAGGAGCAGGGCTTGGCCCCGCGTGGGGTGAGCCCAGGGCTGTTGTGTGCTGCCAGGGGTGTTCTGCGCCTTCCCTGAAGGCAAACGGTTCCCCACAGTTCCCCGTGTTTTTCTGAGGGTTCTGTGCCCTGACTGTGCACATGCACAGCTGCGCAGCAAAGGCATTGCCTGCAGAATTACACTCCCCTGCTGCTTGGGCTGCCCTGAAATCCTCTTCTCCTTTTTGTGCTGGCTTTGTAATTTCTCAAGGGTAGTTGTCCTTGAGAGGAAAGATATTTCAGGTTTGCTGTTCTTGACCTCAATCCCCATGTTGTTGAAACTTAAAAGCCGTAAAATTCACACTGATGAATTTTCATGTGTGACTCTGCGAAGGCTGCGGAGAATGTTTTTGATGGAGTGTCATGCCCATATTTTTCTGACACCCATTTTTGGAGGGCAGGAGTGAGGGGAACCTTGCTGTTACATCTTTGACATTCTGTTCCCATAAATTTGGGTCTCAGGAAATGAAGCACCAGAGCACCTTTATCAAAGCCCATTGGCCAAAGATGTATATGGTGGTGGTGGATAGGTCTAAAATAGACTCTGCAGTCAGCTGGACGAAAAGTGACTCTTCCTTGTAAGTTAAGGCAGGTTGGCGTGGAAGGGCTGAGCGAGCTGAGTGTGGGAAGTGCTGGGGTGGAGCTGGGGAGCCACGAGCTGCCAGGGGAGTGCCCATGGTTCGTGTGGGGTGCTCTGCCTTCTGCCCAGGATATCCTGTTGTGGCTCTGTGTGCTCTGCCCAGGGGCACAGGGAGCTGCTGATGTGTGTGCCCTCCTGTGAAATGCACTGTTCAGCTCTTTGTAAGAGCACCAGCCCTTGCTCCAAGTCAGCAATGCAGGTAAGAGTGCTGTGAGCTGGCAGCAGCAGCTGCAGCGTGTGAGGGATGGGTGTGCAGCATTCCATGGGCTGGGTGTCCACACAACACACGCATGCATGGACAGTGCTCATGATAATGATTCAATTACTCTTCATGCACGGATGTTTCTGCCTTTAAATGTTCAGAAATCACTCACAAACATAACAGGAATTGAATCAGTTTTGTTATTCAATTGGATTAAAGTAGCTGTATTCCCATGTTTACGAGGGCAATTGGATTTAATGTTACTTTGCATATTGTTCCACTCTCATCTTCGGGGGAGTTGTTGTCTGTTTTAGGAAGTAATTTTTTTTTAAAGGACAATAAAATCTTAATGATCACATCATCACATTTCAGTGTAGACTTCTATGCCTAATGTCATACTGACCTCATTGCTGATGTTGTTATATGAACAGGAAAAAGGAAAAAGCCTTGGGAAAAAGCCTTTTTCAGGAAAAAGCCTTGGGAAAGGCCCGTGTGTGTTCCAGTGTGCTGCAGCCCATGTGCTCCTGCTTGATTCATGGCTGGGCTGGGGCTATTAGATCTCCTTCCCCCAGGCATTTTATAATCTGTTTAACATAACACAGTCGTTTGTCTTGTTTGCTGACTGCGTAACAGATGGATATGTGATTTTCATAATTACTATACGAACATTAATAAGACGTGATATCTTTTATTAAGTAACAGTTTTCCAGGTTTATTTTTCCAAATGACATGAGGTAGATTATATGTAGATATTAGTGACATACAAATATTAGTTTTACAGCATTTACATTCTGAGAAGTCAGGCAAACTTGTAAGGCTCCTCATGGTGTCTCTTGTTTTTCTTTTTCCCCTCCCCTAAGCTGTACTTCATGAAGATTCTTAGGTAGCACAATTGGGTTTATGTCTTGTTTATGTTTTGCTGGGTTATGTTTTCCTTAGTGTAAGGAAAGCCTAGACCACGTCCTAGGCCGCCCTCTATATTTATCCTGCCAGTGCAGGTTCTTCCAGCCCATTTCTGTCCTCGTGTGCTGCTATCATCCCATTTTCCTGCTGGACATCTCCAAAAGTGGGAATCAGTGTGAGCAAGCAGGCAGGCTGTATACCACACAGAAGGGAAAGTTTCTCTCTCTGCAGCCAGGGCTGTTCCTGAGAGCTCTCCCTGCTCCGTGGTGAGGAGGAGCCTGCAGACAGGAGGGCAGCTTTACTGGGGGCACTGGGGGGCTGCAGACAGGAGGGCAGCTTTACTGGGGGCACTGGGAGCCTGCAGACAGGAGGGCAGCTTTACTGGGGGCACTGGGGGGCTGCAGACAGGAGGGCAGCTTTACTGGAGGCACTGGGAGCCTGCAGACAGGAGGGCAGCTTTACTGGGGGCACTGGGAGCCTGCAGACAGGAGGGCAGCTTTACTGGGGGCACTGGGGGGCTGCAGACAGGAGGGCAGCTTTACTGGGGGCACTGGGGGGCTGCAGACAGGAGGGCAGCTTTACTGGGAGCCTGCAGACAGGAGGGCAGCTTTACTGGGGGCACTGGGAGCCTGCAGACAGGAGGGCAGCTTTACTGGAGGCACTGGGAGCCTGCAGACAGGAGGGCAGCTTTACTGGGAGCCTGCAGACAGGAGGGCAGCTTTACTGGAGGCACTGGGAGCCTGCAGACAGGAGGGCAGCTTTACTGGGAGCACTGGGAGCCTGCAGACAGGAGGGCAGCTTTACTGGAGGCACTGGGAGCCTGCAGACAGGAGGGCAGCTTTACTGGGAGCACTGGGAGCCTGCAGACAGGAGGGCAGCTTTACTGGGGGCACTGGGGGGCTGCAGACAGGAGGGCAGCTTTACTGGGAGCCTGCAGACAGGAGGGCAGCTTTACTGGGGGCACTGGGAGCCTGCAGACAGGAGGGCAGCTTTACTGGGAGCACTGGGAGCCTGCAGACAGGAGGGCAGCTTTACTGGGGGCACTGGGGGGCTGCAGACAGGAGGGCAGCTTTACTGGAGGCACTGGGAGCCTGGAGGTTTTCCTAGGGGCACTGGGGGGCTGGCACTGCCAGGCAGGGCTCCCAAAGCCACACCTGGCCCTGGCACTGGCACTTCACAAAGGAGGTATATTTTTGTTTTGTGATGAAGCAGCCCCTTCTGCCACCTGGGAGGGGAGCAGCAGGTGCCAGGGGTGGGGACCCTGGCCAGGCCCAGTGCCACCTTTGCCAAGCTGCTGGTTTTTGCTGGAGACACCCGGAGGAGCCCAGGAACGATGGGTCACGCTGGCATGCTGAATTTCAGGTGATCCCCGAGAACGAATGCTGACCTGGGGTGGGACGCAGGGCAGGGCTGGGCAGGGCAGAGCTGGAGCTGAAAGGCTGGAGCTGCTCCCTGTTTGTGGCTCTGAGTCACGGAGGAGTAGTGCAAATAACTGGATTTAGGACCATGTGCACATCAGAAATGTTGAACAGGATCAGCGTAACACTCCCTGGCCCTCTGTCAATGCAGGAGCTTGAACACAAACTCAGTTTAGACTGACACGTTCCCTTCTTGGGCCCTCTGTTGTTTTGGATCTGCTGTAATGCATTAATGTGGAAACAGTAGGTGACCTGATCACTCCTGACAGGCTTTCTTGGTTCCCCAGTTCTCAGCATTGCAGCACCAGCTGTATTTTGCTGTATCCCATTTTGCACTTTCCACCAGGCTGATTTTGGGTCACCATCCATCCTTCTGACAGTTGTGGAACTTCAGCTAATCCCTGTGCAGGTCAGGAGTGCTGCTCTGCCAGACGCACAGTTTCCTTTCCTTTGGGGAGTTTACTCTGACTGATTTGCCTTTTTGCTTTCCATTTTGTAAGGCTGGCCAGGCTATGTCTGTGTGCTCCACTCTGCTGCTGGTGGGCGACATCTGAGGACAAGCACAATGATTTTTATGAGATAGTAATCCCAGCATCAGATTCCCAATGCTCTGAAACTTACTGTGTTTGTGCTGCAAGACATGGGCAGCCCTATTTTAATTTATAGCGTGATTTCATTACTTTTTGATGTGGGACATACTCAATTAACTGAAGGCTGTGAAGTAATTGCAGTTTAGGAAATACAATTCACAGTGACCTGGATGTGTTTCATTGGTGAACAGTCTTTCAAGTAAAATCCACCTTTGAGGCCATATGAAATTTTGCATATTAATTGCTAATTTAAGAGAATAAATACTAAATATTCATTCTTGCAAATAATATCCCAGGATATGTGGGGAAGCATCTGAGTGTCCAATGTAAATACATTACATGACAAAGTTTGCTTTTTCAGCCCTCAGACTGATTCCTGTTTCTCTTTTGTTGGTTCTGATCATCAGCTGATGGATTAACAGTTTGGAAATTGTTGTTTGTTTAATAGTTTTAAAGGTTACAGGTTTTTAGTTTGTTTGTTTGTTTTATTACTGTGGTGTGTGATTGTAATCTGTGCTCTGTGGAGCTGGTTTTTGCCTTTGCCCTGGTGCCTGATGTGTTTGAGGCACAGGGTGGGGAAGGCAGTGCCACTGTCCTGATGCCCATGGGAGGGTCTGGCTGGGCTGTGAGGGGCAGGGGCAGGGGCTCCCACAGACCCAACTCGTGCCCTGTGCCCAGGGCTCCCACAGACCCGCACCCATGCCCAGGGCTCCCACAGACCCGCACTGGTGCCCAGGGCTCCCACAGACCTGCACTGGTGCCCAGGGCTCCCACAGACCCGCACTGGTGCCCTGAAATGAGTTTCACTGCAGACACCCCGTCAGTGCCTGTCAGTTTTGGCCTTCCAGTGTCACCTGCGGTGGGTTTGTCACTCCAGGTAAAACCCAAACCCAGAGCTGACAGAACACAGACTTGGACAAGCCTTGACTGCAGCATGGTTCAGAGTAGCTGTTTCCAAGAAAAAACTTCTTCCTCAGCATAGACTGTGCTGCACTGGCTCAGATGCTCCAGTGCTGAAGCATGTGGCCTTAATCTTCAGAAGTGGCAAATCCTATTTACTGTGTAAGTATTTAAGCTAATTATATCTCTGATGTGAGGAACATGTGACAAACTGTTCACACTGTATCCTTTAAAAGACATTGATGTCTCAGACCCTCATGAAATATTCTGTGCCTCATTCCATTCTCGGCATGTGGTATGTGCTCTGCAGTGTAATTAGCAACAGTATAACTTACTAATAATATAGAGGTAATAAGTATGTTATGGCTGGATCATCTGTAGAATAGAATAAGAAATAATTCATAGCAAGTTTTTCCTGCAAGCACCATGTTTATGTTGCTGTTGCACAGGTGCATTATATTGTTGCTGTGCAGCTGTTGCATTATAGGAGAAATCTGAGGAACAGGAACACGTCTGGGCTTTTCTAAATCCTGGCATAAAATGCTTAGTAGGGAAAGACTGAACGTGAAGAAAGCTGCTAAAATGTGGCAGAAGCTGGTTGGTCTAATGCAGGCAGGAGGGAGAGCCCTTGGGGAGCAGCTGCTCCCCAGGCCAGGCTGCTGTGTGGCAGAGCTCGTTACTGGCACGCTGTTAATCACGTACAGCCTGTACCAGCACCTGTAGCTGCACGGCAGGGTCAAGGCCAAGCAGATCAATTTATCATTTGACCTTTGGGAAGCACAAGTCTTCACCTGCTTTGCATTCAATGAACTGATTCTTCCCTTTCTGCCCTGAGGCCCCGACTCTTGTTCTCCACCATATGGGAAGGGGAGGGCTGCAGCTTGTCCTCTGCATGCAACCTGGCTTCCCAATTTTCTTGATCTTGGTTTAATCTGGTAAATTATTTGCCTTCCTCAAGTAATGCTAATTAAGGTTCATATGACTGGGACTTCATCACAGATGTGGGTTATGGCTTCCCCAGCTTGCTTATGTGACTTACAGGAGAAAATGTGAAAAACAAATTGGCTTAGTCAGTGAAATCCCAGTCAGGTCTTGCTGCAGGAGCACGAAGGTAGGGCTCCAGAGGAGCTATCCCTCAGTTCAACAACAGAAATAAATCTTACTAGTTTAAAAGAAATTTTGTTATCTATATTTAATGGTTAAAGGATGAGGGTATTGTTCAAAGAGTAATTAGGAAAATAGGTTGAGTGCTCATGGATGGGAGAGTAAAATAAATGCTGTGAAGGAAGTTCTGTACTGAGCATAAAATTGGTAGTTTGATTCAATTATTCTTCACACACTGTTTAGATCCCACAGAAAGCTGAGCATGGAACTCTTCAGGCTCTCTAATTGAAGCAAAAATCACTGGAGTGGAAAGTGTCCTGGCTCTTGAGGAGATGTCAAAGTACAGAACATGGCAGACACCTGGGGGTTTGGGAAACTGTGACAGCTACAAGCCGACCTTTGGCAAATTTAATCTGCAAATGGATTCCTGCTTAGGACAGCTAATGCTTTTAGTTATTGTAAAGGCTTGTTCCTGGATTTTAAAAAGTTGAGAATAAATGGATTTCATGATGCAGCCCTATGCGTGTTGCATAACAAACAGGTAACTTCTGGATCTGTTTAAATGATACACTGTACTGAAAAACTTTGCAGAACTTATGAATACATAAGTAGAGTTCATGCACAATGGGGGAATGATTTTTGCTACTTAAAAAAGGAGAAGGGACTTGGCACTTGTTAAAATGAAAATACACCGAAGATGGTGCCTACTGAGAAGGAAGGGAAGGAGGTCACTGGTTGTGTTTATGATGTTCACGGGCATTGCAGGGGCTTGTTACTCAGCTGGGCATTGCTTTTGCCATCTGGGGTCTGCTGGGAGGAGGTAATATGCTAACAATTGCTTATTCAAAGTCTGTCTTTATTTTTCTTATCTGAAGCTGCTCTTGCCTCTTGCAGGACAGCTGCAGGTGAGTGTGGCTTGCAGACGGTTCCTGGGGACAGTGCTGTGGTGCAGTTTTAACCTTTCCTCTCCATCTCTCTCTTCCTGGGCAGGTTCCTGTCCTCCCCTCGGCACACAGGGCTCCAGGTGCCACTCACCTGCCCAGAGCTTTGGTCAGCATTTCTGTGCTGTGCTGCAAGCCATGGCCAGGTCCTGTGCCTTCCCACAGGGAGTGAATTCACACTGACCTGTGGCTCCCACCCACTGCAGCCAAGAGCAGCCTCAGCCTCAAATACAAGGTGTTTGCTTGACTTAAACGTGTGCCTGGTGATTACAGCTAGTAAATCACATTGCAGTATAATTCAGTGGAGGCTTGGGCAGGGAGACTTCAGGCTTATGCCTGTCTGATGAATGCTTCTGGCTTGTCACATTAGTAATCCCTGTATTAATGAGTGGCCTGTGACATGATGTGGTTGACTGACAAATCCTGAACTTATATATGCATATCAGTAAGTGCCAGAGTTCTCCAAGGTGCAGTTTTACAATGTCTTGTGTCAGCCTCTGTGTGACAGAAAACATGTGGGGAGGCAGGCATCTGTGGGCCTGGGAATTCACCTTTCCTTATAAGGCCACAATGGCTAGAACAAGATTTCCCTCTCTTGCCTCTTGTCTGAGAGTATCCACACACTCCTCCGAGGGATGTGAGGTGCCTGTGTGGCACAGGGGTGATGGGTGTGCAGCTGTGGATGTGCTGGGTGTGCAGCACAGGTGTGCTGGGTGTGTGGCACAGGTGTGGAACATGCTGTCCAAAAGATGAACATGCTGTCCAAAAGATGAACATGCTGTCCAAAAGATGTACATACTGGACGTACTGGAGTCCTTGAGTCCTCTTGCTCAGAGGTGCTCTCTCCTGTGCTTCCCCTAGAATAAGCAGCCCCCAAGCAGGCAGTGAATCTCAGCAGAATAATAATAAATCTTGCACCTTCCCAATGAGATTTTAATCATGATACTACAGTTGGGAGAGGAAATCAAGCTGCAGTGCACCACTGTATTCACAATGTTATCCACCATCTTTGTCCGTTCCCTCTGCATCCTCCTGTTGCAGTAACAATTACACTCCCCGCTGAGGTGGCCCTGGACTGCCAAGCAGCTCCTGTGCTGAGCTCTGCAGTTCCCCCATGGTGTGGGGGTCTCGAGGGGTGCTGGCTGGGTGGGCACACAGTGGGAAGGTGCCATGGGCCTGTGCCCATGTGTGCCAGCTCGTGCTGCACCCGGCCAGTGCCAGCACCGGTGATATTCCTGTGCACAGTGAACCAGGTGTGCTCAGGGTCTGACAGCAGTGTGGAGCAGTGGGGTGCTGTGGGGTGCTGTGGGGTGCAGGCCCCAGGCTGTGTCTCTGTGTCTGTGCCCGTTTCCCTTCAGCAGCTGTCTGAGTGTGACAGTGGGGGCCAGGAGGGACACTGTGGGTCAGGGTAAGAGTGGGGAGTAGTGGCTGTCCTCTCACTGCTGCCCAGAGTGTGCACTGCTCCTGGCTGGGGATTTCTTGTGCCCTGATGCTGCGGTTGGATGTTACTTCCAAATTCAGGCGCTGGAGTTGAGGGAACTTTTCCCCTGAGAGTTTCCTCCCTGTGTCTGTCAGGGGCTCAGCCAGTGCCAAGGCTTCTTCCTGGACCCATTGTTTCCCTTTGGTGAGCACCAGATGATGAGCCCAGAGTACAGCCTGTGCTTTCACAGATGTGCCCTGAACAGGAAAGCCCTCCCTTCCCCCATAGCCCTTGGGTTCATTATCTTCTCTGGATGCCACCAGAGTCATAAATGGTCATAAATCACTGACCATTCCTATCCCTTCCAAAGTCAAGGCAGGGTGAGCCTGGACCAGCTGCCCGTGGGCACTGCTCGCATGGCCACCTGCATGGTCCTTACTGCGTCCCCTGTCCCGGGACTCCCACCGTTCGTACGCTCTGGCTCTGCCAAAAAAGGCTCTGCTGCCAGCCCTGGGCCGGGATCTTGTGCTTGGCCAGGCGGGTCAGGGAGCGGCAGTCCTTCTGCCTGAAGGCTGCAGGAGCTTCCCCATGGACGGGGGTGTCCAGCAGGGCCAGTGAGGCCCCGGGCAGGAAGGAGCAATCCCCGGGGCAGGTGCGTCACCAGGTGAGACAGCATCCCGCGGCAGGAGCGTCCCGGGCAGGAGCATCCCCCGAGCAGGAGGGCGCGTCCCAGGGCAGGAGCCTCTCCCGTGGCGGGAGCATCCCCGGGCAGGACCGTCTCCAGCAGGAGCAGCTTCGGGGCTGGGGCCGCGGCGCGCTCCGCCCGCCCGCGCGGTGCCGGTCGGTGCCGTATGGGAGGAGCCACCGGGCACCGCCGCCCCTGCGCCCCCCCCGCCGCATTTGGCGGCCGCCGCCGCGGAGCAGGGCGCGGGGGGGGATGATGGATCCGCGGCTGCGGCTGCTGACGCCCCGCGCCCGCCTGCCCGCCGTCAATGGAGGAGGACGCTGAGACCCGCAAGATCAGCAGCAGTTTCCTGCGAGACCACAGCTATGCCACGGAAGGTGAGCCCGGCCCGCAGCCCCCGACCCGCCCGCGGCAGGTGAGGCCGCCCCGCAGCGGCCCCGGCCCCCGCCCGGCCCGCTCCGCGCCCTCCCCGCGGCTGTCCCGGCACCGGCACCGGCCCGGGCTGCCCGGCCCCGCGGCGGCGGCCCCGGGGCTCGCTGCGGGCGCGGCGGGGCCGCTGCGGTGACTCAGCAGCGCCGGTGCCCTGGGTGGGCTCCCGGGGCCGGCCGGTGCCCGGCGGAGCGGGGCCGCTGAGCCCGGGCCCCGAGAGCCGCCGCAGCAGCGCTCGGGACGCAGCCGCCCCCAGCCGGCCCCTCCGGAGCTCCCGCTCCTCCTGATCCGGGAGAAAGGGGGTCCCGAGCCCCCACAGCCCTTCCCCGCCGGAGCGCACCCGCGGGGCCGGGGCGATGCGGGGCTCGCCGGAGCGATGCGGGCGGCGGCCGCGGCTCGGGATGCGCTTCCCCAGCCCCTGAGGGCGTTCGCGGTGCTGCAGGTGGCTGAAGCCGCTGTGGGGTGCGGAATACGACAAACGCTGGTGCAGATCTCGTCAATGGAGCAGTGGTTTGGGGTTATTTTCAGTACAAGCTGCTCCAGGAAGGTGTAGCGAAGTGCATCCCGACTGGTGCGTTGCAGATGCAAGGAGATGCCAAGGCTGTTGCACATGGATAATGTCACAGCCCTGGTGAGGCTCATGGTGCATTTGAAAGTGGTTTCCCATAATAGCTCAAGAGCAGAGAAGATGGTGTGGCCATGTTCGGTTCAGGCATCAGAACATGAGCTCAGCCTGCACATGCTGCTGCAGCCACCACAAAGGCAGCTCCGGCAGCGAGGGGTGAAGGAGGGCTGGGGATGGAGCTGCTGTTGCCTCTGCTGTCTTCCCTGGTAGCTGAAGAGCTGTCAACTTCGCATCAGCTCTGCCATAACCTCCCTTTGCTCCCTGGCTTCAGGAGGAAAGTGCAGCTGATGTAAAGCAAAACTGAACCCCCACCCTTTCTGGCAGCACTGACACCTTCAATGAGGCTTCAAAAACCAGACTCCATACCAGAGCATGAGCAGGCTTATTTGTAGCTTAATTAGCAGCCAAAGAGGCTTTCACTTATGGTGTCATCCTCATGAGACTTAGAGGAAGCCAGACTTTGGGAATTTTGTCACATGGCTAAAGGAGAGTTTATCTCGTGGAAAATCTTTGGCTTGATATAGTAATGGAAAGCTTTGAATACCTGATGAGCCAAAGAAATGTTTTTTGTGTTGCTTGTGTGTAGCTGGAATGCAAGTGCTCAGTGTGACAGCCCCCAGGTGCTGGGGAGGGCTTGTGCTGGGCATCCCTGGCTCTGCTGCTCTGCTCGGGAGCCTCACACGGCGGGCCTGGGGCCGGCAGGGCATGCTGTGGGGCCGGCAGGATGGGGCTGTGGGGCACAGCAGGGCATGCTGTGGGGCCGGCAGGATGGGGCTGTGGGGCCGGCAGGCCGTGCTGTGGGGCACAGCAGGACGCGCTGTGGGGCGGAGTGGGCAGGGCGTGCTGTGGGGCACAGCAGGGCGTGCTGTGGGGCCGGCAGGATGGGGCTGTGGGGCCGGCAGGATGGGGCTGTGGGGCACAGCAGGCCGTGCTGTGGGGCCGGCAGGATGGGGCTGTGGGGCCGGCAGGCCGTGCTGTGGGGCCGGCAGGCCGTGCTGTGGGGCACAGCAGGCCGTGCTGTGGGGCCGGCAGGATGGGGCTGTGGGGCCGGCAGGCCGTGCTGTGGGGCACAGCAGGACGCGCTGTGGGGCGGAGTGGGCAGGGCGTGCTGTGGGGCCGGCAGGATGGGGCTGTGGGGCCGGCAGGATGGGGCTGTGGGGCCGGCAGGCCGTGCTGTGGGGCCGGCAGGATGGGGCTGTGGGGCCGGCAGGCCGTGCTGTGGGGCCGGCAGGCCGTGCTGTGGGGCACAGCAGGCCGTGCTGTGGGGCGGAGTGGGCAGACCTGCCCTGGGGCCCACTGACGGACCTGCGGAGGCCGCACCACGCTGACGCTCCTGCTGACAGGGGTGGCGTGGGCCGGTGCTTCCAGGAGGGTGCTGTGGCCACGATGGGACCTCCGGGTTGTCTGGCTCACATCGCCATGTGCTGTGCTCTCTGAAGGATGATTTTGCTGTTGCTGCATTCTGAAAGGCAGCTGCAACAGCCAGCAAATGTGAAATGAGGCTACAGCTACCTTGTTGTGACCTGCTGGGAGCTCAGGTTTCCAGGTGGAGATGAGCCCGCAGTGATTTCTGCCGGTGATTTCTGGGGGTTTTCAGTGGTAAGATCCAGGCTGTCTGTAATCGGTGGCCGTATGCTGGCATTTTCAGAAGGACCTTGTGCTAGGGAACCACGGCAATCCTCTCGGTAGAAATGAAACACAGAGGCATTTGTGCAGCAGAGGACAGAACCAGCCGGTGAGATCCCTGCTGCGGCGGCAGGGCAGGGGCAAGTGCAGCAGGGGATTTAATGGCTGTCTGCCAGCTGGGAGTTTTTCTTCCCTTCGTGCTGAATAGAACTCCTGACTCCATGCAGGGGTTCTGCTAGAGGGAGGCTGACTGCACATTGAAATGGTAGATTCTGCTAAGATAAAAAATTTTGATAATTGAGTTTTATTTTTTCCTGCATGTGAAAGCAGTATATGCCTCTAACGCTCTGGTATCTTGTTTAAGAAGAAGAAAATCCTTCCAAATGCTGTGCAGCAAGTGCAGACTTGCTTTGCAAATGAAGGTGTCTCTGGTGTGTCAGCTGAGGGAAATAGCCGGTTATGTAATTTGCTTTAGTGAAGTGTCGTTGTCACTTAAATAGGTCTGGTATTTTCATGCAAATGTGGGGTGAGGATGGTATTTCACAAGCGCACGTTTGAATGCCTTGTTCTTGTGCAGCTCAGAGCATTGCTGAGCAGAAGCGGGGCCCTTGCACCGATGGACTCGGGTTCCAGGGCGGTGCTGAGCGCAGCCCCGTCCCCGGCTGTGCCACACGGTCTGCCGGGCACAGGCAGCGGGGCCAGCGGGCTCCAGGGCAGCGCCAGCTCCGACCCAGAGCGCTGCTGCACACCGGCAGATCTCACGGGAAAAATGTCCAGAAAATATGCTTGATTTGTTCTTGTTTTGCTTAAATCTATCTTCATTGGCAATTCTGCTGAGTGCCCAGCCAAAAGTAGGACAAATTGAGACATTTGAATACAAACAACCATCGGAGCAGCTTCCACTTCTAGACGTGCTCGTTGCAGATGTGTCCTTACGGGTCCTGGTGGGGAGGTGGCCCGGCCGGTGGTTGCGCTGTTGGAGGAGGATCCTCGGGAGCGCTCGTGTGCCAGGCCCGCGGCGCGGGGCCCGTCCCCTGGGGGTGTCCGTGTTTCCCAATGGCTCTGCCAAGGGACCTTCTCCCCTGCAGGCCCGGGCTGACCCTGCTGGAGCTGCGTGGCCCTGGGGACGTGCCAGGGCTGGCCCTGCTGGGCAGGACAGTCACCACGCCTTGCAGCCAACCCTGGCTGCTCCCTGCACCCTTCCCTGGGCCTGGCCAATGCCCCTGCAGGTGTGTCATCTCCTGAGGGGGTGTTTCCCAAACCGAGTGGGTTTTGCTCTTGCAAAATCTATCACTAAGCCTTTATTTCCTTTTCCTACTTTAATCTTGTTACTCCCTCTGTAAGAATCTGTCAGCATCTCAGTCATTCCCATCCTGCCCTGCCATGGTGCTGCAGGAAGGGGCCCTGATGCCAGTGCCCCCCTCCCTGATGCCAGGGAAGTTTGCCTCGAGCTCTCTGTGGTACAGTGATTGATTTTTTAAAAATCTGCAGGTAGTCTCCAGGAAAGCACCAAGTGAAGCATCTCCCAGTGCTGGTTTAGGGCAAGAGCTGTTGGGTATTTCTGTTGTTGAAAACGATGCAAGTTGTTGTTTGGAGCTCATCTGGGTTGAGATTTAGTTAATCTGGGAACCTCTGTGAAGTTGTTTTATCACATGAGTACTTCGGTTACGAAACACAGTCACATCCTTTGTGCTTTTTGTTTATACACGTGTACTGTGTTTAGACATCCCTTCCAGTTCCCGAGCCTGGGCTCCCCCCGGTGGGAAGGACCCACAGACATGTGGGTCCATCCCTTATTCTGTCTCATACAGGATCTCTGCAGAAGCACAGCATAACTCAACTGTTTGCAGTGCTCTACGTCAAAGCCGATTTGGGGATGCTTTAATCTACAGATTAATGAGAGAATAGATGTGCCTAGGGACTCTGTAATCTAGAGATTACTGAGAGGACTGGGAGCAGGCAATGATGTGGCTGACCCACTGCAGATGGACTGTGAGGAGGGTGCCTGGTCAATGGTGATGCCTTGCATCTGCCTCTGTCCCCTCAGTTCTGTGCAAGAACCAAGCTGCTGCCTCTCCAGGGCTGGGGAAAGCTGGGGCACTTCCAGGAGACACCAACAGCATCCAAAGGGGTCTGGCCTCACAGCCTGGGGTTACCCTGGTCCCTGTTGCTGTGGGGTCTGCAGCTGCAGCAGGTCTGAACCCAGCCCTGGTCAGGCCCTCAGGCCCAACACCCTGAGCTATGCTGTGGGTGCTTGCAGGTGATCCTTGGGGTGCCAGCCAGGACTGCCCCATCAACAGGTTTTGAAATGGAATTGAGGGCCTTGGTGGAGTGGTCAAGATTTACTAAATGTAGAGAGATCACCTGTGTTTGATGAGCCCCCTGGGCTGTACATTGCAGAGGACAGGAGAATGTTAGTGGAAACGTTGCTGGTTGCTGTTTGTGTATCACCTGCTGTCTGTTGGAGCCAGGATGCTGGGTGGGATGTGCTCCTCATCTGAGCCAGCAGGTCGCTCCTGTGGCTGCTGGTGGGAGCAGGAGCCTGCAGGGCTGTGCCAAAGCCCTGATGCCTCCTCCCAAAAGAGCTGGTGAGATCTGGTGCCTAGAAGGAAGGTCGGTAGGTGGAAGGGCCTAATGCTGTGGCAGGCAAGGTGATCATCAGCTTCCCTAACTCTGCAAGCTGGAGCAGAGGTGTACCCCTGCCAGCAGGCTTAGACCCATAGAATTATAGAATCATTAAGGTTGAAAAAGACCTCCGAGACTATTGAGTCCAGGCTTGTTTGTTAGTGATTGGTTGGGGCAATAAATGCTTGTGGAAAGAATCCTTTGGGAATACGCGTGCCAGGGGCTGGGTGGCCGGGAAGCGCTGCTGCCGGAGCCGGTGCCTCTCCGGGCGCGGTGAGCGAGAGGTGCGTGTGCCGGTGAAGCGGGGCGAGCCCGCGGAGCCGCGCCCGGCCGGGCAGGACCCTGATCAGGCGGCTCACAAACAGCGGCTGCTGCTCGCTGCGGCTCCCGGGGCGGCGCTCGCCGCGATGCGCTGAGCCGGCACAGCGCCCCAGCTGCGGGCACGGCGGGCCCGGGGCGCGGGCAGCGCGGGAGCGGCCGGGCAGCGCCGGGGGGAGTGCCGGGCACGTACCGGGGCACGTACCGGGGCACGTACCGGGGCTCCGGGCAGCGCCGGGGGGAGTGCCGGGCACGTACCGGGGCACGTACCGGGGCTCCGGGCAGCGCCGGGGGGAGTGCCGGGCACGTACCGGGGCACGTACCGGGGCACGTACCGGGGCTCCGGGCAGCGCCGGGGGGAGTGCCGGGCACGTACCGGGACACGTACCGGGGCTCCGGGCAGCGCCGGGGTCAGTACCGGGGCACGTACTGGGCACGTACCGGGGCACGTACCGGGGCTCCGGGCAGCGCCGGGGGGAGTGCCGGGCACGTACCGGGACACGTATCGAGCACGTACCGGGGGGCAGTACCGGGCCGGTCCCGGGCACGTACCGCGCCTCCGGGCAGTGCCGGTGGGCACTCCGGGCTCCGGGCACGGCGGGGAGTGCCCAGGCAGCCCAGGCACGTCCCGGGGCTCCGCGCACCGGTGCTGGTGCTGATGCTGCACAGCCGCTCTGCCTGGCGCTGACCAAAAGACCCCCGAGTTCTCAGCTCAGCATCCCTGTGCAGAGCTGCCCTGGGCAGCGGCACCTGAGCTCTTTGCAGCCCTCCCCAGTCCCCATCACCTGGAGAGCAGGCCATTGCCCTGCCCTGCGGAGGGGCACTTGAGGCACAGCAAACCTGGAACTGGTCTGGCCTGACCCCAGAGCTCTGGGAAAGGCTGAGATGCCACCGTGGCCACCTGCCCCAGCAGCTGGACACCGGGGGCCAGATGTGCACATTGGTGTGTTGTGGTGTGATGTTTGTGAGCGGTTGGGAATGCTGCCCCCAGCTCGCCTCCCTGCCATCCTCCCAGAACAGCTGTGACTGAGCTGTTGGAGGCAATGAGGGCAGCACAGGTTGTTGTTTTTCCCTGGTGCATTATGCACCTGATTTCTAGAGGGGAAAGGGTTGCCCTGTCTGGCCCAGGGGGTCCCAGGATGGGGCAGGTGGCTGTGTGGTTTGTCTGGAGTTTCTGTTGTTTTGGTTTTCAGCTTTTATCTGCTGAAGCCTCCAGAGCACAGCCCCCACTGAGCAGCTCAGCTCAGTGTTTCAGGTTCAGCTCACAGAGGGTGCTGTGGCCCTCTGGGGTGCCTTGGGAGGGAGGTGAGATGCCAGGCGGGTCAGGAGCTCTGTGCTGTGGCACCCAGGCAGCTGCAGGGCCCCGAGGGCTCGGGGAGAGCAGAGTCGGCTCAGAAGGATCCTGCTCCCCGGCAGTGCTGCCTGTCTGCATTGCACACAACTGTTGTGCAGCCCGTTTGTTTAATTCAAAGCCTGTTTCCTCACTTCCTCGGGTGCCACGAGTCAGCTGTTGGACCATCTCTTCTAATGTCATGCTAAGGCAGGGCCTGGGAATGGAAATGTAACCGGAATATAAACCAGAAACCAAAGCAGCCGATTAATCCCTCATTTTGATCTGCTCTGTCCTGCATTTCAGCTGATTCCCTGGTGTGGTCATAAAGCACAACCATTATCTCAGCTTCCCCAATGTGCAAACAAATTGCTGTGATTTTCCTATGCTTGGATCAGTCCATATCCATATTCTCTGAACAACAATAAAACATTAATGGAGATAAAGACTGTTATCTCCCTCATGTCTATTTTGTCATTAGAATAACAACTTTAAATGTTAAGAGTGCTGAGATTTATAATGCCAAGCCTGCTCAGCAAAAATAAATCATGTTTCATAGAGCACATTACCATTTATTGCTGCTGTATTATCTGAAGCCAAGAGTGGGTGTTAACCCTGTGATAATGTCCTCAAAGGGGATTTTAAATAATTTTGTAGTTTAATTTAAAAATTCTGTTGACTGCCTGGTTTGATCTGCAACTCATTTTAGTGCAAGGGGTATCAAAGCTGAACCTCTCCAAATGCTGATAACGAGCTTGCTGAGATGTGCAACAGTGGGGGAACCCCTGGACCCCAAAATGGCTCCTGGTTCATCTGTGGCCTCAGCGAACCCAGCCCAGAACAGCCACACAAGCAGGGCTCCCTAAACCGGCTCACTTTCAAGGTGTTGTAGCCTTTGGAAGACCAATGGGTTTTTAAAGTTTCATCTAGGTGTTTTCATTCTTGATATCTGGGTCCTCATCAGCTGATAGCAAGCTCATGGCAAGAGATGTGTGTCAGTTGAGATTTGATGTGTGATCTGAGCTGGTGTGGCTCCAGTCAGTGCCCTTGGGCTCCTGCCCTGCTCTCACCCTGCCCTGGTGCCCTGACTGCTGTTGGGGATGGGGAAATGCTGTGCCCAGCAGTGCCCAGTGATGGTCAGCAATGCTGTGCCCACAATGCCCAGTGATGGTCAGCAATGCTGTGCCCAGCAGTGCCCGGTGATGGTCAGCACTGGTGGAGGTTGCTCCAGCCACAAGCTGTCCGTGGAAACATGCATCTCTGTGGGATCTGGGGAATGGAACAGAGAGAATTAGAGAGGCTGTTTTGGAGAGCCCTCCCTCACAATCCCTAAATAAACTTGGCCTTCGTTTCAGCAGGCTGACAGATTCTTAATTATAATAACAGCGTGAGCAGTGTTGCTTTGTAACTGGTTCCCCATTGAACGTTTCTGGCTAGCAGGAACGGTGTGCCAGATGTCTGCCTGCGATTGCCTCTGCTTGGGAAGATCTGTTCGAGCAACGCTCTCAGCTGGAGGATTCGACTCATGCAGGGATCCATGGGCAGGCTGTTGTTTGCCTGATTTCTTGGCAGAAGCCAGAGTCCCACCAGAGTCCAGCATGATTTCCATCTGCAGGTCGTGGCTGGAGTGCAGTGGGACCCTGCCTGCCCCTGGTGATGCCTGTGAGTGCCAGGAGCTCTGCTGGCTTTGCTCAGCAGTGCTGTGAGCTGTGAGCTGCGCTGCTGCTGTGTTCTGTGTGGAGAGCAGCCAGGGGATGGGCATGGGGCTGGAGCTGCAGTCGCTGTGGAGCCTCCAGACTCCTGCTAGCAAGTGTGTTAGGTGATGGAGCAGCCCCAGAGCTGCTGGGCTGTCACGCTGCTGGCATCCTGCAGGTATGAGGGGAGCCCTCTGCCCCTGCAGAGCTCAGGTCTGGCGCTCCTGCAGCAGATCCTGGCTATGGGTCCTGTTTCACACTGGCATTTGGCAACTTGATGCAATGTTTTTCATTAGGAGCCCTGCAATGTGCAGCAGCGAGGTGTTACTGATGGAGCAGCTCCAGCTACAACAGGGTATTCAGCTTTTTGATGGAAGTGATCAGGCAGAAAAACGTTGGGCATAAAAACAAAGCCAGCTGTCAGTACCCATGGCACGAAATGGTTGAATTCACCCAAGATTGTGAGGATGATGCTGTGCAGACATTACCTTGCAGCTGGGGCTCTTCCTGGTGACAGTGAGGCCAGATCCATGTCTCCCATGGATCTTTGGATGGTCAGAGTTCCTCACCATTGCCATCAGTGGCAGCATTTCTGCTGGCAGGCTGGTTTGGAGGTCAGCCTGACTCAGAGAATTCATCTGGGTGTAGCGTAGAAGGGAGAGGAGCAGCTCTTGGTTCTCATCCAACACACCTCCAGCAGCAGCTCTCAAAGCACTGCATAAACAGCATCTTACAGGTGCCAGGCTGGGCATGGGCCTTGCTTTGAAGTTGGAGCTGAAGTCTGCTGTGTTTCCTTGTTTGCATGGGGCTCTGGGGAGGACACTGAAGTCTTGTCATATTTGGACATTTGATCGAATGTAAGGACTTTCTAATTAGGATGTTTATGAGTTAATCACATGTGACACTTCATTTGTTCCCTGCTGCAAACGTGAGATGTGTGTGAGGATGTGGGGAAGTGGATCATCCTTTTTTTGGCTTTGTGTCACCCTAATGCATTATCTCCATCTGCTTGTCTCCTCCCTCCTTGTGTCCCTCAGCTGGAAGTGTGTACCAGTGGCTATTAATAGCTGAATCCTGCAACAGTCTGTTCCTGCAGATGGGACTCTCAGCCTCTGAAGCCTAAAACGCATTACAAATAAAGCAATACGCTGTGTGGTCCTTAATACAATTAGCCCTGCTCTAAGTTGGGCTCTCAGGGCCAAATGCCGCTGCCAGTTTCCATGTGAAGCTGCCTGGGCGTGTCACGGGCTGTAGATCCCACCCCAGAGGTTCCCTTGCCCTGGCTGATGATGGACACACTGCTAAATGCAGGTCCAAATGTGCTCACGTCTGGTGTGTTGGCCTTGGCCAGGGACCCAAGCAGCCTGGGCAACCAGAGGGGCTTTGGAGTACTGTTCTTAAAGGCGTTGTTTCTTTAATTAGGAGGGCTCTGCTTTCTCTTGAGAAGGAAGCTGTGAGGCTGTTTGCAGATCCATTTGCTGCACCTTGCCTGTTCTGGAGGGCCTCGTCTCAGCAGGAACACTCATGTTCCTGTGTGTGCAGGAGGTGTCTGTCCCTGTCAGGCTGGGTGCCTTGCCCTGGCTCAGCATTTGCTGGGGATGGGCAAAACACCTTGCCCATTTGTTCAGTGTGTGTAAGCACCTTGCCCATTTGTTCAGTGTGTTCAAGCACCTTGCTCCATTGTTCAGTGTGTTTAAGCAGTTTGCCCCCTTGTTCAGTGTGTTCAAGCACCTTGCTCCCTTGTTCAGTGTGTTTAAGCAGTTTGCCCCCTTGTTCAGGGTGTGTATGGGCTGTGGCTTGGCCCGGGCAGTGCCCACAGCAGTGAGTGAGGGGCAGTGCCAGCCCTCCTCTCCAAACAGGGCACTGCAGCACCAGCTCTGCTTTGCAGGGCATGTCCCGCAGGGGTGCAGCAGCCAGGCTGAGCAGCAATGTGTGTGCTTTTCACTTCCCTGGCTGGGAGTGCCTTTCCTGGCTCCAGGGAGGGGCCGTGCCCGGGTTGGAGGTTCTGGGGTACAGCAGAATCCCAGACTTGGGAGCCACCTTGCTCCTGATCTCCTGAGAGCTGCTGCTTCCCCAAACCTCTTTCTTTCCCTGTCATCTGTTTCTGACAATGTGCAAAGTTATTGATGAGGTGATGAAATCGAGGACAAGGGTTTGCCAGAAAAGGGTTTTTTCCTCTGCATATGCAGTCTCAGGCCTTCAAATGAAAGCCCCCCCTGGAAAAGCTGTGTCAGGCTCAGGCAGCTGCTGCTGGGCAGTGGATCCAGCTGGGACCTTCTCAGTGCCCACACAGGGCTGGCAGGGCTGTGGGTGGAAACTGGCAGTGGAGAAACGCTCATGGTGTCACCCTGGGGTGCTCAGTGTGGGCTCCCACATCACTGCCTCCCATGGGAGCCTGCTCACAGGCCCCTGGGCTGCCTTGCTGGGTTTTTGTTAGCCCTTGGCAGTGCTGTTTGGAGGCTGCAGAGCTGCTTTAGGTATATTTAATTACAGTTTTTTCTTGATTAGTGAATAGCTGCAGTTATTAACATGCAGTGGAAAGGGTTACAGGAGATGGCAAATATTCAAGGCATTCTTTTGTCCTGTCCTCCAAAAGACAGAGAAAACAGTTACGTTTAGGAGCAAGTGCTGTTTTCTGACTGGCAGAGTTTGCAAGCAGTTTTCTGTGCTTCTTTTACTTTTCAAAAGCCATTGATTTTTGCAGTGTTGCAATTAGAAAACAAGGCTATAAACTAATGCATTCCTGCATTTTAAAATGGACTTTCAGTCTCCTGCTGTTGTTTCATTGGTTTCCCAGCCCTGCTGAATGTTGCTTAAGTCAGCATGTTGTAATTGGCCTGTGGAGATCCAGGTCTGGCTGGTGTCACTTAAAACCCAAATGGCTTTGCAATAATGTCGGTGTTTCTGGACTTGCTGCTCAGGAGCAAAGGTGCCCACTCCTGCACAGCTTGTGCTGCATCTCTATTGACTGGGAGCACTTGGCTAATCGCTTCCTGTAATTAAATTCTTCACTAAGAATAAAGTTAATCTTCTCAGAGTGTATAAAACCCGACCCGCAGCCTGAGCAGGCAGAAATGCAGCTGTTTATAGGCACCTTTATCTGAGTGTAAAGGGCCCATTCCCAAAGCAGAAGCAATTGGGATAATTAGATATTCCTTGTCCTGAGTCAGGGATTTATAATAATGAACTGGAAGTGATATTGTAGTTTTCTGCTTGGGGTTCCATAGACTCTTGAGGTTGGGAGGGACCATTTTGCCCATTCCTCATGGCTCTGGTGAGACACCACTGAGCCCTGGATATGTGATGGGGTCACCAGTTCTCCTTGTCAGGGTGCTGGGGCTGGCTGGGGCTTTGCTGGGTTTTAAATTTCTTAGATTTGCATTTTCTCTGTTTGGTGATGCTCAATAAGTTTGGCAGAGAGAAATGGATGAGACTTTCCCCAAACTTTTTTTCTCTTTGTTTACATAAACACATTAATAAACTAATTGCCCAAATCCTTGCTGGCTGGCAGAAGCATTAAGCTTGCTATAGGCCGCTGACTTAAACCATATGGTTTGGTCCCAAGGCTTCTTTGGGTTTTTAGAAGAGGTTTAAAAAGGGCCTGTTTGCACCATCTTGAAACATTAACATTCCAAGCACAAATAGTTTTGCATAATTTATTACCCTCACAGTAGCTTTGCTCATACTCCCAAGTTCAACTTCAAAGTACTGCATCCTCACTCCTCATTACTTATGTACAGCAAAACAAAACAACATAAAGGGCCAACCAGGCACTGCTGTGGTTCATTGCATGGAGAAACTCAGACTTCTTCTGTGGCCGTATCATTTCTTGTTCCATTATTAAGAGCCAAATTCAGAAGGAAGGTGACATTTCCAGCATCCTTTCCTGGAACACAGGAGTGCTGCTGGAGAGAAAGTGTGTGGTACCCAGGGGATGCCAGGCACTTGCCATCAGCTGCTCAATTTGGACAATTACAGTACATTTGTCAGTTCCACTTCTGTTCAGAGTGAAATCCACTCGCCAGTTCTCACACTCTGTTTCAGTGCACCAGTATTTCATCAACAAACAGTGTCATCAGTGCCCAATAGCACAGGGCTGATATCAATTCTCCTAGTTTATTTTGTGATACCCGTTATCTTTGCAGCAAATATTGTATCTGAAATCAGAAATGTGGGTGAAACGTGCAGCCATCCCCCGTGAGGAGAGAGAACTCGAAAGCAGAACCTGCCCCGCTTCACTGTGAAAGCTGGTGTGGCATTTGGGTTCCCCTGCCATCATCTGGGGTTCCCTGCCATCATCTGGGGTTCCTGCCCCTCAGCTCTGCCCCAGCTGATGGGCTGGCATGCAGAGGCTCTCATGGTCTGCATTCCTCCCATCATTGTGCAGATATGGGTACCAGGAAGATGTCAGCCACTGCATTAGATGGGGGCTGAATAAATCAGAGTGCACGGATCATTGAGCCTCTTTGTTGTAAAACAAATGGCCTGTGGTCAGTTAATCATATAAAGAAACATCTCCCAGACCACATGGCATTATTCATAAGTACTAAATCCTCTTGCAGTTTCATAAACAGAATCTCTGTTAAAATATGGGGAAATTACAATCTGGAACAGTGTTTAGAGATGTGGCTGCCACACAGTGTGGGAAAAAGGAGCAAGAGATTTTTTTTCTTGCAGAGGTCTCGTCCCTCTCTGATCTGAACCATCCCTTTGCCTTCAGCTCACAGGTCTCCTTGTGCTGGACACCTGTGCTTGCCGTGTCTGCCCACCTTGTCAGGTGCTGTGGGAGCCCTGCAGGGGACAGCACGTGCCCTGGGTGCTGGCCAGGGTGTCCTTGTCCCTGGCTGGTGGCTGTGGAGCCTTCAGTCCCCAGTGTGCCCTCCTTGTCCCTGGCTGTGCAGCCTGCAGTCCCCCGTGTCCCAGGCTGTGGGTGGGATGCCCGTGGGCTCTCTGCCCTGTGGCCTGAGCGAGGGCTGCAGCAGCCTGGGCCCGTGTGCTCTGGTTTGTCTTGGCACTGCCCCTTCCCTGTGATGTGCCCATCCTGGTACTGATAATTCCCCTTTGTTTCCTGCCCTCCCCTCTCCCTGCTGGAAGGGGAATGGGTGTGCTGGAAGGTTCCCTGTTCCGATGGCAACTCCCAAAGTCTGTCCACCCTGTGCTTCAGTGCCGTCCCCTCTGCTCTGTGGGGAGTGCCAGACAAGGGGGAGCAGTGGAAGGTCACAGATTCGCTGTGTTGTGTTTATCCAGATTTACCTAATTCTGTGTTAAATGGCTTTGAGGCAGCTCCCAGCCACGTGGAGCTGGGCTCTCTGGGCCGTGTCCAAAGGGGCAGCCACCTTCCCATAGCACCTCTCTGCCTGGCCTGCGGTCCCTGAACATCCCTTTCTTCTGCTGAAGGCGTGGAATCCATGTCCGTTGGTTTTCCATCATGATTTAAAACAAACCCCCTAACTGTGGTGTCCCAATTTACAGTTGGTGTTTCAAGAAAGTGGCTCTTACGTGCTGCCAGCCCTCAGCACGTTCACTTGTTAAATTATGCACATGCTAATGAAGTGTGAAAATCAGCCAAATAACAACTCTCTGTAATCGCTTAATGTCCCCAGAGCATTGTGGCTTTTTTTATTATTATTATTTTATGATTTGTGATCCATTCTGAATAATGTTTCTGCAAGGCGTTCTTCCAACAACTGGGGTTAATTAGTATTTTCACTTTTCCCCCTTCCGAATGAAGCCCAAACTTGCTCACAGCCCAGAGTGCAGCTTTTTTTCTGTTTTGAATTAAGTAATGCCTAGATTTCTCTCAGAATGGGAAGCAGCTTTCCAGCAGAACTGTTAAAATCCACACCGTTACCCCCAGCACACCCCTGGGCACAGGGGCAGGGAGTGCATCCTGCTGAGTGTCCCGCAGCTGCTCGTGCTGTGATGCTGTTGTGCAGAAGTGTGCTGCTCCTTGTGCCCTGGCAGCGCTCCCATCCCTGGGTGAGGCCTGCCCTGTGACGTGCAGTGGCAGTGGCAGTGGCGGTGGCAGTGGCAGTGGCAAGGGCAGCGGCAGTGGCAGTGGCAAGGGCAGTGGCAAGGGCAGTGGCAGTGGCAAGGGCAGTGGCGGTGGCAGTGGCAAGGGCAGTGGCAGTGGCAGTGGCAAGGGCAGTGGCGGTGGCAGTGGCAAGGGCAGTGGCAGTGGCAGTGGCAAGGGCAGTGGCAAGGGCAGTGGCAGTGGCAAGGGCAGCGGCAGTGGCAAGGGCAGTGGCAGTGGCGGTGGCAGCGGCAGTGGCAAGGGCAGTGGCAAGGGCAGTGGCAGTGGCAAGGGCAGCGGCAGTGGCAAGGGCAGTGGCGGTGGCAGTGGCAAGGGCAGTGGCAAGGGCAGTGGCAAGGGCAGTGGCAGTGGCAAGGGCAGTGGCAGTGGCAAGGGCAGTGGCAAGGGCAGTGGCAAGGGCAGTGGCAAGGGCAGTGGCAAGGGCAGTGGCAGTGGCAGCGGCAGTGGCAAGGGCAGTGGCAGTGGCAGCGGCAGTGGCAGCGGCAGTGGCAAGGGCAGTGGCAGTGGCAAGGGCAGTGGCAAGGGCAGTGGCAGTGGCAGTGGCAAGGGCAGTGGCAAGGGCAGTGGCAGTGGCAGCGGCAGTGGCAAGGGCAGTGGCAGTGGCGGTGGCAGCGGCAGTGAGCGGTGGAGACCACGCAGCCGTGGCTGATCTGGCTGTACCTGTGTGGGGAGGGTGTTGCAGGGGCAGCATGTCACTTGTGGAACTGCTGGAGCTGCTGCTCCACCTGCCTGGCGTAGCTGGTGTCAAATGCAGCGTGGGGATGCTGCTGTGCCACCCGAGAGGGATGTGACCCTGGTACTGTGCCAGGGCGCTGACCCCTCTTGTAGCAGAGGTTGTCCCAAACCCCTCAGCGCTCCAGGACACCTGCAGGCTTGCAGAGCCTGGCTGGGCTGGCAGTGACATCGAGAGTGCCTGCAGGTTGGTGTGTGTTGGGGGGGGAGCTCTGAGCTAAAGCTGCGTGTGACTGAGGCAGCTGAGATCAAACAGTGTGATTCGCTCCTGCTGAACCCCAGCAGGCAGGAGCAGAGAGAGGGAAGCCCAGTGCTTGTCTTTGGGTAAGTGTTGGGCAGACCATGGATGGTGTATAGAAGCAGTGTCAGGTACCTAATGTCAGGTAACACCCCGTAACCTGCCTTCGCACTGACAAGGAGGAGGAAGAGATGAAGTACCCAGCTCTCACCTCATTTTTAGAAGGTGAGGGCTGTAAGACAACATACTGTTTATCACTGCAGCTTTTCGGTGGAAGTTGCTGGATGTTGTGTAGTTGTGTCTATTGGCTGTTGACCATCTGATGGGAAGAGGGTTTTCACTGGATCTAGTAACTGTCCATGCTTCTGTTTGGAAACCTCTGACATCCCAGAATTTATTCCCTGTAACAAACAAGGGTTTTGTTTCCACTAAAGATAGCTGTATATAGGAAGTTTGTTATTTTCCAAGCAGAAATGTTTGTTATTTACACTTGCAGTTTATAAACAAGTGTTTTTCACTCTCTGTAACTTACCAGCAACAGCCAGGAATGCTGCCTTGCCCACAGAGACCCTGGGCCTTCCCCAGGGACTTGAGGCTTTTGGGTGCCTTCTGCACCCCAAGTGCAAAACTTGTAAAGTTCAAAGACAGGCTCATTTATAGCTGCAATCTGCTCCTTCAAGCTGCTGCACAAATCACTTTTAAGCAATTCATTTCAGCGGCTCAGGACATCACTTAATGAACCCAACTAAATTGAAAGAAAGAAAGTTTAATTAAAATACTGCAAGGAAAATGTCTTGAGACAAGCTCTTCCAGGAGCAGATTGAAAATGATGGCACAGACATCTGTCTTCCATGGGAAGAAATGTTAAAGTCGGCAGAAAATTTAGTTTGTGATGGGTTTCAGAGGGAGCAGTGTGTTGTGGTGTGGCCCATGCAGGGCTCTGGGTTCCCCTGAGCTCTTGCAGACCTCGTGGAGGGTTTGTGCCCCAGCAAGGAGGGCTGGCAGTGGCTGGCAGTGGCCTTGGGCCACGCGTGGAGGCAGCACCTGGCAGTGCCCACCTGCCACGGGCACCTTTGGCACTCTGGGAAGGGGCACATCCCAGAGGGAGGGCCCTGAGTGGCACCGGCTCCTGAAGGCACCAGGAGGGCAATGGGGAGTGCCAACAGGCCATGCCACCTCCCAGAGAGGGTCTGTGGGCTCTGGGATTGGCTGGACACAGGCAGGGGAAATGCTGCTGGGAGCACTGGTGTCAGTGTGAAATATCCTGTCTGCCCGGGATGTTGTTTGAAATATCCTGTCTGCCCAGGCATGGGCACTGAGCGGGGCTGGCACAGCCCAGGGCTCTGGGTGGCACTGCCTGCCCCAGCCCCATTGTGCTGCCATCTTAGGACGGCCCCAGATGCTGGATTGAGCCATTTTGGGCTGATTAAATTCAAATCTGTGCAGCAAATGCCAGGGACTGCCTGCACGGTGTTGGTGTGTTTGCTTTCCTGTAGAACTGGAATTGGAGCGTTAAGAACATTTTCCAAATGCCACCAGTGTGCCGGGCGTGGCTGCTGTGGGTGCTCCCTGCAGAGAGGCGCGTTGTGGCAAAGGGCCAGTTTCCCATGCAGAAGGTGTCCATATTCCATCAGCCACACTCCCTTTTGCCCTCCCCATTGCCCTTCGTGTGCCAGACCCTTTGTGTCTGACCCAGCTGTGTTCCTGCGCTGGTGCTGCCCCAGGCTGGCCCACCTAGGCAGCTCCCTCAGCCCCCCGTGCCCATCCCTGCATCCCCAGTGGGCCACGTGCTTTGTGATCCTCTCTCTCTGGCACCAGGGCCAGGCTCCTGTCAGAAGCTCCTGTGGCAGAAGTGCATGTGGTGCCTCCCATGTTCAGCCAAGGGCTTGTTCCAGGGGCACCAAACTGGAATAATGTGACAGAGAATGACATCAGAGCAAGATGGTAACAAAACTGGGCTGTAAGCTGAAAATAGCTGCTCTACACGAGAGCAGAGATTGCTGCTTCTGAATTTTACTCGCTTAGCTGACACTTGTGTACTTCTAATTAAAATTTTTCAACAGTCAATAGTTTTTGCTGATCAGCTAACAGATGGCTGCAGCAAGATGACCAGAAAGACAGACTGCATGGCACATGAAGAGTGTTGGAAAGCATCCATCCCATGTCTGCATCCGAGCCCTCGTCTGTGAGAGCAGTCTGATGCAGGGCGTGCCCTGAGAGCCCCGGGTCTGCAGGGCAGCCCCCAGGACACAGGGCTGTGCTGAGGGTCACACCTGGTGCTGCAGGGCTCAGCACAGGTTAGCTTTTGGGAAAAGCAGCTTTTGTGCTCCTGCTGCAGACAAAGATCCTGTAAATAGTAAGAGCTCCGTATTGTTACCATCTGTGAGTATCTTCCTCTGTCAAATGTTCAGGTCTTCAGCAACCAGTGATGTCCCTGGAAATCACAGGTTTTCAGAAGCTATTTTGGAACCAGGCCACTTTTTGGGTTGCTTATGCCTTTATGCCCAAGCATGAGAAGTGCCCAGACAGTTCTATGGCAGAAATCATCGGAGTTTTTAAAGACTTTAATGTGGAAAGGGTGGAGGACTTGATCAATGCTCAGCTGGTTTTTACAAAGTCTCATTATTTTAAGGGTGTATTTTGCAGATGGGCTCCGATTTTCCATCACTATTCCTAAGCCCAAATCAGCCATTTTGAGGAGGTTGTGTCTGCTGTGCAGCTAAGCCTCTTGGCACAGGGATGGCAGCTGGATCCTGCCGTGAGCCGAGGGACAGAGCAGTGGGATGGGCTGCCTGGAACGCTCTGGCAGTGGGTGTGGGGGCAGCCCAGCACAGGGCAGGCTGCTGCCAGCCTGGGTCACTGCCCAGTGCTGTCCCTGACCCCGGCCTGGCACACTGGGGAGTCACTGAGGGCTGCCCTGGTGTGCCCGAGTGTGTCTGCATGATGAATAATGTAGAAAAGAATAGTAAACAGAGAAAAAAATAATTCAGGAAACGGTGGGTTTCAGTAACTGCCCAGCTCTCAGTCAGTTTGCTTTTAAGCCCCTAAGGTTAGCTCTGTTGGTTAGAGCATGGTGCAAATATTGCCAATTGTGAGTCCAATCTCTGTATGGGACAGTGACGTGAGTGATGGACTCAATGATCCTTGCAGAGCCCTTCCAACTCAGAGCATTCTGTGATTCCTTAGAAGAAGTTGCCGTGCTCTGCAGACCATGGCTTGTGGTTATCTCGGTGTACAAACAGAGGGTTTCTGTCCTGCCACAGCCGGGGCTGTAGCTGAGGGAGCCCCTGAGACCCTCTCCCACCCACGCAGAGCTGGCCTGGGTGGGGCTGCCTGCTGGGGCACCTTGGGTCTCACCAGGGTGTTCTGGGCACTCAGAGCAGCTGTTGGTTTTCCTCACAAGGCCAGGGTTATTTGCACTGGCAGAGAGATCTTTGGGTCCCGGGCTAATTGTCTTGATTTACGTGCAGTTCTGCCACCACAGGTGTGATGTGTAACAGCTTAATAAGGTGTTCATAGCCTGACAAATTAAAAATTGCCATTAATCCAAGAGCTAATGAGTTGTGCATCTTGGTGCAGATGGAAGAGTTTTGTGTTGTGTGCATAGCCAGGACCCAGCAGCACGGGTGGGCAGGGATGGGTGCTGGATGGGCCAAAGGCAGCTCGGCTGCTCTGCCTCCCTCTGCTCACCTGCTCAGGTGGGCTCAGTTGTGGCTGTGCCTGAAATCTGCCCTGCCCTTCCCTTCCCTTTCTGTTTTATTGTTCTGCTCCTGTGCATGACCCAGCCCATGCATGGTCTCTGCTGGTGCACTGGGCTCTGGGGCTGCGCCTGCCCCACTCCTTTCATGTCCTGGCCCTGGGCACCTGTGGCTGTGAGAGCCTCTGTGCTGAGCCCTTCCCTGATGTTGTTTCCTCCCGAACTCTCCTTTCCAGCAGTTCCAGTAAATTACACCTGGCCAGGATGGTGGGGTGGTGTAAATTCACACTCTTGCACGCTGGCATTCTGGAAGGGGTGCTTTGGTTTGCTGGGGGATGCTGAGTGACACGGGGGCTGCTGCCAGATGGGAGTTTCTTTTGTCTAGGCTGGGTAGCACGAAATTCCTCTTTGCTGTAACGAGGGCAGAGAAATTTGGAATGTGCCAGTATTTTTAGCTGTTCAGTCTAGGAGTGTTATTCCATTTTGGGGAAGAGGAGCAGCAGCATGTCGTTGTGGTGAGGAGCTGCACAGCAGAGCTCCAAGGTGCTGGGGTCCTGTGAGCCTGACTCAGCCTGGTCCCTGCAGGAATGGGCACAGGGACGGGCACAGGGACGGGCACAGGGACGGGCAGAGGGATGGGCAGAGGGATGGGCACAGGGATGGGCAGAGGGACAGGCACAGGGACGGGCACAGGGACGGGCCTGGGAGCTCCTCGGGCATGGTGCTCTTCCACTAAACCCACCCTCCCTCCCCACAGCTCTGCCTGACTGGAATGGAAGGGGTTAGGCAGGTGCCATGCCATGCCGTGCCATGCTGTGCCATGCCATGGCTTGCTGTGCTTCACTCGGTGGTGTCAGCAAGCTGTGGTATTTCAGGGCACTTTGCTGATGCTCCAGACCCTTACTGGGCTTAATGCAGTGGAATTGATTTCTGTTTCCCAGGCTATGATTCACCTCGGCAGGGGATAATCAATGCCAATCAATCACATGTGATTTTGCATGCCATTAGATTGCAGTTTAACCTCTGCTGTCCCCTGCCCTCCCACCTCACCCCCAGTTTGGGGCAGGACTGATGGCCCAGGCTGCCCACACCACCTGCACGTTGTGCCCAGCCCTGCTCTGGTGGCACCTGGATGTCTGTTCCTTGTCCCCCTCAGACCCACAGCCTGTCACTGAGGGTCAGACCTGGGAGTCCTCCTTGAGAGGCTGAGGATTGGGCTGCGTTAGTCAGTTGTAATTTTAATGTTTGTGTCCTCAAACCCCTTTCTGAGCTCAGGGCCCATCTCCTGCGTGGTGGGATGCACTAAGACCTCCACTGGGGATCTATGGGTGGATTTGTGCTCTGGCTCTCCCATTACCAGACATTTCCTCCACAAGCCTCCTAATTTTTCATTGCCTCTTTGCTTTTCTTCACTCTGAGTGGTTTCAGATGGAGGTTTTGTCCTCAGTTATGGGACCCGTTGTTGTCCCACTTGCTTTCTCCCTGGTGGGCAGGCAGAGTCAGGAGTGGCCATTGAGCCATTGGTTTGCTCCCAGTCAGGGCCCCCTCCCCATCCCCCTGGCAGAGCCCCCACGCCCCCGAGGGCTCCAATGGGGGATGAGGGAGGAGGCTGTGGTGAGTTATTGCCCCACACTTATCAGTATTAAACTCCATTTGGCAACTCATAGCCTGGGATTTGAATGACCTAAATCCTTCCTTTGGCAGCCTGGTTTGCTGTTATTTATGGTGCTTCCCAATTTATTATCATCTGCAGTTGGAGGCTTTGTGTGTGGTGCTGTGCACGCAGTGATTTACACACACAGTGAAGAGAGCAGAGCTGCAGAGCCCAGAGCCCAGACCCCTCCTGTCCCCTGTCCCCTGTCCCCAGCCCTGGGGGCAGAGCTGAGCAGGCAGGGGAGGCAGCCCAGGCGGTTTGAGCCCCGGGGTTTGAGCCCAGGGTGTCCCTGCCATGCTCGGGGGTTTGAGCCCAGGGCTGTCCCTGCCATGCTCGGGGGGTTTGAGCCCCGGGGTTTGTGCCCAGGGCTGTCCCTGCCATGCTCGGGGGGTTTGAGCCCCGGGGTTTGTGCCCAGGGCTGTCCCTGCCATGCCCAGGGCTGTCCCTGCCACCCCAGAGTGGCTGCGCTGCTGTGGGCAGGGGCACCAGCCCGTGTCCATCGGGTGCTCCTGGCACAGGTGCTGGGACAGGTGTGCTGTCTGTGTGTCCCGTGGCCTCCCCGCAGGACAGGCGGGACCGGGGCCGTTCTGCCCGGAGCTGTGCTGCAGCTGGAGCAGGTGGGATGTGCCGGGGATGCTCTGGGAGGAGGGCAGCGCTTGGGATGGCACCCAGCCCCTACAGAAGGGCAGAAGGAGAGGGGTGCAGTGTGGGCAGCTCCCTGCTGCAGACCAGGCTGCTCAGGGAGCCAGGGCTCAGCGCCGACTGCAGCTTCCCCGGTTTATCTTCTTTCTTTTCAATAACAGATTCATTCCCCGTTGCTGGCAGAGAGCATGCCTTCCTCCACGCTGCGAGAGGGGGAGGGGGGTGTTGTAAATTTGCCATTTTTCTGATAAAACTGTATCGCTACGGCGGAAATCAAATCCCATCTTGGATATTTTTAGCATGAGAGCACGAAGGCTCAGCGATGCCGAGGGAAGGGAGGATGGGAGGGGAGGGAGGACGGCGGGCTGGGTCTCCATGGAAACTGTTTGCTTTAAATTCCCGCATTGGGGCACTGAGTGGGTAGGAGGTGATGAAGGAAATGAAAAAGCAAAAAAGAGGCAAGGTTTTTTCCTTTCTGTTGTCACAAAACTGCTGAAGGAACCTTAGGAGAAATGGGCATCAATTATTGATCACCTCAACAGGAACGCGTGTGCATTCTCATTGGTGACCACCCTGCCTGTCCCCCGAGGGCAGCAGGTGCGGTGTCAGCCGTGGCACGCCTCAGTCTGTGCGGGGCGCCTCTGGGAAGGAGCTGCTGCCCCTGCTGAGCTGGCACCTCCCCAGCTGCCCCGGGATGCCCTGCTGTGCCAGGCTGCGCTGCCCAGCACGGCAGGGAGAGGCGGTGCCCAGACCGTGGGGAATGATGCTTCTGTCGGCTGGGCTGGGTTTGGATGTGCCTTGGACTTCTGCTCACAAGAGGCTTTTTGACTATTTAGGGTGTTTTTTAACCTGTGCAAGGTGTAGCTAGCCAGGCTCTGTTGGTGTCCTTGTCTCAAGTCCTGGCGATGGGCGTGAGCAAGCAGCAGCTCTGGGGGATCTGTGGCGTGGAAGCCCCTTCCCCGAGGGGCAGTGTGAGTGGGGCTGGGCCGGGGGGCACAAGGGGGTCCGTGGGGCCTGGCCCTGCTGTCAGAGCACAGCCCTGCCCACAGGCTGGGGCGTTAGATCACGTCTGGAAAACGCCTCGCTGCAGCACACAAAGTTATTTTTAATTCATTGAAAAGGGAATGACCTAAAACCGGTAGCTGGTAATGGAGAGGATTAAATAGAGCAAAACAGGTACATTTTCAATTGAGTAATTTTAGAAGGAAGCAGCACGTCTCATGATGAGGTGCACGTTGGCACTGCCCAGCCACAGGCACTGAGTGCCCCGGCTGCTGCTGGAGCAGCTGCTGCCAGCCTGTTCCCAGAGCCATCCCCTGACACCTGGGACACCTGGGGACGCTTGGGGACACCAGCCCAGCCCGTGGCTCCACAGCGATGCTCCCCAGGGTGGGGTCACCTCCTGCAGCACTGAAACCTCTGTGAGAGCCAGGGCTGAGCTGGGGCTGCTGGGCACACTTGGTGCCAGGCACAGAGGTCCCTTGCCCAGCTGGGATGCTGTCTGGGGCACAGAGGTGCTGTCTGGGGCACACAGGTGCTGTTTGGGGCACACAGGTGCTGGTGTGGGGCACAGAGGTGCTGTTTGGGGCACACAGGTGCTGCTGTGGGGCACAGAGGTGCTGTCTGGGGCACACAGGTGCTGTTTGGGGCACAGAGGTGCTGCTGTGGGGCACACAGGTGCTGTTGTGGGGCACACAGGTGCTGCTGTGGGGCACAGAGGTGCTGTTTGGGGCACAGAGGTGCTGTTTGGGGCACACAGGTGCTGTTTGGGGCACACAGGTGCTGTTCTGGGGCACACAGGTGCTGCTGTGGGGCACAGAGGTGCTGTTTGGGGCACAGAGGTGCTGTCTGGGGCACAGAGGTGCTGTTGTGGGGCACACAGGTGCTGTTTGGGGCACAGAGGTGCTGTTCTGGGGGAGCCCACGGGTGTGAGGGGCTCTCAGGGGCCCTGCCTGGGTGATGCTGCAGCAGGTGTGTGGGTTTGGTGGGTGCTGTCTGGGCTGGCATCCTGGAAGACAAACCCTCAGTGGTGCTTGAGCTGCACCAGGAGCTTGGGCACTTGCTGCATTTTGTCTTTTCTCATTTGCTGAGGTAGCATTCTAGTCTGTATCTGGGATGGAACTCCTGGGGAGGGAAGGGACACAGCTCAGGTTGTGTTTCTGCTGCACACACGGAGCTAACAGGCAGGAGGAACCAGAGCAGTGTCAGAGGGCTCTGAGTGCTGGTGGGCACAGCCCGGGCAGTGCCATGGGCTGAGGGCACAGACAGTGTTTGCAGTGATGACCAGCTCCCAGCCCTGCCCTGAGCCCTGGGCTGCACTCCTGGGCTGCACCTGCCAGGGCTGCTCTGCAGCAGCGAGGAGGGCAGGAGTGCCCATGCAGCCCTGAGCTGGCAGCTGTCGTGGCCAAGAGCTGTTCCCTGCAAACCCACCCTGCCCCAGAGCTGTTCCCTGCAGGATCCACCCTGCCCCAGTGCTGTTCCCTGCAGGATCCACCCTGCCCCAGAGCTGTTCATTGAAAGATCCACCCTGCCCCAGAGCTGTTCCCTGCAGGATCCACCCTGCCCCAGAGCTGTTCCCTGCAGGATCCACCCTGCCCCAGAGCTGTTCCCTGCAGGATCCACCCTGCCCCAGTGCTGTTCCCTGCAGGATCCACCCTGCCCCAGTGCTGTTCCCTGCAGGATCCACCCTGCCCCAGAGCTGTTCATTGAAAGATCCACCCTGCCCCAGAGCTGTTCCCTGCAGACCCAGCCTGCCCCAGTGCTGTTCCCTGCAGGATCCACCCTGCCCCAGTGCTGTTCCCTGCAGGATCCACCCTGCCCCAGTGCTGTTCCCTGCAGGATCCACCCTGCCCCAGAGCTGTTCATTGAAAGATCCACCCTGCCCCAGAGCTGTTCCCTGCAGACCCAGCCTGCCCCAGTGCTGTTCCCTGCAGGATCCACCCTGCCCCAGTGCTGTTCCCTGCAGGATCCACCCTGCCCCAGAGCTGTTCCCTGCAGGATCCACCCTGCCCCAGAGCTGTTCCCTGCCGACCCAGCCTGCCCCAGTGCTGAGGCTCCAGTGCTGCAGCCATGCTCCCAGTCCCAGCCTCGTGCTGCTGGAGCCTGGCTCCCAGGCACTGGGTGAGCACCAGTTGGGCACTAATTGCTGTGGAATTAACCTCTGACATTCTTCTAAAAATAGGCCAAATAAATCCAATCATTAGCAGCTCTGCCTGCGCTGCCTCGAGGGTAAACGCTGCGGATTAAAGCAGTTACAGGTCTGTGTGTGTCCCCTGGCCTCTGCCACCGAGCCCCGACCCTGAGATGGCTCCTGGTTTGTGGGGAAGGGCAGTGGTGTGAGCGCAGCGGCTTCTCAGCCGCTGGAGGGCTGAAAGGCAGCACCTTAATTCACCTTGATGGGTGATGGTGGGTTCAGCAATGTGCGGGGGAAAGCAGCGATGGAGATGTGGTCACCTGAGCTGTTCTGCCTGAGGGGCTCAGGGACAGAGGACAAAGGGGTCCGTGTTTGTGCGCTCCCTCTGCTGTGCGGGTGACGGCAAAGCAGCACCCAGGCTGGGGTGGCACAGGGCCGGGGCAGCCAGCTCTGCCAGGGGCTGGGGTGAGATGGGCACCGAGCTCTGCCAGGGGCTGGGGTGAGACGGGCACCATTGGCACCACTGGCACCGAGCCCTCCCCAGGTCACAGCAGTTGATTGTGTCACCCCAAATGGGGTGGGCAGCTCCCCAAGGCATGAAGGGAGTCTGCCGTGCCATGCCGTGCCATGCTGTGCTGCCCAGCCCTGTGTCCTGCTGCCGACAGCAGTCCTCAGGCTGCATTTAGCACAGGCACAGCACCTGGAAATCCCTCTGGAACCGGGGCTGGGGCACAGGCCAGGGCAGGGCAGGGGGCCATGACAGCATAATGCCAAGCCTGTTTAGTGTTGAAGATGGTAGAAAAACAGGGATTTATGGAGGTGCCACAGGGTACCAACGAGGCACGTCGCTGTGCAGGGCATGGTGCTCCCTGGATGCCTTTGGAAGTCAGGCTGCAGTGACTGAAATTGTCTTTGTCTTCTCTTTGCCAGCTGACATCATCTCCACAGTCGAGTTCAACCACACTGGGGAGCTGCTGGCCACGGGGGACAAGGGCGGCCGCGTTGTGATATTCCAGCGCGAGCAGGAGGTGAGTGCCACCGCATGCACAGTGCCCACTTTATCCTTCAGTGCAGCGTCCTGCTGCTCCCTAATCCGCCCGTGTCACTCCCGAGCTCGGGGCTCTCCTGGCATTCTACAACCTGAGGAGCAGCTATTGACATCAGCAGGGCCAGATTCCCTCCTGCCAAACACCTCCCAGAGATCCCACTGCCTGCATTCTCCTGCTCCAGGTGTAACAGGGCTCAGGCAGCACACCTGAGTGTGTGGCCAGTGCCCACCTGGGAGATGGCACCACGCCAAGAACCCCTCACACCACCAAAATTCTGGAAAGTGTAGATGGATGCAACATTGGTTTCCCTTCCAAAACCTTGCTCAGGAGGTGCTAGCAAATGCTTTGTTGGAAGCTGGAGGTTGTGCCTGCTGGGGAAGCGTGTTTGGCCCTCAGCATGGCCCTGCACTGGCGGGCACCCTGCCAGCCTGGCTGGGGCAGCTGTGCCAGCTCCTGCACCTGGGATGGCCCCACCATTTCCAGAGCTGTCCCCGTGAGCTGCTCTGCTCTGAGACATGGAACCTGTCCTCAGCTGTGCTGGAAGGAATGCATCAGACCTGGGCATGAGACAGGTCATTGTCCGATGGTGGTTTAACATTTTTCTCGAAGTTAAGGCTTTACAATAATTTCTACATACACTGAAGAGAGCTCAGTGGTTAACCATCACATGTGCAGACACCTCATCAGCCTTTCCAGCACTAGTTCATTTCTCCTTTTAATCTCATTTCATGATTCTAATGCTTTTCCTGAACTTTGGGCCTCCAGCATCATTCTGAATGTATCCACCCAGCTCCTGTTGAAGGGGACATGGGGGGCTTCACCCACCCACCCACCCACCCAAACCAAGGCTGCCCGTCCTAGTGCTTGTGGCTGCTGCCAGCAGCTCTTCTGTGCTGGGTTCAGCGCCTGGCAGGAGCTGGCACTCGGTCCCAGCCGTTCACTGGGGACAGACAGTGGGGTGGGATCCATCCCTGGTACATTCCCTCTGCATTCCTTCTCTGTTTCCACTCCGTTCCCTCTCCATTTCCTCTCCATCCCCACTGTGTTCCCATTCCATCCCCTCTCCATTGCCACTCCATCCTTGCTCTGTTTCTGTTTCATTCCCTCTCATTCCCTCTCCATTTCCCCTCCATCCCTGCTCCCTTCCCTCCGAGCACACCTGGAGCCCAGGTGCCAGCCTGGCTGTGCCCGGGCACTCAGCCCTGCCCTCGCTGCCCCCAGCCCGGAGCCGCTGCCCAGCCTTCCTCCTCCTGTGTCCCTGCAGAGCAAGAACCAGCCCCACCGCAGGGGAGAGTACAATGTCTACAGCACCTTCCAGAGCCACGAGCCCGAGTTCGATTACCTGAAGAGCCTGGAGATCGAGGAGAAGATCAACAAGATCCGATGGCTGCCGCAGCAGAACGCGGCCTATTTCCTGCTCTCCACCAACGGTACGTGCCCGTGCCGAGGGCCTGGGCTCCCTCTGCCAGCTGTGCCCTCTCTGTGCTGTGTCCTCGGGGAAACAGCTGCTGAAACCTCTCCCTGCAGGGCAGCACAAGCGTCCTGGGCAATGGGTCGGGCTGAGCTCAATCCCTGTGCACCGGGTGAATTTCACACAGCCCCTCCCTTTGAGGGCTTCTGCCCTGACAACAACTTGTGGCTTTTAGTCTCAGGATCATGGGAATTTTATTTATTGTTTTTTTTAAGACAAACTGCAGGTGTTTAGTTTCAATTTGCAGTCAGGTTGGGCTCAGCAGTTCCATGTTACGTTCTGATAAATATCATGAGGATCTAGGAATATTACTTGGGATGAATGGAACCTCAAGATGGATGTGACTTAATTACTTCAGGGGAAAGGGAGGGGTCTAATTATATTCCATAACCAACTTACTTTGTGTTATAGAATTGACTCTATTGATCATTGTAATAAAATTCAAAGACTTATTAAACTCATTTGGGGGAGAATCATTGAAATGAAGATTAATTATACAGCATAATGTTCTGTTAATTGAGTTTTTAAATAGTTTTTTGATTAACAGGGATATTACACCTTCCATTTGGGTTGTGTTCCATATGCAGGCAGGTTATCAAAACATTAGTTTGGAAATACTCCTGTTTTATTCTGTTTCTTTTTGTTCTTACTGTTACACTAACATTTTATAGTGAACCCCCCCACCAAAATAGAGCATGTTAATAAAAACAAAATTAATTGGCACTGCTTTGGAGTTGCTGTGTAAGAGAGAAAATGAAGATGGATGATGGGGTTTTGCATGAAACCTGGTGGAAGTGATGATAAACTATGGATGGAGTCCCTGCCAGGAGGGAGCGAAGAAAACACCATTATTCAGAATAACCCCAGGTGTTCCTGGTGTTCTTTCTGCAGGGGCTCTGTGGCCCAGGGGGCAGGATGCTGGGAGGAGACAGGGAGCTGCTGGGGTGGGAGCTGCTGGGCTGGGAGCTGCCCTCAGTCCTGTGAGTGCTGCATGGGGAAGATCAGGGTGACCCTGGGTGAGCCACAGCCACCCTGGCACTGTGTGTGAGCCACAGCCACCCTGGCACTGTGGGTGGGCCACAGCCACCCTGGCACTGTGGGTGAGCCACAGCCACCCTGGCACTGTGGGTGGGCCACAGCCACCCTGGCACTGTGGATGGGCCACAGCCACCCTGGCACTGTGTGTGAGCCACAGACAGCCTGGCACTGTGTGTGAGCCACAGCCACCCTGGCACTGTGGGTGAGCCACAGACAGCCTGGCACTGTGGGTGAGCCACAGCCACCCTGGCACTGTGTGTGAGCCACAGCCACCCTGGCACTGTGGGTGGGCCACAGCCACCCTGGCACTGTGGGTGAGCCACAGCCACCCTGGCACTGTGGGTGGGCCACAGCCACCCTGGCACTGTGGGTGAGCCACAGACAGCCTGGCACTGTGGGTGAGCCACAGCCACCCTGGCACTGTGTGTGAGCCACAGCCACCCTGGCACTGTGGGTGGGCCACAGCCACCCTGGCACTGTGGGTGAGCCACAGACACCCTGGCACTGTGGATGGGCCACAGACACCCTGGCACAGCTCAGGGGCACATCCAGGGCTGGGGTGCCCTGCACAGCTTTGTTCCTGCTCAGGGCTCTGCACCAGCAGCCCGCTGTGGGCACAGGTGCCTCCATCACCATTTCCAGCAGTGGCACTGGGGGCACAGGAGGTTTTCCCCGCCTTGGTGCATCCATCAGCGGGTGGCTCAGGGAGCAGCCGCCTTGATGCTGTCCCCTCTCCTCCCCAGATAAGACAGTGAAGCTATGGAAGGTCAGCGAGCGGGACAAGAGGCCGGAGGGCTACAACCTCAAGGACGAGGATGGCCGACTGCGAGACCCCTCCATGATCACCGTGCTGCGGGTGAGTGTGGGGGCCGGGGCGGCTGAGGATGTGGGGCCTTGGAGGAAAATTGCTGCTGATGTCCCCTGTGTGCCGTGTCCCTTGTGTGCCCTGGGACCTGCCGTGCCCCATGCCACGCTCGGGTGGTGTCCAGGGCCATCCTGGTACCCGGCGCTGTGGCCGGTGCCCGGGCAGGGCAGTGGGCGAGGGAGCTGCCAGGGGTGTCTGGGCTGTGCTGGTGCTGGGCAGAGGTGCTGCCAGTGCCGTGTGTGTGCCCTGCCTGGTGCCCCGGTGCCCCGGTGTGCTGTGCTGTGCTGTGCTGCCCCTCGGGCCGGGCCCATCCCAGTGAGGAGCCAGGGCAGAAGCTCTCCCAGCTTGGAGCATTCCCAAATGTGGCTGCTGCTGCAGGAGCACAAGTGCTTCCTCCAAATGAGTTTTCCTCCTGGTCATGACCTTAATCAGACCGGAGCAGCTTGTAATTTATTAACACCCTGTCAGAATTTGCATTTTGAGTACTTGTGGGTTTTATATTTATACATATGAAATTATTACTATGATTGTGCTTACCTCACTTTATGGGTCCCGGTTCCATTGTGCATGAAGCCACTGAGAACCCTGGGCAGGCAGTTAATTCTTGTCTCTGTACAGGGTTGCTCCTGGGGACTGGCAGCATTTTTCTTTGCAGAACAAGGGAGCATTCATTTCACGTAGATGTGTATCTGCTGTTCTGTCTCAGGCAGCATTTCCAGCCTAACCTGGTGGTACCTGGCAGCCCGTTGGAGAGGTTTGCTGGGTGCCTGGCTGTCAGAGCAGGGGCTGTCAGCCCTTGGCAGGCTGGGAGGCAGGATTTGAGAGGCAGCAGTGTGAAGGGTGTTATCCCAGGTGGTGCTTCCTTCTCTCCCCTGTAGAAAGTCATGCTGAAATATCAGAGAACCCAACAGGATTGTAGTCCCCTCACTGCCGTGAAAGCTGCAGCCTCTGTTTTACCGTCAGCCCTGCACTCCTGGCAGCAGCTCGGTGCTGTGTGGCTGGAGGAGCTGCTCCCTGGGGCCTGCCACTGCTCTGGGCCAGGCACTCCATTCCTGCCCAGGGAGTTCTGCCCTGGTGAGTGGCTGGCAGAGGCACGGGGAGGGCAAACACGTCTCAGGTGCTCGGTGTGATGCTTATTGGTGCCTGCTGTGCAGTGCCTCTGGTCCCTGAAGACAGAGGATTGAGGAGTCTTCCACCAACCCTATTTTATCTAATGTTTTGATGATTTTACTTAGACAGATATTTACAATAGTTGTAACCGTTTTGCTGCAGCTTGGTGTAAATCTGACGTGTAATTGTCCTGTGATGGGTATGCTTTAAATTAAAGCCACATCCATCCATGGTTTAATTTTCAACCACAGATAAGTGAAAAAAGGGTTTTGATGCACTTTGCTGCCATAATTTCTCATCCATTTGGCTAAATGGTTTAAATGCATTTGATGAGCATCATCCTCTGAGGAATTTCTAACCCACACAGTGCAAAAGGAATATTTAACTCTGCTCAGGCTGTGTAGTGAGGTGTTTGCAGTCATCAGAAGAGCTCTGGTGATTTGAATCACCCCCAGTCTAATAGCTGCAGCCTCTGACCTTGTGTGGCTGCCTTGGTGTGCTCCGAGCAGCACTCTGTACCTGAGCCTTGGGACGTGCTGGCAGGTAATTAATTTGCAAGTGATATCCAGGGCTCAAAGCTTTCCAGAGGGGATGTGTTGGCTGTGGTAGCTCCCAGCACAGGGCACTCTGGGGTGACAGGGGCAGGTGCAGGGTGCCGTGGGTGCCGTGGGTGCTGTGCTGTGGGTGCCGTGGGTGCTGTGGGTGCCGTGGGTGCTGTGGGTGCCCTGGGTGCTGTGCTGTGGGTGCCCTGGGTGCTGTGCCGTGGGTGCTGTGCCGTGGGTGCAGTGGGTGCCCTGCCCAGGCCATTCTGTGCCTGTTTCTCCCTGTTTGTGGCTGTCCCTGAGCCCACTCTGGGAGCTGCCACTTCACTCTCTCAGCTCCAGCGAATTCCGTGATAAATGCCGGTTTGTGTCTCCGTTTTGTGGAAGCACTCAGGTTTCTCGGCCCTGTGCAGTTTCCCAGGGGGTTGTGCTGTGCCCCTCTGCGCCTGATTCCCCCGACGCAGCCCCGGCTGTGGTGGGAGATGCCTTGGAGGGGTTGGCTGTGCTGCTGCTGCCTGTCTGCCTCAGCAAAGGGATCTGCCTCCTCTCCCTGTGCACGCTCTGCAGAGCGTTTCAGGGACCAGGCAGGGCCCCGGGATGGGAGCAGCAGCTCCATCAGCTGTGTGGAGCAGCAGGGAGCAGCAGCTTCGTCCTCCGGCAGGAGGGTCCCTTCTGCATGTCACAGGGCAGGTCAAACGGGACACAATTCTGTTGTCACTTCACTCTGTGAATCCTGCCATGAAAACAGAGTTTGGTGCTCATTTTGTCAGCAAAATGCTAAGCTTGAGGTGGCATTGGGCAGTCACAGAATGTAACTTATGCGGGTAGGAAATGAATTCTGGGGGTGTGCCTGGAGGAGCCGGACTGCTGGGGCAGGTGGAAACCTCACTGGATTTATCCCTGAGCACTTCCCTGCTCCCTGGTTTGCCAGGGCCCGGATTACAGCTTCCTTCTCGGAGACTCGAGGCTGGGGTCAATCCGAGCTTCAGCTTGGCTAATCCCCCGGAGCAAATCCTGTGGAGCTCGCTGAGCTGGGCTGGAGGGGAGCAGGGGCTGTGCTGGCACTGCTGCTGGCCTGGCACTGCTGCTGGCCTGGCACTGCTACTCTGCTGGCCTGGCACTGCTGCTGTGCTGGCCTGGCACTGCTGCTGTGCTGGCACTGGTGCTGGCCTGGCACTGGTGCTGTGCTGGCCTGGCACTGCTGCTGGCCTGGCACTGGTGCTGTGCTGGCCTGGCACTGCTGCTGGCCTGGCACTGCTGCTGGCCTGGCCTGGCACTGCTGCTGTGCTGGTGAGGAGCAGGGGCTGGTCTGGCCTGGCACTGCTGCTGGCCTGGCCCTGGCACTGCCCCTGCTCAGCTTTCACCAGAGAGGGATGTGGGTCCTGCTGTAGGTGCACAGGTGTGCTTGGAGGGAGTGGCAGTCATGGGGTACCTGCTAAAAGCAGGAATCAAAATTAAGACTTAAGTTGTTTTAAATGAAAAGTGACTGGCATTGCCCCCCTTCCTGAAAGCAGAAAGTAATTGAATTTATTAGTGTTTTATTTTCTTTGGCGCAGTATTTCTGCGTACTTGATGCACTTTGTTGAACTGAATTACCATTTAACTATGGGTGTGTGTGACACCAGAGCCTGTCCTGAGATGGGCTCTGGAGCTGGAGGGGGTGCACAAGGAGGTCTCTGCCGTGCAGGGTTGTTGGGGCAGCGCTGATTGGTCTGAGTGGGGTAGGCAGAAGCTCACTTGGCCTGTGCCTGCTTCAAAAAGCACAAGAACCACTTGCAGTTGGTGTCACACTGCCCCATTTGTTGGTGTCTCCACTGTGGCTGAGGCCTGGCTGGGCAGCTGCTCCCCTTGGCTGCAGGATCCCTGTGCTGCTGCTGGGGAACAGCTCACTGTCTGCTCCCAGCAAATTCCTGCCTCGAAGTTTCAGTGCTTTCAGGGTTAAATCCTCATTGCTGATCCCTTAAGCAGGAGTTTGCAGCATGTGGGCACGCTGGCTTCCATATTTCTGTGCAGATTCTTGCCACTGTAGCAGATAAAATCCCTGCTTTAGCAAACCACTCATGTATAACCAGGTTTGTCCCTCTTGTGGGGTTTTACCTGGTTTTACCTGGTGACAGGCCATATCCCAGACTGAAAAAAGTGTCCCCAGGACTTGGCTCTGAAGTAATGTGTGGAGAATGTTCTTGGCTTAAGCGTTTGTTGTAGCTCTCTGGTTGAGAGTGGCTGCAAGGTAGGAACGAGCAGGGAATTGTGCTGGGGCACCGGGAGCTGCAGGTGCCAGCCTGGGTGTCAGCCCGGCCTGGGGACAGGAGCTGGCCCGGGGTCTGGCTGCAGGCTGTGCTGGCCACAGAGTCCTCTCACCGAGCAGAACCCACTGCCCAAGCCTCGTTGGGCTTGTTTGCATGGCCAGGGCAGTCAGGGAACCCTTTCCCTTTGCACAGCCCCTGGTGCACTGACAGCCAGTCCCTGTGGTCCCCGTGGTCCCTGTGATCCCTGTGATCCCTGTGATCCCTGTGCTCCCTGTGCTCCCTGTGCTCCCTGTGCTCCCTGTGCTCCCTGTCATCCCCAGGATCCCCGTGATCCCTGTGGTTCCGGTGGTCCCCGTGGTCCCCGTGGTCCCCGTGGTCCCTGTAATCCCTGTGATCCCTGTGCTCCCCGTGGTCCCTGTAATCCCTGTGATCCCTGTGATCCCCGTGGTCCCCGTGATCCCTGTGGTCCCCGTGGTCCCCGTGGTCCCTGTGATCCCCGTGATCCCCGTGGTCCCGGTGGTCTGGGTGCTCCCCGTGCTCCCTGTCCCCGTGCCAGCTGTCTGAGCAGGATCTGGCAGTGCACACGATGCCTCCTTGCCCGTGTCAGGTGCAATTAGCTGCAGGCTCGTCACGGGCTCGGCTCTGAGCTGGCAGCACCAGCGCTCTGTGTCACTCGAGCTGGCTGTCACTCCCCTGCCCACCTCTGCAGCCAAGGGAATCTCTTCAGGCAGCACTCACGCAGCACAAGAAATGGAGCAGCTGGTGAATCACCTCGCTGGTGAGCAGGAGCATGGGCTGGCACATTCCTGGTGTGCTGAGTTGCCTCCAGAGCCCTGTGTCCAAAGTTATCACTGACCCCACTCCTCACACACATGGTCCCCTCTGCATCCCCCCTCCCCAATGGGTTATGCTGATCTATCTAAAGGCAAACACCCACAGCTCTGTTCCTGGTCCTTCCCTCTGTCCCTTCTCATCTCTTGCCTCCATTACTTCACTGTGAGACAAATGCAAAAATGTTTAAAGAAAAAAATGTGCTGGCCTGGCTCTATCAAGCAAGGTATTTCTGTCAAAAATGCTCCAGGAATTTCAGATCCTGGCTAACAGTGACAAAATGAGGCAGAAGAGGTTCTTTGGTTGTTTTTTTGTTTCAGAGCTGGAACATTTGCTGCAGCAAGATCAGAGCCTGGTTTACTGGGCTCTCACTGCTTCACTATGCTCTAACCATCCTGGAAAGTATCTCAACATCAGATGGCTTTTGGGTCTGCTTGTCCTTCTGTCCTATCACACACGTGAGAAGGCATTAGGTTTCCCTGGAGGAGCCCGTCGGGAGTGAGAGGAGGAAGCCCTGGCAGCTCAGAGGGCCCCGGTGCCAGGAGCTGCTGGAGCCCGTCCCTGTCCCTGGCTGCTGACGCTCTCTGCTCGCCCGCAGGTGCCCGTGCTGCGGCCCATGGACCTGATGGTGGAGGCCACTCCCCGCAGGGTGTTTGCCAACGCGCACACCTACCACATCAACTCCATCTCCGTCAACAGCGACTACGAGACATACATGTCAGCGGATGACCTGAGGATAAACCTGTGGAACTTTGAAATCACAAATCAAAGTTTTAGTATCCTTTGCTGTGTGTGGCTCTGGCGACAGCCCTGGGGCCCAGTGAGGAGCAGCCCCAGGGGAAGGAGCAGGGCTGTCCCATGCCTCTGGGATGGGGACAGAGCGGGCAGTGCGACAGCTCCTCCGCTGCTGCTGTCCCCCGATGTGTGGGGGGCACATTTCTGAATTGCCTGCAGGGATGGTGGTGCAGGCAGAGGGGGGTGGTCTGCAGGTGATGGAGGAGACAGATGCCTTGGGGAAATGGAAGCAGTGATGTTGTGGTTCTGTTGCACCCTGCAGCGGGTGACAGGCTGCCAGTCACTGCTCTACAAATGAGGTTGTGGCAGTCATGCTTGTAACAGCCACACTGGAAATAATAAACAGGGCACGAATCATTGATGGTATTTATATGGTGTTTCCTGCTGAGAAATCCCTGGGGCATGATTTAGGCAGATGGAGAGGATTTTGGCAGTCACAGGCACGTGGCTATGGGAGCTCTGAGCAGCTGCAGGAGAGTAGGGCTGTGGTGCCTGCTTATTTGCAAGGATGAGGGTGAGCAGTACTGAATCTGTGACAAACCTCAGGGAGTTATCGTGGCCCAAGGGACTTACACAGGGGGTTTCTGTTGGTTGTTGTGCCCCGGGCTTTGCTGCCATTGCTGTTCTCAGTATGGTTACTCACCATGGCGGAATGTTGCGCTAAAAGACATTTACTGAGGCCTGGCGTGGGCGGGCAGATCAGGTCTCGTGTGCCACAGAGGGTCTCCAGGCTGTGGTACCAGGGCTGGGGTTCCCAGCTGGATCTCGGCCTTCCCCTGCTGGGGTGGCTGGTCCCGCTCTGTGCTGCAGCTTTGCCCTGCGATGGAGGTGCCTGCCCAGAGCACACGCTTGGCATGGCTGAGGGGAGGCCCCGGTGCCCAGGGACACCAGCGCGGTCCGGGCTCGTGGGCTCCTTGACTGGCCCTGCCAGACATCGTGGACATCAAACCGGCCAACATGGAGGAGCTGACGGAGGTGATCACGGCGGCCGAGTTCCACCCGCACCACTGCAACACCTTCGTGTACAGCAGCAGCAAGGGCACCATCCGCCTGTGCGACATGCGCACCGCGGCGCTCTGCGACCGCCACGCCAAGTGTGAGTGAGCGCCACGGCCCTCGGGCTGCAACGGGGCAGGAGAGGGGCAGGAGAGGGGCAGGAAGGGACCGCAGAGCCCCCCGGGCTGGGCTCTGCCCCGGCGCCCTATTGCCTTCCCCCTGGTGTCCCCATGGCCGCTCACCCTGCCCTCAGGGCCGCCCCGGGCTCACCTGCTCCCCGGGGACAGCGAGCTGGGCAGGAGCTGCTGCGGGCAGGGCAGCACCCCTCGGTGCCAGAGAAAGTGGGTTTGTTGTGTAAGAGGGAATTAGTGCTCAGAAATCCTTTCCAGGAGCTCAGCAGCCCAGATCTGCTTCTGCAGCAGGAGCAAAACCACACAAAAGCCTTCAGCCCAAAGCAAAAATAGCTGGCCCGAGCCCCAGGCCTGCCCGGCCACTGGCTTTGGGTCACAGACACACTCAGGGACTGGGCAGCACCAGCTGCGGGCTGGGACCCCCATCCCCATCCTGGCATCCCCTCTGTGTCTGTGTGTGCTGGGAGCCCGGTCCTGGCCCTGCCCGTGTGCCAGGAGCCCGGTGCCAGCACAGCCCCTGCTGCTGCCAGTGCGGGCACCGAGCAGGGATGCACTGCACGTCCCCCAGCAGAGCTGTGGCCATGGCCCTGTGCCCATTCCCAGAGCCCTCACAGGGGGACCAGGGCATCATGACTGACCTGCTGTGAACAAGAGACACGTCCTGGGTTCAGCTGCTTTCTGCCTGCCTGAGCTCTTTGCTTTTTCTTGTTGCTACCACTTTTTATATGGAAAAAGCCTCCAGATTTCTCCTGGTGGTGAAAGGCTGTAGCTCTGCGTCCTGCTGTGGGCAGTGCCTTTTCTGCATTGTAGAGATCATTATATGGGCACTTCAGACATTCTTCCCACTGTAGTGGAGCTCCAGGGCTTGGTGGGGGGGTGATAAACCTAAGCACGTGTGGGTGCTGGGTACAGCATCATGCAAGGACTCTCCCAGAAGCTTCCTGTGCTGCCAGGACAGGGTGGCGGCTCCCTGATGAGGGCCTGAGATGAGGGACCTCCCACCTCAGCTAATGCTGGGGCTTGTTCTTTCCTCCTGCACAGTTTTTGAAGAGCCTGAGGACCCAAGTAACCGGTCGTTTTTTTCTGAGATCATCTCCTCAATCTCTGATGTGAAATTCAGCCACAGTGGAAGGTACATCATGACCCGGGACTACCTCACTGTCAAGGTGTGGGACCTGAACATGGAGAACCGGCCCATCGAGACCTACCAGGTGAGCGTGGCACAGCCAGGTGCATGCAGCAGTGGGGCACCCAGAGCTCCTTCCTGAGCCACGCTCTGGGCCAGTGGCAGGAGGGGCAGGTATGCCCCTGTTGTGTGGGAGCTTTATGCCTGTAGATGGTGGAAAGCAGGGTGGTTAAATGTGGGCTCAGGTGGCCTGGTGAGTTGTCACCATGTCCCCGGGCTGGGGGTGGGTGAGGAGAGAAAGCTCAGGTGCTGGCAGAGCCATGTGGGAGGCCTGGTGCAGAGCAGTAGCCCTGTCACTGTCACTGGCTGGGGGTGCCCAAGCTGTATGCAGAGTGTGGCTGGAGGTGCTTGGGAAGAAGGGTGGCTGTGGGAGGGCACAGGATGCCAGGCAGTGCCCAACGCTGCCAGCTGGGCTGTGGTGAGTATGGGGCACTCTCTGTGAGCCAGGCTGAGTGTGCCAGCCCTGGGCTGCGTGGCCACTGTGGGGGCTCATCCTGTCCCTCCCACCCGCAGGTCCACGACTACCTGCGGAGCAAGCTGTGCTCGCTCTACGAGAACGACTGCATCTTCGACAAGTTTGAGTGCGTCTGGAACGGCTCTGACAGGTGAGCACGTGCTGGGGTGCCTGCCTGCAGCCCCGGCATGCTGGCTCTGGTTTGGCACGAGGGCTCCATGGCCCCTTGGCAGCCCCTTCCCTTTGGCTGGGTGCGGGGTCTGGGCAGGTGCAGCAGGAGCCACCTACACCTGCAGCCTGTACGCAGGTGGGGATGTCTGAGGGTCCCACTCTCTCCTGGACAGATCAGTCCCACCTCTCTGTCACCCACTGCTGGAGGAAGGTGGTGAGGGCTTTAGCTTCAGATTGCCAGAATCTGGGGATAATGAGCATCTGGGTGTGACTTACACCCAGCTAGGTGGCAGGAAGTGTGTGAGCCCCTGGCAGGGCTGTCATGGTTTTTGTCTGAGCCATCAGAGTGAGCTGACAAAGCACAACTGGGCCCGAGACAAATTCCAATGCTTACCCAGATCTCATTATGCCTCTTAATGTTCAGTCTTGCTCTAGTCACCAGCAGTTTGCCTCTGAAAAGGTGTGAAAATCACCTGTCCTTCCCCGTTGCAGTGTCATCATGACCGGCTCCTACAACAACTTCTTCCGCATGTTCGACCGCAACACCAAGCGCGACGTGACGCTGGAGGCGTCGCGGGAGAACAGCAAACCCCGTGCCATCCTCAAGCCCCGCAAGGTCTGCGTGGGTGGGAAGCGCAGGAAAGATGAGATCAGTGTGGACAGTCTGGACTTTAGCAAAAAGATCCTGCACACAGCTTGGCACCCCTCCGAGAACATCATCGCTGTGGCAGCCACGAACAACCTGTACATATTCCAGGACAAGGTTAACTAGGAGGACCAGGTCTTCTTTAGGAGTCTCACGTACTGATACCAGTAAACATGATGTTTCAACGGTTCCCTTTCTTTTTCTTTCTGTCTTTCTTTCTTTCTCTCTTTGTTTTTCCTTTCCCTCCTGTTCTTTGTTCAGTTCCTGCTCTGCAGATCGCGGTTGTGCAGAGGAGCGCTGGGGCACTCCGGCCCAGGGGCCACTGGGGGCACCCCCAGACACCAGATTTACACAGGGAGAGCTGAGACTTCTTACAGGGCAGAGTGAGGATGCCAGGCCTGGCTGTCCCCGTCCCCAGGCACGTCCCCATGCAGTGCTGGGGTGGCAGCCGCCGATGGCTGAGGAGGTGATGGGGAGGGGGCTGTCAGCTGGGAAGGGATTGATGGGGTAACACACCAGGGGCTCTGGCCAGCTCTGGTGGCAGTGGTCCCACTCCAATTGCTTTCAACCTGATCCCAGAAATATTCCACCTGTTGTGTGGAAGATTGGAATGTTGCCTCCCTTTGCCATTTTCCACATTTGTCTTTTTATTACAATTATTTTGTTTTACTAACAGAGACAGCAAAACCAAACGTAAAATGGAAAAGTTCAGTTTTGCAAAGGACAAGCGTAAGGGGCAGGGGGGATGTGCTGCACCTCCAGCTGTGTCTGCTCCAGCCAGGTTGCCCCCCCCCCAGCCCCAGAACCCTCCTGAGGATTTGGCTTTGTAGATACTGTGGTGCCTTCTTTGGTATATGAAATACCTTTATAAATGATGCTTCCGACCTGCATTGATCGCAAACCAAACCAACCCTGGGCTCTGCTGCAGTTCTGGGCTTTGCTTTGGTCATTTTTCTCATTCTGTTGTGAGCTCTTGCATGTTGTGACTGTCTCTCTCTCTTTCTCTCTCTCTTTCTCTCTTTTTTAATTAATTTATTTATTTATTCAATTTTTTTAAGATAAAGTATAAGTTGCTAATTTATGACCTAAAAAAAAAAATCCAACTGTATATTGCTGTTAGCCCCTGACTGTGTCAGAGAGAGGCTGTCTGCTGTCCTACATTATAATAACAATGATAGTAATAATAAAACCGGTAACTCTTTCTCTTTGCATGGCGAGGCTGCCTCTTTCTACTCTACAGATTGGTCAGGTCCCTCTTTACTTGAGCAACTGTTCAATAAAAAAAGATTGACTGGATTTTCTGTAAATCTGAAAACTGCTCCTGCAGCAAGAAGCAAATGAAGTCAATTACAAAATTCAACACCGTCACTTTGGCAGTGGCTCCCCAAGGGTGACCCTGTTGCCATCCTCCTGAGGGGACACCTGGCACCCCCAGCACCCAAGGCCTTCAGGGATCGGACACGAGTCACCAAGGCCAGGTGTGCCCCGGGACAGCCTCTCTGCGGGCACCACGAGGATCACGGCACGCCCCGACCAGGGAAAGGGACTGCTACACACCCACAGAGCTCATGGACTGCACGGGAAACCAGGAGCTGCTTGGAGACAGGGCCCCCCAGACGCCACTTTCAGAGGAGCCATTCCAAGAGAAGAACAAAGTGCACTGGCTTATGAATTTATTCCAAGGGATGGCTTTCAGGAGTAACTTTTTTTTAAAATGAAATGGTAAAATAAAATAGCAAGTAAATGCACCATTTTATAAGAAAATGCTCCTTTTTGGTTGTGTAAGGAAAGCCTGCACTGCAGTGTCAGAAGTAAAGTTGTCCCAAACGTGTCTGTGTGCAGTCCATGCTGTTGTGCCTCTCGCGCGGCGGGACGCGGGTGCCCAGGGCTGTGCTGAGGGGTGAGCAGGGGATCCCCCAAACCCCAGGGCTGAGCTGAGAGGTGAGCAGGGGACCCCCAAACCCCAGGGCTGAGCTGAGGGGTGAGCAGGGGACCCCCAAACCCCAGGGCTGTGCTGAGGGGTGAGCAGGGGACCCCCAAACCCCAGGGCTGAGCTGAGGGGTGAGCAGGGGACCCCCAAACCCCAGGGCTGTGCTGAGGGGTGAGCAGGGGACCCCCAAACCCCAGGGCTGTGCTGAGGGGTGAGCAGGGGACCCCCAAGCCCCCGAGGATTCCGGGTCCCCCTGAAGGATGCAGGACAGTGGGGCTTCGTGCAATGTGGGAGTGGGAGAACTCTCAGGTGCCCCACTGCCCAGGAACGCCGGTACTGGGTACAGCCCCTCCCCAGCCCCTGCCCTAATTCTGGGCTGCTCCTGGTGATGAATTCAAACAGCAGCCCTTAATTAGCAGCTGCAGGGCACGGACTGTGCAGGCAGGGAGATGTTCCTCAGACGCTCATGTACCTTCACATTAGCTGCAGGACCTTAATCAACTGAAGCAGGAGGAAGCCAGCCCTGGCTCTGCTCCCTCGTGTACAGCACATTCTGGGTTGCTGGATCTGGCTGCTCCACAAGGCAGAACTCAGTTCAGCTTTTTTCAAAAGTGGAGTTTCTTTCTCTTTCTTAAGCTTGCTTGGATTTAAGCTCTGCCCTCCTGTGAGCACTTGGCCACAGAGGGCAGGGACAGCCAGGGGACCTCCTGGGCTGCCACAGGAATGGTGCTAGGGAAGATGTCAGCATCCCTTAAATCCAACTTTCTCTCTGGATGAGGATTCCATGGGCTGTCACCTCTGGGGAAACTGGGGACTCTGCCTAAGGGGCGGCCAGGGGGGACCAGCTCCATGGCCCACCAGCAGCACCCCCAGCTAGGAGCCCTGCACATGGGCATGATCGTTTTATCCACAGAATAAGCAAATAAATAAATTTTTATGAACATCTGGTCTCCATAAACCAGATCCATTAAAATTAATAGCCATCTTATATAATGAACGAGTTCACGATATTCTAAACCAGCCATAACAAACACATGGCTTCCCACTGGGATGTGCTGAACAAGAGGACCCCTCTCTCTTGATGCTCAGCCTGCAAGTTCTGGCCCTGGCCACTACCATCAACTGCTGACAAGAAATCACTTGTCAGGATGAGGGAAGAAGAGACTTCTTCCCCAGCCCTCCTCTAAGAGCAAGAGACACATGTGAACACAACCAGAAGAAACAAACTGGCTCTGCAAGCACTGCCAGCTGATGTTTAAGCAACAGACAAAAAAGCTGAACTGGAAAATCATTCTGCTCACCCCCCTGGCCCACATGCTGACCCCACACTGCTCAGTGCCACAGGCCCTGTTCTGCCCAGCACAGCCAAGAATGTAGGCAGTATCACTTCAGTCATTTGCTTTACTCAGAAATTCACAAATCCAACAAAATCCAACACAAATTGGGATTAGGCCTGTACAATCCATATATAAAAAGGGTTGGTTTATTGTAGTTCAAATACATAAACTGAACAATCCCAACATTTCAAAATTAAACTTTAGAAACACAAGTTTAACATTCAAAACAGGAGTATAGTTTACAAGAATTGCCCAGAGGGGGTATGCACAGTCTAATCCAGAAGTATGTAAAGATCACTTTATCGTAAATAAAAATGTATTTATACAACCGTCCTGGCCTGCTCGGTCACCTCTGGGATTTCCAGCTTCGAGCAAAACTCATTAGACAGAACTTCACTTGGGCAGAGCAACCTGACTGCTGCAAATCAATGGCTGGGGGCAGGAACAGAGCAGCCTGTGAATAAACCTGGTCTGGTCTCCAAGTCCCTGCTCTCCACTCAGCTCTAACCCTGGCTCTAGCAGATTTAGTTCCACTCCCAAGGGTGGAAGCAGAGAGCTGGGCCTGGGGCTCCCAGAGTGGGCCGTCAGTGATCAGCAATGTAAGCGTGTCACCTCCTCCTGCCCGGGCTGCGGGCACCAGGAGGCAGCTGGTGGCACTCGTGTAGGACACGCTCAAACGGCAACGCCGTCACCCTTGGGGCTCACGCGGGGGACACTGCTGAGAGGAAAGCCCCAGGTGCCAGACTCACACCTCACACACACACCACTCTGAGACCCACAGCCACCAGACAGCGCACACCTTGGGATTTGTCACTCATGCTCCAATTAACTCATAAATATTTTTAATGTGAGTTTTTGTGGTTGGTTTTCCCCCCAGAGATCATTCTACGTTCACTAAAGCTTCTTCTGCCTCTGCTCCTCAGACGTTTGAATATATTCACGGCAATGGATGTGTGTAACCTGACGGATGGCTCATGCAAGCGTTTGGATTTACCAGACACCCGTGACGAGGAGCACTCGGAGGCTATTTGGTGGTTCTGCGCGTGGGCTCGGAGGCCGTGGGCGGCGGCGGCGGCCCGCGCCGGTCCAGGTCATCCACGTAGGACACGATCAGCTTGCGCCGCTCCTCGGGCACGCAGTCCAGCACCAGGTACCGCTTGTCGTTCTGCAGGATCTTCTCCACGTCCTTCAGGTGCTGATCCGACTCCTGGATCAGCTTTTTGGATCTGAAAGCAAGGGTGAGAACAGCACTGCAGCGGGCTGGAGGCAGGGAGCCCCGGGGAAGCTGCCCCACAGACAGGGTGCAGGGCTGGGCCATCCCCTGAGCAAGGAGGATGTCACATCAGCTGGGGACTGGGCACAGAACAGTGCTCCGGGCACAGAACACACAGGCTCGTTGCCTACACTGGTGCTGTGCTAATTAAGCACCATTAAAGATTTTGGCAGCAGACATCAACTAGGAAAAAACAGACATCAGTTTGCTGCTGTTTGGATGGCAAAGCAGAATAAAAGCCACGTCCTGCACTAGCATGGCAGCGCCCACCTGTAAGTGATGAATTTGGTCTCTTTGAGCAGCGTCCGGAAGTCGGCTTTGGCAGTGATGTATTTGTCTCGGATGTACTCCTCAAACTCTCTCTGCTTTTTCTGAAAGACCAAGGATAAACACCAATCACTGGGTGCAGCTCCAGTACTTTCTGCAACTGAACACACTGAACACCAGCAGCAATTATATGTTAATTATACTTTTCCTTACCTTCTACATTTTTAATCTTATTTAATATTTAATTACTAACACCTGTGTCCACACAGAGCTGAACCCATTGCAGCAACCCCCAAGTCACTTCTCTGTACCCTGCACCAGACTGAAAGTTGGCAAGAGCAATGCAAACCACTCACCCTGTCGCTCGAAGAGAACTTAATGCACCTTGGATCTTCTTTAATGATTTTTTTCACTTCCTTCCATGTTGATGTTAAGGTTATCTTTCAAAATAAGCAAAAACAGTTAAATTAAAAGTAAATTAGACTCTATGAATAAGGAATGCAAACACTACTAACCTCTGAAGCCTTTAAATATATCCCAAGTCCAATGATGAATTTGCTGGGTTCTCATTACTTATCCTATTACGGTTGTATTTCTAAAATGAGTTGATTTTACATAGCGACTCTTCTTTCACATTTTGAGACGGCATTTTCAGATCAAGGTCTTCCAAATATCATTTACTTTCCAAAGTCTTTTTCTAGTACATTAAAAATTACCTGCAGAAAGCTTGCCTCTAAACTAAAATAACTAATGCATTAAAAATCAGGTTAAAACCTCCAGTTTAAATGAAAGCTGCCTGAAGCTGGCAGAGAACTAAAAAAGAGGAAACCTCACTAAAACCCCAATGCACAGAATCAGGGATGCATTCCACAGCATGAGCAGAGTAAAAGTTCAGGTTCAGCAGGAGAACATCAGAACAGGTGAACTGGGTAAGACCACACTGGTGGCCATTAAGGCAAACACCCTGCATATCTGAAGAAGTCAGACAGTGAAGAGTGTCAAATAACTCAGTACTGAAGAAATAAAAAGAAGATTAAAAGATCACTGATTCAAAGTTTATATGCAAATTAACTATATGTTCAATCAAAGTAAAACTCCAGATAAACAGGTAAGGAAACATAAGGCACAAATTTTGCTATGAAGGAGAAAAGAGAGCAATGCAGCAAAAAGGCCCTGGAAATAAAAGCAAACCAATCAGACTGTGGGACAGAAAAACAGGAAAAAAGAAATGCCAGTGGGCTGCAAAGACTTTCAACTTGAACATCAACAGCTCTCACCGCTGAAGTTTCATCCAGAAGTTGCCTGAAATGTTCCCTCTTCTTTTTGGTAAGTGCCTCAATGTGTTCATTAAAGAGCTTCTCCTTCTCCTCTCTCTCGAGCAGGGACCCCGACTCCCAGCGGTGATCTTTGCGCAGGGTCCTCCTGGTGTCAGACCAGGACACATCTGAGGAACGCACCTGAGACAAACATGATTTGCTTTAAACCAGCTTTTCCACAGCTCACTGATAATAATGCTTATTTTTTCATCTCGTTTGAAGTTAAGGTTGAAATAAAACAGAGACCCTCGGCTTTTAAGAAGATACTGTAGCAGGTTCCCCACACACACTGAACAGGCAGTGGCAGAAGGAATCCCTCTGCACTGGTTCAGAGCAGATGGAGATGTCCCACTGACCCAGCTGAGCATTCCCAAAACCAGAAAACCCAAGCAGCCTCCTTTCCTTCCTGTAACACTCTGCGTTCACCAGAGCGCTTGGAAAGGCAGCCTGGAGATCATTATTTCCAGAGACACCAGGAGCTCTGCAGAGTTTCCAGAGCCCTGTTTCCAGCCTGGAGAGCACCCTCTGCATGAGACCTCTATATGCACAGCTTTGTCTTCCAACCAAGGCAAAACTCTCAGTGGGATTTCACCTCTTTGGAGCTGAACTGCAAGGGCCCAGAGGCTTTGAGAGGGAGCAGGCAGCAGCTCGGCCTGCCCTGAGGAGCCGAGGCGGCTGTCAGTGCCTCACCATGTCTGAGAGCAGCGCTTTGAAGTTCTGGATGGCCTCCTCCCGCTTGTGCTGCTCCCGCTCGCGGTCGATCTCCTTGGTCTGCTCCGAGCGCGCCTTCTGCACCTCGCGCTCGCGCTCCCGCAGGCTCGCCTCGATGCGCGCCTGCCGCTCCAGCTCCTTCTCCTTCTCCGAATCCAGGTTCTGCAAGGCAGCAACACCCTTGTCTCGGTAAAAGCAACACTGCTCATTAGAAAGAGAATTAAAGGACTATCAAACTAAAGGAAGCTCAGAACAAAAGACTTTCAAGGGATTTGGGTACTATGATTACAAAATTTTGCTTAAAGAGACAGGCTGAAGCATTACAGAGTAACACCATTGGGGGAGAGACAAATCTGGTCACAGATCAACTATTCCCTGTGTGCAGGAGCTGTGTGCAGTGACAGACTCTGAATAAGGGAGGCCAAGGGGATCACTGTTTGTTGGCCCAGTTTTACATTCTCAACCATTAACTGCCTGGAAGAGAAAGGCAGGAATATTGGATTAAGAAAGGAGCAGCACTGAAGGAACTGGGTATGAACACACATCCCTGAAGGAAGCTCAGCTGACAGGAAAAATCACAGCAAACGAAATGCAGCCCATCCTAGGAGGAAGCAATCAATGTGGTGTCTGTATCTGCTGCAGTTTTACCACCAGTGATTTCACAGGAATCTTTGAGGCATAAGCTCTCCCAGATATCATGTGTGTGCCTGCACACAGATCCCACAAACATCCCACCAAGGACAGAACTTCTAAGAAGTTCCAAGCTGCTGTTCTGGGGTACTCCTACAGCAGCTCTAGTGTGGAATTCTCTTCAGCACAGACCAGTCTACCCTCAGCACACCCGCAACCCGTGCTCCCTGCCCACCTTGGCTATTTTCTCAATGTACTGCTTGAACAGGTCCTCCCTCTGTGAGGAGCTGTCCACCGCCTTGTACCGTGGGTCAGTCTCCACTTTGTCCTTCACTTTGCTCCAGCGAGACTGACTATCCAGGTGGTGGTTTGCCAGCAGCTCAAAGAAGTCCATTTTGATCTGTTTTACAGACAGAAACAGAAAGACAACACTTGAGAAAGACACCTTAATATTCCACAGTTTGCTCTTATGACAAAAGGAGTCAACTTACCTTCATCAGAGGGATCACATTAACATTACATACCATTGCAATTTAAAGCAATCACCAAAACTATGAATTTAGTCATAACTGCAGCCCAAATTCACTGTTCCTTGAGACAATTTTGCCAAAGCAGATACATTTACACCATCTGCTACATCTAAGATGAACTCTATAAAGAATGATCCACCAATACACTCTTTATTATTTTACTCCAATTTAAGCTTGTTTTTTAGCTTTTATCTATGTCACATTAACAAGTTACTGTTGCTGCATGATAGCATTTTGCCTATCAGCACTCCAGAAGCCATGCAGCTTGAAACAAGGTTCTAGAGGAATCAGGTGCTTATGGATTCATCCTTCAGGTGTACAATTAGCAGAAGTAAATGCTTGGATCTGCTAACAAAGACTGATGTCTTAAGATGGATGTAACCAATAAAGAATTATGCACGTATGGCAATTAAGTAAATTATATTTAGGATGGACATGCACATTTACAACGCAATTGAAAGAAAATGTTTTAGTCTACTTTTTCAGTTGGAAATGGCATGTCATGTTTCTGTCGGTAGCAACAGCCACTGCAAGGGCTGGCAGAGGATCCATCAGAGCAGGCTTTATTTCAATACAACTAGCAACATGTTTTCATCCAACGTCCCAGAACCAGCAGCGGTAAGGGCAACTACTGTGCCTTTATTAGATAGCTTGATTTCTGGGCAAGGTGATCTCGCAGCTCCTGCTGCACTTTAGCTCTTGGGTCACCATCCACTCGTGGCAGGCTGGCTGGCCTTTCAGCCTCCCAAAGCAGAGGTGAGGGGCTGGGGCAAAGGGTTCTGCCTCCACAGCACCCCACACCCTGCTGGGCCACAAACCCAACACAGCTTTATGGCACATCGACTAAAAACCCAAAATCCAGGAGGAGGACTGCTGTTACTTGCTACTTATCTCCCCTCCCCATCCCTTAAAAAAGGGAAACCAGGAGAAGCAGTTTAGCTGCAGAGCACTGAGCTTCCTCAGGGAAGGGAGCAGATGGACAGAGCAGGCTCCAGCTTGCCAGAGACCTGGCACATCCTTTTCCTCTAAAATGTGCTCAGTTTGTGCTCAGAATGCAAGAATGGAATGAAGATCAGCACCAACATTCTGCAACCTTGCCCACCAATAATTTTAGTTCTTCAAAATATTAACATATAAACATAAAAGGCTCTATAGGCTTTCTTTACTATACCAAAGGAGACTAAGACAGTAAAGCAGAGATCAGAAACCAGCCCCTTAGTGCCAGTGGGATGTTGTGCTACAGCTACAGCACTACTGCTTTATCTTAAAGGAGCTCAACAAAATGCTAGGCAAACTGTTTATTCATTCTAAAATTACGAACGTTGTTTCAAAACATCATAAAACATGCATGCAGTTTCAAAATATGAAGCTTTCTAAGCCATGGCATTTGAAATATTTGTTAGAAACTGAACAGTTCCCAGCTGTTACTACAGAAGTCTCTAAGGTAAGGGTATCCCCAAGCTCTTGCTCAAACCACCCGTGTGTATATTCCAGAGGATGAGGTGCCACACTGAGGAGCACCTGGACCAGCTGCCACACACAGCTCCACCTGAGGCCACCACCAGGGGCTGCAGGAAGATGCTCCTGTGGGAGCTGCCTGTGGCACCTGTGCCCAGCTGTGGGGCTGCCAACAGAGCCCTCACTCCCTGAATCCCCTGGAGCTGCTGCCCAGCTGTGCAGGGGGCAGTGGGACCAGCTGCAGCCTTGCCAGCTCCCACTGGGCAGGAGACAGGAGGGCACAGCCAATTCCCTCCCAGGGATAACAATGGCACTTCAGGCCTTGGGGCTCTAAAGCAGTTTTCACTTCACTCGGGTGCCCTGTACACAGCACAGGTGTTGCCAGCTCATTTTAAATTTTAAAAAGATGAAAATGTCTCAAATAATTGAGTCTGAAGCATCTCACCAAGGAGTAATGTTTTCAGATGCCAGCTGTGGATGGTGATTTCATGTGTCTGCACACAGGTCCTGCTCGACCAAGCAGAGTGTCACCAGAGCTCTGGGCTGGGGCCAGCCACCAGCACGAGGGGCAGGGCACCTGCAGCCCAACAGCCAGCCAGGCTGTGTCACCTGGGACAGCTCACACAGCTCACCCCAGGGACACGGCACAAGGAGCAGCTGGGGCACCCTGATATCCTTAACCCCCTGCTACTCCTCTCTGCCATCTGAGATGCATGGGATGGCATGGATCTTACTCACTGAAAATGGGATTTACTCACTGAAATCAAGCACAGGAATAAAACTAGCCATTGGAGAAGCTGGCTCTTCCATCCCCATCCCATAAGCCATAATCAAACATTATATATATAAAATCTAAAACCCTTACGTTAAAGATTTCTGTACAGTTGATTCTCCCTAAGTAAAGATTTTGGACAGACTGAGAAAGCTTCAGGTTAAATGCCTTTAATTTTCTTTTATGTTTTAAGCACTTTCAAAATCAAAGGAAAATAAGGCTGAAAACATTTCAGGTGTATTTAGAAGTCTTTTTTTTTTTGGCAGTTAACACATTGCAGGTACAAGTCTCATCACTTCACAAGGAAAAAAACTAAAAAAATGTAAAGTACCGGAACTGCGGGAGGCTAAAGTCACCACACAGAGATACCAATGCTTTCCTCACTAGGGAATCCCATAATATTTGCGTGTCAGTGATTGACAGCTGTCAGACTGAACTGATTGACAGGCCGCACAGCACATAACTGTAAGTCTATCCACTTGTTATAAAACAGAATACATAAAATGGTTACAAAAGGCTTTTGGAGAAAAAAAAAACATTATTTAAAGCAAACAAATACAATCTCTTCTTTTAACTTTTCAACTTTAGAACAATCATGCAACAACAAAACTAGTATTCATTCTTTAAAGTCTTCAACTGCACTATTAAGATGCAAAAATGCTTTAAAATTCCATATTCACAATCAAACTGCAGTATGTAAATTCTAGTCTTGAACTACATCAGTTCACCTCTGAAAGCACAATCATTTATGGAAAACAGTAGCGATAAGGCAATGTTTGAGAAAATCAAGTACAGAATCAAATTATACCAGATCACTCAGATTTTAAAAATACACTTCTCAAAGAATCAAACTGTCCCCAAATCTGACCTGTCCCCCAGCCTTTCTCTCTCCTGCAAGCATTCCAGGCAGGGAAACCTGCAATAACTTCACCTTACATAATGAAAATAGCAGACTTGGACATGTCCAAAATGATTGGCCTTCAGAGGTGACCTTCTCCACTCTCACACACACAGGGACGTGGCAGTAAGTGGCCCCAGGTTTTGGTGACCCCAGGTTTTGGTGGCCCTGTCTGAAGTCCCATCCCCAAGGGGGAGAGCTGCTCCCCACCACTGGCAGGGCAGGCACGTGACACTGGGAGTTCATTAATCTCTAAAAGCTGACCTTTAAATCTAATAAGCAGCAGTTTACACACAAGATCTACTTATTCAAAGCTTAGTAAGTCCCTCCCTAAGTGCCTGCTTTGAGACGGAAAGGAACTGTTTGAAATTTGAAGAGACTATCCTCAGGGAACTGCAAGTCCTGCCCGCCCCCAGTGAGGGAACAGAGAGGTAATGACCAGCTTTGGGGCTCCAGCCAAACAGGGTAAGACTCCTTTGCCACTTCATGCATCAAGAACTTAATAAAAAAAAAAAATTAAGCATTACTTCAGTTAAGAAGATAATGTTACTGCTTGGGTGAATTAAAGAAACTAGGGCTTAAGCAAACTCAGCTTCACAGGTAAACACAATTCAGTTCTAAATATTCTGAAAGTTAGTAAACTGCAAACTTGAAATTGTTCAGAAAGACCAGGGGGACACTCCTGAAGTGTTTGGCTGTAACAGCTCTAGGAAAGTGCAGGCCTGTGTCTTGGGGAAGGCTCAGGGAAGCCAAGCACTGGCTCTGTCCCATCTCACTCACACCACTCACACTGCTGGAACTCAAGAGTCCCCTTACCTTCTCTCCTCTGGTCTTCGAGTCTTCCTTCTCCTTCTTTCTTGCCGCTGTGATAAACTCATTAAACAAGGCCTCTCGATCTTTCATCTTTTCAATTGCCTTGAACCTCGAGTCTTTAGCATGCTTGGCTGCAAATTCACTAAAAGTAGTTCTGCAACAAAATGGCAAGTGAACTCATTTGGCAGAGCTGTCTGGGCTGTGAGGCAGGTTCAGCAGGGAGGTATTTCCTCTGCTGCAATACATGCCAGAGCACAACAGACAAAAACCCAAAAGGCAAATCCTATGGTCTCACTATAGAGCTGCTGGACCAATGAACTCTATAAAAAGAGTCAGCACTCACACAAGAGGTGTTTATCAGAGACTTACAAGGGTGGGTTGGTTTGTTCAGATACAGCCACCTGCAGAAGGGGCAGGTGTAGAGAGAGACTACAGCGCAACCAAGGAGAAGAAACGAAAAAAAAATCTCAGTTGTCTACAAAACTCTTCTTTTCTTTTCTGTGGGTTAGCAGTTCAGCCACCAGTCTGTCCAGGTATTTCACAGCTGTGAAACCGAAAATCTCAGGTGCATTCACTTGCAGCCAAACCATGCTAAGAGTTCACCAAGAAAGGCAGCCTTTGGCAGGAGTCCCCAGAGAACACTGGCTGTACCAGCTCTTCCCCCTGCAGTGCACATTGCAGAGCCTGAGCTAAAACCAACAGGGCTGAAACCCCTTCAAACACTCTGGGCAGAGGCAGCAACACTGGGCTTTCAACCCCTCATCCCACAGCGTTTCCCTGACCGTTCTCTCACCTCCAGGGCCAGATTCCAACCTGTGCAGTAGGTACATTACTGCCACTTACCTCGGAAAAAAATCACTACTGTGCTTTTTCCAAGCTCTGATGCAAATCTGGCCCCAAGAATACGTGAGACACTTATAATCATACGAATGTTTTCATCACAGCATGGAAATAATTAGACTTGGAAAATCCAGCCTACTGTTGCTGTAGGGTAAATTGAAACAAGAAGAGAATTTGGTAGCTTATTCAAAAGGATTAGAAAGTGAATGTACAGCTAGATTGAAGAACAAGAGCTGCTCAAGTGAAGTGGAACACAAACTCTTGAGCATGTTGGACTGAGATAGATGATAAAAAACCAGTCTGGCACTCACAGAAGTACAGCAATATCTTTAGACAAACACTGAAACCAGAAGACAAAGGATAAGATTAAACAAGACAGTATTTCAGCTGGAATTCTCTTTCCCACCCCAGCCCATAATCAGGTAAAGAATGAGTCCCAACACGACATACTGAAGATATGCTGAAAGCTGAGGATATTAAAGCTAACATAACTGTTTCTTAAGGCATTTCCATGCCTCCAGCCTTCCAGCCTACTACTGAGTTATTAGTCAGATCTGAAGCAATTCAAAAGTTACCACAGCACCGTCACCAAATTTCCAAAGTGAGTCACTGAAAAAAACTGAGTTGAAGTGAAACAAATGAGCTGTTATTTCACTGGGAAAGAATTAATGCCAGATGAGCCAAGAGATGCTGAAAGAGGACAGTTTGGAGCTTATCTAGTGACATAAGCATGAATCTCATGACCTCTATGTGTGGAAGCTGTGAAACAAATAATGCCAGCAGTGAAATCTTGAATGTACATTCACCGCCACCCCCTCGCTCTTACTGCTGCCAGTGGTCTGAATGTGAGGGGGGTGTAATCAGTGCTCTATTAAAGCAACCAGAACATTTTATCATATCATCATTCACATAGTTTGTAACAAGAAAAACATCCCTTCAGCCCCCTCCAAACCCAAGAAATCTCCCTAGTACTTCTCAAAGACTTATTAAGAAGAAACTAGGTTATTAAAGAAACTTGTGGTGGATCCGAGGAGGTTCTCACAATCCAGGGAGCATGCTGGGTATTTCTTCAACTTGAAATATGTCAATCATAAGTTCTATTTTTTAATGGATTAGGTGACAAGCAAACAAAGGAAGATTTCAACATTATCTCATTATTTTTCTCCTCTTTGCCCATTTTGAAAAGATTAATCAACCCAATACCACCCAACACACTGCATCCTAGTAGAGCTTATGCACATGAACCACAAAGAAACTCCTACCTTGGGTTAATCTTTGCTTCTTCCATCATTTTCTTGAAATCCTCCTTGGCCTGCATTATTTTATTTTTCTTCTCCTTGCGCTCTTCCTCTGCTCGGGTTTTCACATACTGATCAAACACCTACAGAAACACCAGTCACCCACAGCAAACACACAAGTGACACACAGAAGCTCTAGGGATAAGGGAGGAAAAGTCCCACTTCTTTCCTTCGCTCGTTTCCTTTCCTCTCACCACAAAATCAACACAGAGGAGGCAGAAATCTTAGAGACACTTTGCATTTCCATATGGAATTGATCCAAGCCGCTGCACATGCAGGGTGCTGTACCTAACACACCATCTGAGACCTGGGAAGAAGTTCCTTACACATTCCAGTTAACATTTTCCTGGGTCCCATGTTTCAGACACTTCCCAAGTTCTTGAAGCTTTCCATTTCCCTACATTCACCTGAAGAAAAGCTGCTGAAGTGAGAACTTGCTGAACAATAAAAATGCACTTTAGATTTCCCCCCAAACACTTTAAAAAGAAAATAGCTAGATTACTTATTATGCCAATACTTTGACAAGATACTGATGACTCTCACTATTTCATTCAGGTTTCAGCAGTGCTCTGCAGACATACAGCTTCCACTGTGTCAAAATACAAGACCTTCCAACCACAGGAAACAAAGCAACTATCAACACTTTCCCTTGCTGGTTTCTTCCATTTCCAGGCAAACCCTAATCGTGATAAAAATCCCTTGCAGCACTTATTAGTCTGAAAGGTTTGCAGAAACAAAGACTGAGGATTCAGATAAACCTGTAGTAGCTGGATGGGAAGTGAATTTAACTTTTTTACCTGTTTCCTTTCTTTTGGGTTGAGCAGCAAGTAACGAGGATCAAAAACAATCTTGTGCAGCTCTTTCTCCCATGTTGAAAAGGCAGAGACCTTTAATTAAATGAAGATGAATATACAAACTATACAGAAGTTGTAGAGTTTTCCTTGAAAACACTAAGATGTGATGAAAAGAGGGAACCAAACTCATCCTGCAGTTCTCATCATTAATGGATGACAGAGGCTGTCTCAGAAAGTTTCAACATCAATTTCCTCTGCAAACTTCTAAAGAATTATACACACTACTGCTGAGTGACATTAAAAATAAAATGTATATTGAAAGAAAGCCTGGAGAAGCTGTGTTCCATAGGCAGCTGGAACCACTTCCATTTTTCAGTTACTATCCAAATTTATATTCAACTAGTTTAATTTATCAAAATTGATTGGCATCAAGTACATTTCTTTAGTTAACTAAAAGCAAAGAGTCTCCCATTTAAGGATAAGTCTGTACAGACTAGAGTGAGAGTTGCTGCTTTTCTCAGTAGAACATTTCCAAAAACATTAAGGACGTGTCCACTGTGTGTCCTATTCATCTTCAATGGCAATTTCCACTTATGTAATTACTTAATTTGGGGGAAAAACAGGAGGAGGGGGGAGGAAATTATCTGTCTTGACCCTGTCATTTCAGTTACAAAATCTTTGCTGTAATTGTAAGTTTCTTTGAAATCTGGAGTTCTGTACCAAGACAATTCATTGATCAGAGGAAGGATGAGATTGTTTCCACAGACAAAGTGCCACAGGTTTGGAATTCACCAAGAACTCAGGAGGCTCTGCATGAGCCTCCCTCTCTCCCTCTCACACACAGCTCTGATCTGAGCCTCCCTCTCTCCCTCTCACACACACACAAACACACACATACACACACAGTTCTGATCTGAGCCTCCCTCTCTCCCTCCTCACACACACACACACACACACACACACAGAGCTCTGATCTGAGCCTCCCTCTCTCCCTCCTCACACACACACACACACACACACACACACACATACACACACAGTTCTGATCTGAGCCTCCCTCTCTCCCTCCTCACACACACACACGGCTCTGATCTGAGCCTCCCTCTCCCTCCCACACACACAGGTTGCTGACCCCTCTTTCCAGCAGCATGTCCTTGAACTGCTTCATCCGAGCCTCCAGCGGGACGATGGCTCTCTCTCGAGCAGCTTTAATCTCAGCCTCCATAGCAGCCTCCTTCTCAGAATCAATGTCTTTAATATCATCTTTCCTGAAAAAAAAACAAAGTGTAAGTTGAGAAGTAAAATGTCAGCCCTAAAGGTCAGAACCTGAACCACATCAGGCCAGGGCAGATATCACTGATCATACCAGAAGAACAGGCTTACAATCCATAAAAGCCATTCTCAGAGGTGGACATGAATAGTTTCACACCCAGCACTCAGGAGCCAAGGTATTCCAAGTAACTTCAGCGCCATTTCCATTTCAACTTCCAAAACACATGCTATTTACTCTCTGCACAGGTTTCAGCTATCTCAGGAAAATATCAAATACCTGATCTGCTGAGCAACAGAAAGCTGATGACTCTTTTCACCAACCCTCTCCATTCCAATTATACTCTGCTGGACACAACATACATGGCTCAAGTAGCAAACTTCAGTTATTTTACCACACAGATCACTTGGTATTGAAAAAGCAAAAACTTACTTGCGCTTTTTTATTTTAATAGGCTCATCTTCATTTGCTTCCTCTGCAGCTTCATGCTCTTCTCTAACTGTAACAGATTTCAGTAAGACTTTAGGTTTTATATTGATGAAAATTTTTATACTTATGAGTGAAACCTCATGCACAAACCAAGGACAACATGTGCAGCAATTGTGTTCTGACAAAGGGAGAAGACACGTGGTTCTCAGTCACTGTCAGAGTCACACTATGGGAATCTGGGGACAGGACCAGTGGACTTTGGCCAACTTGAAATTCAAAATGACAAACACTGAGCTCTTATTTTTAGGGGAAAACAACTCAGGCTTAACAGTCTAATGAAGCACACTTGGATCTACCTGATTACCTGCACTTTGCTCTCCTCCAACTACAAAGCCAACATGCCATCCCAGGACCGTTTCCTAGAACTCAGGCCAGAGAGAAATCTCATCTCAGCTGCCTTTTGAATGCTCTCTCTCTCTCAGCAGCTATTTCCAAACTCTTTTCGAACTGATGATCTCAAAGTTAACTCATCTTCTGTGAGAGGCCGTTCGTACATTATGATTAATCTTTTCTGGTCTCTTTCTTATAAAACAAACACAATCCCTTTTTTTTAGTCAATAAAAACTGTGGGGATTTTTCAACCTGTTGGCATTTAGCAAAACAATTAAGTTTGTTAGTATCTACTTTCTCCAACAGGCTATCTTTTCTCAAAAAGGCTCCATAATCTGCATTTCACATTTATACACCTTTTCAGTAGATCTTTACATTTCTTTACAAATGTTACAAGCTTTGGAAAGCAAAGTATTAAGTTGTTTATGCTTCCGAAGAAGGCAATAAGACTGCTCTTACTAAGTTTTTTTCCTTCGTCCATTCCCTTTTTGTGAGGAGGTTCTTGAATGATTTTGTCCACATCAGCTCTTCCGATGAGGTCGTCGGGTCGGTCCCACATGGAGAGCCGTGTGGTGGGGTTGTAGAAGAACACACGTTCATCACCAGTCCACACCACGCACCTGGGGATGGGAAGGAAGGCTTGGGTTACCCTCACCCACGGGGCCCTGCTGTGTGCACACAGCCTGCAGCACCACGGTCACACACAGACCCAGCTCCCACTGACTGCACAACTGCCAGACATTGCTGCTGCCCAGCTCTGACCCTGAACTGCTGCTTTTCTCTGCTGCCAGATTTGAAAATGCAGTGATTGGATTTGAAACTGAGATATTAAAAATGCAGCACAATAAGAGCACGCTCTCCACACACTGTCACTTGCTCTAACTCCCCAGCAACAGCCATGCCAGTCCCACAGCAGCAGCTACTTACCACGGGGTGCCTGGAATGGGGGTGGTGGCCACTGGCTTGGCCTTCTGAGCTGCCTTCTCTTCCTCTGTCATTTCTTCCTCTTTTGGCTCCTCAAGGAAAAAACAGGTTTGAGGATCAGGCAATGACAACTGGCTAATTATTTATTACACAGTAACCAACTTGTTTTACTGAAACCATGCTGACAAGCAGCTCAAAATGACACTTCACCCATGCCTAGAACAGAAGCACTGGAATTGCAACAGCAGCTGCTATTCCAAAAATCTAAACTCCAAAACCTCTAAGCATTTAATTAACTTTTTACTTTGACAAAACCTTACTGAAATACCTTCCTAAATCTGTATGAATCCTGGAAATCTAGGAGGGCCTGGATACAGGTGTAAGGGTGCATTTTCGGACAAAGGAATTTTCATTTATTCGTAAAATTAGTTTGCTTGATAATGAGACACACAGTAGAAAAGAGTGAAAACCTGAAATAACCTCTGTAGCAGAAATCAGCAAACTGGTAACTACCTCAGAAATAAACAGGGGGCTTGGCAGCAAAACCCAGTAACCGAATTCTGTGGTTTTGCCTATTAAACTACACTGAAGTTCACAGAAATCAGGATAAAAGTTTAATTTTTATTTAAACACCCTTTAGTATCCTCAAAAACTATGCTGTTTAGCACAGCAATATGCCTCCAAAAGGAAAAGTTACTTTTGTTTACTGGAAACACTACAGCCCTTTCTAGGACACGTGCTCCAAACAGCCTAAACTTAGCAGTTACAGCACAGGGTGAACATGTGAGCTTTGTGTCAAACTGCTAAAAATAATGAAGCAAAAGAAATAGAGAAAAAAACTATGAAATATTAAGTATTTCAAACATTCAGGACAAGTTCCATTTTCTGAGTACCACAAAATCAGTCAGAGGTTAGCTTAATACACCACATCTGTGTAATAAGCTAACCTCTCTCTCATGCTCTAACTTCTTAATTGACATATTATATATGTTTCTTTTGAATGTTAATTTTTCCTTATGCAAAGACATTAACAGAAGAAAGAAAAATCTGAATCCAAAAATGGAGGCTTTCAAATCCCCTCAGGAATTTAAGAACTTGAATCACTAACCATGGCTCCTGACAACCTGCCTGGGCTAAGATGCAGCCACAGCTGAGGGATGTGAGACTTCAGACTGGCTTTTGGGTTCAAGGCCTTTTACCTCCTTTATCAGTTCTTTTATAGGTTCTTCTTTAGACTCTTCTTCTTCTGTCTCCATTGGTAAAGGCTCCTCTGAGGGTTCTTTAATTGGCTCTTTGACCTTCTCCTCCATTTTTTCTAAATAAAGGTAAGAGTCTTCTTGAGCATTATTAAGAAACAACTATAGAACCATAACAATTTTATTTTTATCGGTATAATTTTCCAAATACAATATGAACCCAAACCTTCTTTTCAATATATTCCCACCACTTTCTGTCTCTTTTGGGCTTTACAGTGTCTGCTTATGAAGTTGTAGTTATCTCCTGTGCCAAGATACTACTTGGTACTGGAAAATGAAATATCATGATACAGCTATTACACTAAAAGGCTGGCTAGAGGGTACTAACAGAAATGCTAAACCAATAATAATTCTCAACCAACAGTGAACACTGAAGACCACTTTCACATTTTAAATGTTGCGGACAAAAACATAAAAATCAATGCAGAACCACCTGGGAATTTCTAAGTACACAATTTTTTAATTTACAAAAAGTATAGAACATATAATCTTCTCTCAGCAAAATTAGTATTTGCTGTCTCAGATACTGTCATCTCGGTAAAAAGACCTACTATTTAATCTGATTCTTTAGGAAGATAGGCATTAATTGAACCAGCAGTGTAAGTGTCCTGCATTTGTCTAAATAAAGACTTCTTGTAACTAAAAATTCAGGAGACAATAAAAGGCACAACTGTTTGGATTTGCTTTCTTAAAACACTTTATGAACTGAGTAAGAGCCACAGGACATTTTCCCCTTCCTCCTTATTTACTATACAAGAGCAATTGTATCCACCCATGGATCTAACGTGCATTTACATGAACACGATGTAGAGATGTGGACACGGGGAGGTGACATTATTTTACTTCATACTCCAAATCTATTTATACTTTATCTTTATACACTTTATATTTATTTTTTAAAGATCTGAAATTCAGCACAATGATCTTCATTTTGTCCCAGTCTACAGCCCTTGGTATGACTGATTTTTCCCCTCATTTCCCCTCACTTTCTGTCTGCAACTGGAACCTTCTCCAACGTGTGCAGAGGAGGTACTCACTTTCTGCTGGCACAGGAACGTGCACTGGCCCTAGGCACAAGATTTGGGAGCAACTCTAGAACCAAACATTCTTACAGTACAGTGGGAAACACGCTGCAACTTTCAGACTGAAGACCACCTCATATGGATCCTTATAATCAGAACTCCAAAGTATTCTTAAGGGAGATCAGGGATTAGAAATACACCCGTTCACACCTTCCAACACAACCAGTGGCGGTCTGAGCCACGCTCCCAGTACAAAGCTCTAGTAAAAAACCCCAAAGTACCTTTGTCCTTCAGCTCTTGGGGTTTTTCCCACGTGGACTCCAGAGTCCTGTTGTTGTAGTAGTAGGTCTTTCCGTCGGCCGTCTTGTACTCTGTCCACTCGGAGACGGCGGCTCCGGCCAGGGAGGCGGGGGAGGCGGCGATGGCCACCTGCGGGTGGATCATGGGCACGATGGGGGGCGCCATGCCCGGCAGCACTCCTGGCAGGGAACAAGCAACAAGCAAAGGGCACAGTGAGTGCCAGGGCGCGGCCTGAGCACCGACACCTAGCGCGGCACTGACTTAACTCACAAATGTCCAACCCGTAGAAAGAAACACAAGGATTGTTTTCAAAGTTCAATTGGAAAGCAAGGCATTGTTACCAAATTTCTTTCCTGTGTTCTGCAATCGGTAATGCCCACTCCCAGGCAAATTGGATTTTAATTAGTTTGTTTAATTCTGCAAAGCACAAAGTTTGTTAGCTTTTAGGCATTCATTCTATTATTTTAAAATAAGGTTCTCTATTTATTAGAAAAGTCTTTATCAGAATGCCTGCAGCAAATAATTTGGGTTAAGTGTACTCCACAGCTTAATTATGCTGCTGGTGTACAAGATACTCCTATTGCTCTTAAAAAAGGCAAGATTGGATTGAATTTGAGCCATAGAACATAGCACAGAATTCTGATAAATCTTAAATACTGGCATTAATTCATAGCCTTGGATAAAACCTGATGAGAATGAAACAGCAGATTGTTGGGTTTGTTTAATACTGCAAATTGATTGAAAAAAACCAACATTTTATTGAAATCCTAAAGCAAAATGGCAAGTAAATATCCAAAGATAAGAAAGCCAGAATGCTGCAGTGTCCCATTATCTCTCCACTCATCCCAACAAACTGAGGATAATGAATAGATTTGGAATGACAAGTTCTAGAACAACCAATTGGATAGGATTGGAACTTCATAAATTTGAGCCTTTAACACTGAGGAAGTCTCACTTTAAATAATGGAAATCACACATTACACACTGCCATAACGTGTTTTCAGCGAGTGAGTATTCATAAATCCACAATTTAAATATGAAAGTTCACACTCAGACACACAGACACGCACACAACATGCGAGCACAGCCAGCCACTGCACATGTGGAGCAGGAAAACAAAAATCCACACAAGAAACTAGGAACTAAGTATGGGCATGAGAGTCACAGTCATTACAGAACTCAATGGTTACAGAAAACTGTACAGAGTTTGGGTACAGAATAAGCTGATACTAACAGTTATTTGGGGAAGTTATCTCCTGACCAAATACAATATTTCATTTATACTGATTTTGAAAATAAAGTATATGTAATCATTGAAGTGGGGAAGCAAATAAAGAAATAAAAGAAACAACCACATTCACTACCATGCCAACTTACAGACAAAACGAACTAGGATGGGTTTGGAAATTACCGGTCTTGGTGGTAGCGACTGTCTTTACATACGGGCAGCTGACTATTTGCATCATTGCTACACCTGCAAAATGGATAGGAAGCATGTTGGAAAGCTGCCATGGGACGTCAGCTACCACGGGCTGCTACAGACTTCCTGCCACAATTTGGAATGCCATTTGCAGCTGGCAGAGAAGAAGCCTTCCAGCAAGAAAATGGGAATTACTTTTGCTTCAATGTTTTATGCCAGATCAAATATAAAACTAATTTTAACCTGCAGCAACAGTCTCTGCCTATGTTAAACCAGCTGCTTGGCAAGTTATTGGGATGTCATTAAAAAGAAAAAACGTATTTCAATGAAGACTCAGGGGTTTAAGTTCATCCAAGGGGGAATGCGGCTCCCCTTGTAGGGCAGCACCACAAGAAAATATCCCACTATGGGGCTGCTTGCACAGGCAGCCTCTGCTGGGACAGACCTGTGGGGAGCAGCAGCACAACAAAACGGGCTTTGAGGTTCCCAGTCTGCTGCTGCAGCTAGAGAGCAGAGTAAGGGTAGAAGGACAGGTCTGAACTAGTCAGAGCAGCAAAGCAGGGCAGGGTGGACAGCCAAGTGCAACCCAGAGGGAAAGCTGAGGGTAGGAGGGTCACTGCAGCAAGGCTGCAGGTGAAAGAGAGGGACTAAAAGAAATCAAAGCAATGAAGCTGCAGACAGAGGTACACAGAGCTGCACTAGGTCAGGGACATTTCCTTTATTTTTCATTATCAATAATGGCATGAGCTGAAAATGCTTTAAAAGCCAAAACTCGCCCTGAAAGAGGTGGCACCATGCACTAGTCAGCTCTCCAGCTGAGTAAGAAATGACACAAAAAGGTGAGCAGCTCATCCTCTTTGATCAGATCAAAATCAGTGGGAAATCAGACAAGGCTGAGGAGAATGAATTTCCAAAACCTCCATTCTGGGTGTAGAAGGCAACTGTAGAAGTGCTCTCTGGCTGGTCCAGTCTGGATGCTCAGAAACTGAAACACTTCCCTTCAAAAGTTCAAATTCATCATGTGAGGCGGGAAATGCTCCAGTGGAAAGTGAAATTAAACCCCTGTTTAAACCAAAGTAGTTTCTGGATTTGGTCATTAGAGATCTAGTATGCAGAGCATACATAAATACTGCCAATTATTTGAAAATAAATTTGTGAGAAGACAGAATTGTAATGTTTTTTAAAAATAATTTCAATGAGAGAATTGCAACTAGTTTTCTATTTAAAAGTATTGAACTGAGACATGAAAACATTGACTCAAACAGCACTGATTGAAGTGTCTGCCTAAACTGCAAGGGTGGTCATGTTATATACTTGACAATGGACCTGAAAATTCGTTTTGTTAAGGAAGTTACAGCATGTCTCCAACATGAGTCAGTACAAATAACACTATCTGGGGATTGCTGGAGTTAGGGATGCTGCAGCACAGATTAGACTGAGCAAACACCCAAGCTGTTTCTGCTGCCAAGGTCATTCCCAAACATAAAACTGACTTAAAACATAGGAATTGAGAGAAAGCAGACTTACTTTTTAAGATCTGAGATATCACTAACAAACTCTTCCATTTCTCCTTCTTACTACAGTTTAATACAGAGATTAACTTTGAAATCACCTGACATTGGTATTGTTCAGCTCTGTCCCTGTGACTTCAAATCCTCTGGCTGGTATCATACCTGGTGTTGAAAACCCCAAACATCTACAGCCTGACCTTCATATGACCTTCTGACTTCACCTGATACTGTTTTGAATAATTTGGCTTCTCTTCTGTTTCTTGTTATTGTAAAATATTTTACAGTTTTCCTTTTCTTTAACAGTGCTTAGAAACCATCCCAACCAACTCAAGCCAAAATTAGCTGAAAGAAGCTGACAGATTTCATTCTGTAACTAAGCAAACTGATAAATCAGACCCATTACTGGAAGCAGCACTTTGCTGCCAGGAGTCCTTCCTACATGCTATGGGTTCCACCTGCAGCCCAGCTCACAGGAAAAACTGGTCAGAGCAAAGACCTCTTACCAGGGAAGCGCTGAAAAAAATAACTTTCAAAAATGAGTTTCAGGAGATTGATGTTCCTACTCTGTCTTTGCTCCTGTACTGCACTACTCCCAAAACTTTTTTGAGTGAGAGCTCACAATAAAGCCCATTGTGGGCACACACTCAGGATCTCCATTTCCACTGGCACATTTCTACACTGTCCTGACCATCCCATTTTACCCCACAGGTCACACCTGCATAGACCATATCCCTCACAGTGTGTAAGGGCCCTTTATTCCATGCTGGTCCCTTGCTGGCAAGGTTAGAAATGGCAGTTGAGAGTACTCAGCTGACCATCTTTGAGGCTTAACTGTTTTTATTATTCCTGCAAACCTCATCAATAAAGAGACTTCTTTCTCCTACCCTTGATTCATTTGTTGTTCAGCCTGGAATATCACATTCAGAATAGTGTTTGTTTCCTGGTTTAATCCAAAGAGTACTACACTGCAATTTCTTTTTCAGGCCAATACAGATTAAAGTAGCTTTACCCAGTTATTTTAGAAGACTATTCTAAAAGCAGAGGCAGCTAAAAGCTGGTGCTCTCTTCTAGTCAGCACTTTAACTGCTTTCAGGCTTTTTTTCTCTCATCAAAGGAGTGAAGGGCTACTTTTCTGAAGGGTTACTTTTCATCCATGCAATTCAGTGGGGAGGTGAAGGCCTCCCTCCACATCCACTGGGTGGCTGCATTAGGACAGCAGCAAAGCCACCTCACTCAGCTTGTACAGAGGCAGAAATATGGAGATGCTGCTCAGAGCTGCTTCTTTTGTCTTTTTAAATCTGAAACCAACTTCGATCTAATACAACTGCACTCTCCTACCTCCCTCTGCAACACACAATCATCAGTTCCTGGTGTATGCTTAGTGCCACTGTGCACTGAAACACATCAATTTTTTATCAGAACAGGAACTCAGTGGTACCCATGAAATGAAAGGTGGTGTGTAAGTGCTAAGTGTCATTAGTGATCTCCTGGGAGGCCTCTGCAACAACTACAGGCTGCGAGTCCAACATTTTGTCAGCCTAAAATTCCTTCCTTAGGTATTTAAGTACTTCATAAAAATTTAAGAAACTATGATATATCCAGACGAAGTGTGCTGCCATCTAAGATTCCTTCTCTACGTTCTTTAAACCTAAAGCCTGTGAATAACAGCACACCGGCACCCTAAATGCCTCATTATGGTCCTCAGGTCACACCTCAACACTCAGCATCCTACCCAATGGCTGCAGCCTAAGAGAACTAGGAACACCTGATATCACTGGGGTCCTGATTTCCATGGCAATTCTTCCTGCTCGTCCATGTCCTAGTGAATATTTATGCACAAGACTTCAGGTCTAAATCAAGTAAGTAGAAAAAAATTAAAGCAATATTGCAATTAGTAAAATATAGTGCTCAAAAAGATATGTTCTTTGTTAATTAAAAAGTCTGTCTGCTAACCCTGAATTCTTTCAGAGATACTCTGAGGAGAGGATCCAGGCAAGTTCTGTACACAGTGGACACATGAGTGCAAACAACTGACAACATGGACATGTAGCAGACAAGACAATTACAGTTTGCCAATTTACCTGGAAGTGGAATAGGCATGCCAGGAAGGGGGACACGAAATGGAGGTACCATTACTGGTGGAAAAGCAGGAATTGCTGCAGTTGGTTGAGGTACTGCATGAGGAACTGCAGGAGGCAATGTCTGTGGGACTGGCTGGGGTACAGTCTGCACAGGTGTAGCAGAAGGAGCAGAGGTTGAAACACTGACTGATGGTGTGGCAACTGAAACACCCGAACTCGGGGTCTGGTCTTGTGTGGTAGGTGCTGATAAAAAAACACAAAGAACACCTTGTATCTTAGACACTGCAATATACTGCTGCAAACATACTGGCGCTCTGTTTCCCGGTACACAGCAGCTATGCTCAGATATAACCAGCAGGAAGACACTCCTGGACAAAAAATACTTTGCCTTCTCTGGAGCATTAAATATTCACAAAGAAAGTCAATTTCCAATTTCAATTTGTCCCATTCTTTGCACTTAACATGTCTCTACAGCAGAAGCAGGGCTGTATTAAAGGACAAACACGGGCAGAAATGAGGTTCTATTCTGTTCACAGAAACAGAACATTGCAGTAAGTTTCCAATGGCAACAGGCTGTCCTTGTGTTACACGAACACAGGTTCTGCTTTTAACAGCAGCAGCATGTGCATGACAGCAGTCTGCCTTAAACTATGCTGGGCTGCACCCCCAGAGCAGGAAAATAGCAATAAAAATGTGTAAATAAGTAAAGAAAAGGAAAATACTTTTCTTCAAGAGCTGCAAGAACTTTCTTAGTCTTCAATGCCTCCCAGCTGGAAAACACACAACTGGCATTCAGTTCTATAATCCTTGCAGCATGACTGGTTTAAATTTCAAATTGTTTTAATTGGGAGCAAACAGTCTCAGAGCACAGGCCAACAGGAACTTGAGACAAGTCTGCTTAAACCTGTAAACTCACTCTGTAAGACTTAGTGCAGAGGTGAAGGGAAAAAGAAAAAAAAATAAAGAAACCACACCAATTTACAGCCATATTCCAATGGGCACATTGTGCATTTTCTATTACTACCAGAAACATTCCAAGCAATATACCAGCATTAGCATATTTAAATAATGATTTTTGATCTTTTGATAAGCGTTTCAGAAAGGGTGAAAGTTCTCAGCAGTGCCTAACATTTAGGGAAACAGAGCAGACAGTCAGTATGTGATTTGTAAGACCTAGGTCAAATCAGTACAAGGCAGGAATGAAGCTCAGCCAGAAGTCCCAGGGGTTTTTTTACAGGTCAAGTCTAAGAGTTATAAAATTATTTTAAATTATAAAATTTCATCACCTAGGCACAGACACCAACAGTAACAGTTCTTGGAAGCAAAGACAAAGTTTAGCAGATAGAACAGGTAGAAGTGGAACAGTGTCAGCATTCAACATCAGGAAATTCAGCTTCAGAGAAGATGCATAAAGTGCTGCCCCCAAAGCACGGCTAGCTCTCCCCAGCCTGCCACTGGGTCAGGAGCTGACACTGACCTCCCACCTGGCTTGTTACTCAGCACAACAATTAGAGCAGACCATAGTTCAACACAGTGAATTAACATCATTCTGAGTGACCCTTCAAATTAAACAGAAGCCCTAAAATGCCTTGAGCAATACAAGTTCTCTGCTGCTCTAGTGACGTGTCCTTCCTCCAGCCTTAATGAAAGCAGAATTGAAGGGTTACCTAAATCCGACTCCCTTTTACACACGGATTCTGAAGTTCGGGTTAAATGGTGAGTTCAGCTGACTTGTCTCGCCTGTTACAGCAAAAAGATGAATTCCAGAGGATGCAACTCTACCCCACAGCAGGAGCTGGAACAGTTCACCTCCTGCACACTCTCTGGCCTGGCTCAGTGCACACCTCTGAGCCAGTGCAGCTACAACACCCAATGTCCAGTGCCAGATTCCTGCTCAGCACCAATGCCGTCTGTCTGTAGCCCTGCATGCAAGACAGGACACTCTCTGAGCTGCTCCTTGCCCTGCTCACCTGGCTCTGGGCACGGGGACTGACCTCGCTCACAGCAAACAGACCCTCAGTACTTAACACACACCTCTATGCCACACTGAGGCACCTGGGCAGCACACACCTGCCAAAGGGCAGCGCAAACCACGCTGGTGTGTGCACAGCCATGCATTTACGTGCATGCTGCATCATTCAGTCCCCTTTCCTTACTTGGAAAACCCCTACAAGCAAAGGCTCAGACCATGGAAGCAGCAATAATCTCCAGACTATCATTCAAAGGCCACAAATGAACAAAAATGCCTCCAAGGACTTTCTTTTTCCTCTTTGTGGAACTCTAGAAAATAGGAACTGAGAAGGCTTAGGCAGAGGAGTAATGCTAATAAAACTAATACAACAAAGAAACTCTATTCTGTAATCAACCAATGCTCACAGAGCAGCAGCTCTGAAACCCAGCCTACAGGAACAGATGCCGTGGAGGAAACGAGGAAATTGCTGCAACTAAACTCCTACCTCAGATCAACATTTCTTGTGAAACACTTTTAAAAACAATTAAGCTCTATCTGTAGTCAAAAGGAAACAGATGTGTAATAGCTCTGAGATGATGTGATAACAGCAGAAGAAAAATATACAAAGACCTGAAGAATTCTCTGAGACCGGGGAGAAAGAAGTTTGCATGCAAGGTTCTTCTGGACTAAACACTGTACTTTAAATTCACACTCCATGCTGAAACAACTTTGTCCTGAATACCCATGCTTTGCTGCAGCAGTTCCCCATGCAGCGACCCCACCACCGCTCCCACCACGGCGAGGCCGAGACACGCCCAGGTACTCACTGGAGTTGGTCTGGGACACTGAGGTGGCCGTGGTGGTGGTGGAGGTGGTGGACGACTGCGTGCTGGAGGAGGTGGATGGAGACGCTGCAGATGCAGGGCTGCTGGTGGTGGGGGTGGAGGCCCCCACGGCCTGGGCCTGGGCTGCCAGCATGGGCGTCAGCTCTGACTGCTGGATGACCTTGACGCCGTCCGGTTTGCTCCACGCCGACTCGCGCGTGCGGGCGTTGTAGAAATAGACCTGGGGAGAGCAGCCCTGTGAGCCACGGCCCGCTGCAGGACAGCCACCGGGGCACCCCGACCCTGCCCCGGGCTCCCGGCACGGCACCCAGCTCACCTTCCCGTCTGGAGTTTTGTTCTCCACCCAGATCTCCTCAGCTGGGGGCATTGCTGGTGTTCCCGGCGCAGACACCGGCGGCATTCCTGGAGGGAACATCATACCAGGAGGTGGTGGCATGCTACCCATGGGAGGAGGCATAAATGGTGGTCTCTAAAGGCATATAATAACAATAATGATGATAATGATAACAAAAATATAATATCAAGCAATTTTCCTTTCTTAGAGAAATAGTATACGCTACAACAACAGTAAGGACAGCTGTGCCAGGCTTGGAAGCTTCCCTAACAATCCAGTGCTCCCAGATCAGGGAATGTACTTCCAGCCAGCCCCCCACCCATGGCAGAACAGCTGAAGCCATCACTTCTGAGACACAAACATCCAGGCACCTATAAAAGGTGGAATGAACAGAAACGTGCTCAAAGTCTCAGAGTCCTCTCCTGGAAAGGAGAAAATACTTCAATGGAAGGAAGAGAAAGAATGGAAGAGCTGTTCCCAAATAGCTGCTGCTCAGACATCACCATCTGTGAACCAAATATCCCAGAAACTCAACGACCCTCCCAGGAAAGAGATGTTAAAAAAACCTAAATTACAAGTAAGCATCCAGTCTGCCAGTACAGCTGAGCAGTGGGCTTAATTAAAATCCATTACACTCCTAAATTTCCCACTAACTAAAATTCTAGCTAGTGCCAATTAAAACAAAAATATGGTGAAATTACATGTTCATTATTGCATGATAAGAAATCCTGACCTGTCCTGCACACAGTTACCTGAAAGCCTGAACACCTGTTTGTAATTCAAAGTACATTCAGTTCTTTCATTTTATTTATTTACTTGTACTGTTTGAAATTCCCTATATGCAACAAGTACAGTGAACACTTTCCTGTAAAACAGATGCCAGAGCTCACAGAGTTCTCTGGCTTACTCTGCAAACACCAACAGCTGCCCTAATTGTCCCCCTCACTCCAGCTCCGAGTGTCACCCCGAGCCCTGGCACTGGGACACCCGGGGCTCCTGTGCCACAGAGAGGGGGTGGCCCGGTGACCAGCTGCACCCACAACTGCAGCTGCACCCCTGGCAGCTGCCAGTGCTGCCACGTCCTTGGCCTCTCTTGGGAGCTGCCCTGAGATCGGTGTTTTAAACTGCTCTTTAAATCCACATACCAAACTAGTAACAATTGTTTGCATTAAATACTACTAGAAAAGGAAGCCAAGAGTGCGTGGATGGCATTCTACACAATCAAAAAAAGCCCTCAATTCAAGTGCAACCTGCATTCTCTCTCCCTTGTTCCTCCCCAACAGCTCCTGCACCTGCTTCACCATGAGCTTCCTCTTTCTTGCTGTTACAACTGTATGAAGAATCCCATCTTCCACCTGTTACATCTCCTTTCCCCACTCCAGGAGTAAATCCGCGTGGGCATTTGGTGCCAGGTGTGCAGCCGGGGTCCCAGCACAGCCTGAGCCCTGAGCACAGCTCCTCCCATTGTGACCAGGGGCTGTCACCATCCCGTCTGGCTGGGCACGGGGCAGGGAGTGCAGCCAGCCCTGGGCAGAGCTCAGTGCCAGCCCAGCTCACACACCCAGCCACGGCTGGTGCTGCTGAGGAGCTGCACAGCTCACGGCCTGTGTGACAGCTGGGAGCAGCAGCACACCCTGGGTGGACATCAGACACAGGAGACACCCACAGCCAGGCCTGGGATCCAAAGTAACTCTGCTTGGTTCTCCAAACTGCAATTAAAATAGTGGATTTAATCCACAATGGCATGTGGGACCATTCAGCTCATCAGCCTGCCCACGGCCCACACAGCACCTACACTGACCTAATGGGAAGGCACCCCTACAAAGCAATTAAATATGAGCACAAGGCAATTAAAACAATCCATTTCTCATTCACAAAGGTGCCGTCCCTTGCAAACTGTTCAGGCCTCAGAAAATCAGACACAAGACCTTAAAGCATCCATCAGTTTAGCAGCAGAGGAACTGAGCAGAAGCTGTATTTGCACACCACAGGTATGCAGTGGTGTGTAACACCACACCTGAGCCCCGTGTTCTCATCTTGCCTTGTTGTTTCCTTCACCCATTTCCATTCTCATACTATTTCCACACAATCACAGAATCAATTACATTGGAAAAGAGCTCCCAGCCCATTGAGTGTAACCTGTGCCCAATGCCCACCTTGTCACCCAGCCCAGAGCACTGAGTGCCACGTCCCATTGTTCCCTGGACACCTCCAGGGATGGGGACTCCAGCATCACCCTGAGCCCCTTTCTGTCCAGGCTGAGCCCCCCTAGACCCCTCAGCTGCTCTCATCAGACTTGTGCTCCAGATTCTCCACCAGCTTTACTGCCCTTCTCTGGACACACTCCCTGTGCTTCCTGAAACTGAGGGGCCCAGAGCTGGACACTTCCACGTGTGAAAACAAACAAAAAAATCCCCGAATCCACTTAACCAGCCCAGGAGAAGTCCTTACCTGCAGGTGCGGAGGCCCCATGGGCGGGGGGATCCCGCCCGGCGGCGGCATCGGGGGCATGCTGGGGTCGAAGGGGGGCCGGCCGAAGGGGGGCCGGGGCGGCGGAGGAGGGCCCCGCATCATGCCGAAGGGCGGGGGCGGCCGCAGGAGGGGCGGGGGGCCCCGCAGCACCGCGCTGGGCGGCGGCGCGGGGCCGCGGAACCGCAGCGCCTGCTGCTGAGCCATCCTGGGGAGAGAGGCACGGGAACACGGTCACTGCTGCTGCTGCCGGGGGACAATCCGCCGGGACAGCCCGGCATACCCGGGCGGCACCAGCAGCAGAGCACAGCGTGCCGCTGTTAGTGGGTAAAGCCAAGTGTGCGACTAGCTCGAGATGCGCTTCTGCTACACCACGCAGGGTTATCAGTCCTCACTGCATTTCCCCCATGTTAATGGACACCCAGAGCAGGATGGGGCACGCAGCCACTGGCAAGCGCATCCTTCCTTATCGGCCGCAGCGCCCCGAGCACGGCCGGGGCTCCGGCTCCTGCTGCCGGCCCGTCCCGAGCCGCGGCAGCCGGCGGGGCCCGGCGGGGCCGGCTCTGCCAGGGGCGGCGGGACTCGTGTGTCCCTGCAGGGGGGGGCCTGGCCCTCGCGCGGGCTCTCGGAGCCCTCGGCCCTCAGGAGCGGGCAGAGCGGCTTCGGAGCGGCTCCCCCGGGGCCCGGGGCAGCTTCACCCGCCCCTGAGCGCACTGCGGTACCACGGGCGCATGAGGAACAGACCCGAGAGAACCCAAGGTTATCAGACGGAGGGCCACGCCAGACACGGTGTGTCCGCGCTCCGCGGGCCCCGCCGGCTCCCGCCCGGGAGCGGCCCCGGCCCGGCGAGCGGGAACAGGGCCCGTCCCGCCGCACGCGGGGCCGGGAATGGAGGCGGCAGAGCCCCCGCCGGCCCGCCCCGCCGCACCCGGCCCCGCGCGGCAGAGCAGATCAGCCCCGGCCCGGCCTGGCCCAGCCGTACCGGAGGTCGGTGCCGAAGCGCTCGCCCGCCGCTGCCGCTGCCGCCGCCTCCCCGTCGCCGCCGCCGCCCCGCTCCGCCATGGCCGCCACCGTCGCGCGCACCCGTCCCGCCCCGCGCGGGCCCTGCCGCGTCCCATTGGCCGTCCCGCCCGCCCGTCAGCGCGCGCGGGGCCGAGCCCGCGTCGCCATTGGCCGCCGCGCCCGCCGGCTTTGAATGGGGGGAGCCGGGCGCGCCGCGATTGGCCCGCGCCCCTCGCGCCTGGGGTCACGTGAGGCTCAACGCGGGGAGGGAACCGGAAGTTACTCTCACGCCGTAAGGGAAGGGGAGGAGCAGCATCCAATCAGCGCTCGGAACCGCGTGCGCCAATCACCGCCCGCAGCCGGAGGTGCGCGCCCCCCGCAACCAAATAGGGAATGTCCCGCCCCGTGACGTCACGGGGGCACGGAGCCAATGAACGATCCTGGAGGCGGACCCGGCGGCCGCTAGGGGGCGCCGTGCGCACGGGGCTCCGGGGGGAGACGCGGAGGGTCCGGGGGATGCGGGGGTGCGGGGAGTCTGGGGGTCCAGGAGAGCTCCGAGGGATGCGGAGGGTCCGGGGGATGCGGGGGTGCGGGGAGTCTGGGGGTCCAGGAGAGCTCCGAGGGATGCGGAGGGTCCGGGGGATGCGGGGGGTGCGGGGAGTCTGGGGGTCCAGGAGAGCTCCGAGGGATGCGGAGGGTCCGGGGGATGCGGGGGTGCGGGGAGTCTGGGGGTCCAGGAGAGCTCCGAGGGATGCGGAGGGTCCGAGGGATGCGGGGGTGCGGGGAATCTGGGGGTCCAGGAGAGCTCCGAGGGATGCGGAGGGTCCGGGGGATGCGGGGGGTCCGGAGTCTCGGGGGTCCGGGCGATGCCGGGGGCTCCGAGGGACGTGGCGAGTCCGTCCGGGAGCCCGGCACGCGGGACCGGGACGAGAACGGGGCAGCGGGGGAGGCACCGCCCGCCTGCACCCGCCCTGTCCTGGGTGCCCGTGACCCGCGCCCTGGCACGGGACAGCAGAGCGGCTCCTCCCGGGGACGCTGGGCAGCGACACCGGGAAAGCCCGGAGTTACGGGTGTGCCGTGCGGGGAGCGCTGCCGGCACCGGGAGCGCGCGGCACGGGGGGAACATCGCGCACTGCCGGCACCGGGACAGAGTCCGGCACGGAGGGGACATCAAACACTGCCGGCACCGGGAGCGTGCGGCTCCGGGAGCGCTCGGCACGGAGGGGACATAAGCGGGGCAGCTGCAGCGCTCGGTGCGAAGGAGCCCCCGGATGGCCGAGTCCGGGCCGCGTTCCCGGACGCAGTCCGGTGGTGACCGTCCGCCAGGCCCTTCCGTCCCCAGCCGGTTCTGTGATCCCGCATTTCCCATTCCTCTCCTGCTCTCAATAAAAAGATCTGTCTGCTTAGATCGTGACAATAAGGAATTGCTGCGGGGCCTTTTGGCGGTGCTGAGCCACAGAGACTTTTGCACACTCTGAGTTCGCTGCGGGGTCTTTATTCGTGCGTTTTGCCTGAGGCTGCTGCCCCGCTGAGGATGTGGGGCAGGTCAGGGGTGCTGGGGCTCCCCGGGAGCCCGGTGTCCTGCTCGGGGTGCGGGTGGCACAGCCGGGGCTCGGTGCCCGGGGGATGCAGGGCACGGTGCCCGCTCGCTCTGCCGGGGCAGGGGATGCAGTCGGGTGTCCCTCCCGCCCCGTCCCCACCGCATCCCCCCCACCGGCCCTTTCTGATGGCAGACTTTCAAACCCGTTTTGCCCACGAGTGCTCAAATCCCCCGCACACAGTGGGGCTGCCTGTCTTCCACGCGTCTTTCATCCTCTTTTATCTCCCCGCTCGCGGTTGTCTCCATGTTTTATTGATGTCAAGCTAGCAGGAGCAGCTGCAGGGCCCTCTCGCAGGTTCGGGGGGGCTGGAGCTGCTGCTGTACGCCAGCCCCTCACCTCTGTGTTCTCACAACATTCCAGTCAGGAATCGTCGGACTGCAGCTCCTTCAGGAGCAGGTTGTTAACGGTGAGCTGCAAAACACTTTGATGAATATGCTGGCAGCTCCCCGTGCTGCAGGACGTGGCTCCTGGCAGCAGAACCATTTACTCTGATTGATACGCACTCCCCTGGGTTTCATTGAAACCAAGAATTCTCGTGGCTCAGCTCGCAGTTTGCCCGGACACCCTCCCTACCTCCCGTGGGCTCTGGGGTGCCAGGGGACTGACCAGAGGCTCTGTTAATCCCTCAGGAAGCCATGGCAGTGCTCCCGGAGCTGGGAGGACATTGCTGGCCGTGCCCCTTGGGGAACGGGGCTGTGGCAAGCACTGGAGCCAGGGGAAATCTGTCCCGGGGAATCCCAAACCCACACCCGCTGCAGAGCCAGTGGATCTGCTGATGGAATCCTGCTAATGGCTGTGGGTACACTGGGTGTCCAGGTTTTCCAGAGGAGTCTGCAGCCCTGGTTCCCCTGTCTGCGCTGTGCTGTCCTCCCCAGAGCCGTTGTTCCCTGGCTGGAAAGCTGCTGGCTGTGCTGTGCCAGATTCCAGCACAGAGCTGCTGCCCCTGCTGCTGCCGCTGCCGCTGCTGCTGCTGCCCCAGAAATTGTTCCCAGGGAGGTTTTAAACCGGGAACCTTCTCAAGTATTTGGATTTCTGTAGTTTTTTTGTGGCACGGTCTGACTTCTCTGCCAGGCACATGGGAAGGAGTCCTGAAACCCCTCAGAGTGGGTGTTTCCTCTCAAACCTGCCCATGTTCTTGTGTTCTCTTGGTCCGAGGCGAGTGTTGTTCTTCATCCCCGTTGCAGCTCAGTGCCACGGGCTGGTTCCTGCTCCAAGGCTCCCTCTGGCTCGGTGTGGCAGCCCCGGAGCTGCTGCGGCTCCCACTGCTGGCGCTGGCCCCTGCCGTGGGGCTGCAGCAGCCGTGGGGCTGTGTCGTCTCGGAGACGCCAACACCCTGCCATTCTTTTTTAATTTTTTCAGGTTTCAGGTTGAAGTGTGATGACAAATTAAAAATTTTGCCCTGGGCTGTCTGCAGGGCCTCTGGGCTGCTGCGGTGCCAGCATCTGCCGGGGAGAGCCCCAGATCCCCCCGTGCTGGGCGGCAGGGGGGAGGCTCCTGCTGGCGCCGAGGTGCCCCCGCTCCCCCAGCCCCCTCACCGCTCACTGCTGGGCTGGGGCTGGAGCCATTGGGGGTCCCCCCATCCCCTCCAGCCGTGGGGACCTTGGGGCCATGGCTGCTGTGCCCCTGCTCGGCCTTGGAGCTGGGCTGGCCCGTTCGGGGGCCATGTGAGGCATCATCTGGGCATTGTGGGCAGCAAGTGGGTCTGGGCATTACTGAAATTTAACAGGGCACGTCCCTGTCCGTGGGCACAGCACGGCTCTGTGTGCTGCACCCAGGCTCTGGGCACGGAGCTCCCGGTTCTGGTCCCAGGCTCGCCCTGTATTTACCTGAAAACATGTCATTTTTCTCTATATATGGAGCCTGCAGATTCCTTCCTACACGGAGAAATGGGGTGCAGGCTCGGCCATGGTCAGAGCAGCAGACGGGCAGGGCGTCTGGGAGGTGCCCTGGGTCAGAGCAGGCGTCAGCCCGAACGAGCTCGCTGGAGGTGACGGCTGCAAAGGGCCCAGCAGGGCAGAGCCAGCCCGGCTGCCGGCAGCACAGCGCCTCTCGCAGCTCCTTGGGGACAGCGGGGACAGCGGGACAGTGCCGCTGGCCCAGCGAGCCTCTGACAGCATCGGAGCCCCGTGACTGCACCAGCCCGGGCTGGTGGGAGCAGAGCCGGGCCGGGAGAGCGCTCGGCCACACCCCGAAATTCTGGGAGCATCCGGGGAAAGTTCTCCTGTCTGAAAGCAGCCGCAGAGCTGACACTAATAGAAAAAGACCGCTAAAAAGCTGTGCGATATTCTGCTCTGCTCCCGGTCCCTCTCTCCCTCTGTTGCTGCTGGCATTTTATGAAATATTGATGCGCCTGGGTGCTGCCGCTCTCCCGTGCTCTCCGGGCGGCTGCCGCGGCCGCGCCGGCCCGGGGACGGGCAGGGGACGGGACACGGCACGGGACAGGGGCGGGACAGGGGCGGGCTCAGAGCCCGGTCCGTCGGCGGAGCCGAGCAGCTCGGTCCTGCGGCTGAGGCTCCTGGCCGGAGCAGGCGGGGGCTTCCCATGGGCTTGGAGATGCCGCGCTCGCTTCCCGTCTCATGCCAGGCTCTTCTCCGGCTCCTGACCACGGGTTCTGGTCCCCCCGAGCGCCCTCCTCCAGCCCGTCCTGCAGCGGGCTTCTCCTCCGGGCTGCGGGAGCTCCGTCCCCCGGAGCTCTGAGCGCGCCCGGTCCGGACGGGGCTGGCCGGGCTCCCCCGGTCCGGACGGGGCTGGCCGGGCTCCCGGAGCCGCCCCGTGCTGCCCCAGAGCAGGCAGTGGCGCAGGGTGGGCTGCGGGGACAGCCGGGGCTCCCCCGTGTCCCCTCCCCACGGACACGCGGGTTGTGCCAGCGCCACAGGGGAAGGACACCGCGCTCGGAGCGCTGCGGACGCGCCTCCCGCCCCGGGAGAGGCGGCGCGGCCCGGCTCGCGGTGAATATTTCATGAGGCTCAGGGCTGGCTCCGAGCTGCGGCCACACGCGCTCCCGCTGCCGTTCCCGCGGCGGGCCGGGGGCTCGCAGGGCCCGGGGCGCCGGCGCTGCGGCCGGTGGCGGCTCCGCGCCATCCCGGGGGCTGCTCCGCTCCGGCGCTCCCTCGGCTGCCCGGGACTGCGGCGAACCGGAGCCAACCCGCTCCTCAGGCTCCAGCCCGGCCCCAGCCTGTCCTGTTTGAGGAATGGCATCGGTGTGAAATCCCAGGATGCCTCATCTCATGGCCGATTCGCTCCGGTTTCCTCGGCGGGGGCTAATGTGTTTTCCGTGTTAACGTGCCCGCACGTGGCGTCCAGCCTGAGCGCAGCGCGGAGCCGCTAATCCTACACGACGGGCACACATGCCCCGCTGGCAGGGGACAGGGCTGCGTGCGCCGCTCCTCCGGGGGCTTCGGCCTGGGCTGACCCCAGAGCAGCTCGCCTGCCTGCCGGGAGCATCCGCCCAAACGCAGGGATATGGGAACTGCACCAGCATGATTCCGCTGAAACCAAAACCTCTGCACTCCAAACAGGGACCGAGTTATTCACTTTCCTGGCTGAGCTCCGAATGCTGAGCTCTGATGGAGGGTGGTGCCTTGGTTCCCCTCCCAGCTGTCCAGATTAAATGCAGAGATCTCTCTCCTCCAGCACTTACCAACAGTGACCGCACCGGGCTCGGGCAGCGCTGCAGGGGCAGTGCCAGGGGCTGGGCCCGGTGCTCTGGCCCCAGCACCTGCTGCTCTCTCATCCCGGAGCCCCAGCTCTCCCAGCTGCAGACCGTGGGGACCACAGCTCGCAGCCCGGGGCCCGGAGCAAAGCCTGGGCAGCAGCAGAAACCTCTGTCCTAAGGAACATTTTTCCTCTCAAACAGAATGTGTCTCCTTGGGAGAACAGAGGTCCTTGAAAACCCAGGAGAAGGGAAACACTGAGGGCAGAACGTGTGAAGGAAAATGGGACTGGAAGTTTGGGATTTTGCAGCTGAAAACCAGTTTTCTCTGGGAGAGCAGCATGGCTGCAGCTCCAGCTCTCCTTGCCAGTGGCTGCTTCTTGGACCATCATGAGCATGGGCCTGGCTCTGCACCAGGCCAGGACCCTCAGCAGGTCCTGCTGCTCCCACAGGACGTTGGTGGCTGATGGGGACATGCACACACCCACTCACGTGTATGTGCACACGCATGCACACACACACACACACACACCTGCCCCACAGCACCTGCTGCCTTGCTCCCGCGCCCCCCGAGCCCCTGAGCCCTCTCTCCTCTCTCCCATCCTCCTCACACATGCTTTTGTACATCTAGGAGCTCCCCCCAGCCCCCTCGTGTTATCAGATGTGCTGCTATTGATTTCCTCCCTGCATTTGTTTTAGTTATTCATTATTAATGGGATCATTTTTCCATCCTTTGTGCATGAAGGCAAATTTTGTGTAAAAATCAATTGAGTGAGCAGCGCCAACGGCTTGTTTGGTTTTCTGTGCTTTCTTCTCCTGTGCACAGGTCCCGGGAGACAGAGAGCAGGATATTAAGGAACAAGCATGGAATGGGAAAAAAAATAATAAATCAATTGTTAGTGGTTCAGAAACCATAGACAGGGAGTTTGCTGCTGAGTATCTCACACGTGTACTGGGTATTTCCCATTTCAGCAGGTTTCCCTTTCCCCTTTATCTGGGCTGTCACTGAAAGGGAATTCCCTTTCTCCGCAAATTTCACCGGCATTTTTCATTTCACCTGTGGGAGATGGGTTTGTGCATGGGGTGTGTTTTGAAGAATCAAGTGGATCCCACAGACCTGCTGCCCAGGACAAGGAGCCCCAGCTCCAAGAAAATCCTGATCCCCGGACACCTGGAGAGAGAGACGGGGCAGCGGGGAGAGGGGGCTGTGATGTGGCGGCCGCTTCCCACAAACCCGCAATTCGAGCCCCGGCTCCATCCCGCCTCCCATCCCCTGCTGGCGATGCTCGCTGGCCCCGGGGCACTGCTCGTTATCCTGAGGGCAAACGCGGGCAGCTCCTTTGTGCCCCTGCAGCATCAAATACCGGTTCCGAACTCTTCCGCCAGGCTGAGAGGAGTTCATGCGCAGCTCCAGGAAGATCAAATCCCTTCCTGTATCACTGTGGGTTTACCCCAGAGCACCAGAGCTTTGGGAGCCAAACCCAGGGGCAGACTAAGGCACAGTGGTGACCAACCAGGACGTACCTGACCTCCAGAGTAAATCTCAAACGAAGGGATCAGGTCCTGTGTGTGAAATCTGGGCAGAGCCCCCCGTCCAGAGCCCTGCCCGGAGCAAAGGAGCCGGGAGGGAGGGTGAGCTAAAGGGTCAAGGGGCTTAGGGTGTCCCTGGTGAGCCTGTTGGAGGTGAGGAGGAGCTCAGAGGAGCAGCTTTGTGGGACAGTAGCTGCGGGTTCGGGAAAGTTCGTTTAGGATTTGTTTTGCATCATTAAGGCACTCTCCGGAGCTGTGCAAAAGGGACAAACACGGAAACGTCCAAACCCACAAAGCCGGGCAGCCCTAGAACAGCCCCAAGAGAGACAGCGGTGATCCCCTTGCCGAGGTGGGGACAAGCCCGGCCCGGCGTCCCCTCTGCAGAGCGCAGGACAGAGGTGGGGCGGTGAGTGAGGGTGTTCTGCACTGCCGGATGGGAGCGGGCTCGGCGGGGGTCGGACCGGGCTTAACCCGACCCGGGGGGCACGGATCCCTCCGAGAGCGGCGCCAGCGGTGATTTCTGCTGCAACACGAGAGGCGTGAGGCTGCGGTGCCCCGGGGAGCGGCACCGCCGGGATCTGGGCTGGATCTCCATTCCCGTGCCAGGAAAGGCTCCCGGCCCCGCCGCCGGCCCCGGCCCGGCACGGCCGTGCCCGCTCCTCCGGCGGGGCCGGTCCCAGCCCGGGGCAAGGCGGGGGCAGCTCCCAGACACGCACGAGAACGAGGGAAGAGATAAAGGCACATCCTACCTGTAAAAACACGGGCCTGGAGCCCGCAGCTGCGGGGGAAGATGCCGTCGGAGCTGCCTTCTTTATAGTGCGGAAGGCAATTAATATTGCGCCGCCCTTATTGTAAATTTTCAGAGCCCACAATATAATGTAATGGCATAAGGGCATTTTTTGTTAAAGGACATTTGATTGGGGAAAAATCGCTGAGGATGATTGGGAAAACGCGATGCAAGGAAGAGAGCTACCCGCGAGGAAAAGGTGAATTCGTGAGATCGTTTCCTGGCGGGGGAGGAGGATGAGACCCAGTTCTCAAGTTCGATGTTTGTCACTCATTGAAATGCTAAAGTGGAATATCCTGGGGAGGCTCACGCTTCGAACATTAATCTTTAATCGTTAAGGTGCTTCTGGGAATCGCAAATAAAAGCCCTTTCCCCCTCCCGAACACATTCAGAAGCGAACCCGGCATCGGTTTTGGCGGGGGGATGTTTCGGTTTTCCCGGGGCCGGGGGCGGCGCGGGGCCCGGCGGGGCGAAGCCGGTCCCGTGTCCCGCCGAGGGGCGTTTATTAGGGTGCGATTGCTCTTGCAGGTCATTTCGGGTGTTCCCGTCGGCGCTGCGGCGCGGGGCGGCGAGGAACGACACGTCCCGGCGGGTTGAAAAATAAAGCTTTATTGGGGAGGGGGCGCGGGGCTCGCCCGCCGCGGCGGGACGGGCGGGACGGCGGGCGCGGGGGGAGCGGCTCTGCCCGGGCCGCGCCCCGGAGGCCTCGCCCGCCGCCAGCGCCGTTCGGGGGACCCGCGGGATGCCGGCCCCGCCGCTGCGCTCCCCGGCCCCGCCGCTGCGCTCCCCGGCTCCGCGCCCCCCGGGCTTCTGTCCCGGGCCGGAGCGGGCAGGGCCGGGCCGGGGGGCGCTCAGGGCGGTCCGTCCCGTCCCGTCCCGTCCGGTCCCGGCTCCAGGGCCGCGCCGCCGGGGCGGTCGGGCCGGGGCCGTCAGTGCACCGCCGAGTACTTCATGCGCTTCTGCTTCTGGCGCTGGTTGCAGAACCAGACGCGTACCACGTTCTTCTTGAGGTCCAGCTTCTCGGCGATGGCCGCGATCTTCTCGGCCGAGGGCCGGGGCTGCAGCGCGAAATACGCCTCCAGCGAGCGCCGCTCGGGCGCGGCGATCGAGGTCCGCCGGCGCTTGCGCTCGGCGCCGGGCGGCGGGTCGGGGCCGGCGGGGCGGGCGCGCCGGGCGGCCTCGGCGCCCTCCAGCCAGGCCTGGAGCACCGGCCGCAGCGCCGTCATGTTGTTGTGCGACAGCGTCAGCGACTCGAAGCGGCAGATCGTGCTCTGGCTGAGCGAGCCCACGCCCGGCAGCTTCAGCGCCGCCAGCGCCGCCCCCACGTCGGCCTGGGTCACCCCCAGCCGCACCCGGCGCTGCTTGAAGCGCTCGGCGAACGCCTCCAGCTCCCGGGGGTCCGCGGCGGGCGCGGGAGCCCCCGGGGCGCCCACGGGCACGGGCAGGGGTCCCGCGGCGGCGGCGGGCAGCGGCGGCGGCGGCAGCGGCGCGGGCAGCGCGGGGGGCTCGGCCAGCCCCGCCGCGGCCAGCGACGGCGAGAGGTGCTCCAGCAGGTCGCCGCCGTCCAGCGCCGGGTGCGGGAGCGGGTGCGGGTGCGCGGCGAGGGCGGCGGGGTGCGGGAGGGCGGCGGCGGCGCAGGGGACGCCGCTCATGGCGTGGAAGGCGGCGTCCGGCTTGAAGTGAGGGTGCAGGTGGTGGCCCTTGGCGTGGGGGGCGAGGTCCGCGGCCGCCAGCGCCTCGGCGCGGGCCAGCAGGCTCTCATCGAAGCTCCCGAATATATTGCCCTGCAGCTGCGAGCGAGAGCACGCATGGCGAGGTCAGTGGGGAATTCTGTCATCTCCGCCTGAAAAACCGGCCCCGGCACCGCGGGTCCTCCCCGGAGCTCAGGTCATAAAAATTAATAGGAATTCAGCGGCCCCGCTCCGCACGGCGCGGATCAGGGGCGGCGCGGGGGGGGCGCGGAGCCGCGACGCGCGATGGTGCTGCCGACATGAAAAAAACATTAACCCGGTGCCCGTCAGAAAACGCGGCTCAGAGCGGGAATTGCGCTGCATCCACGTACCTGCGGGGCCGGGAGGCAAACTCTGCGCATCGCCTCGCTGCCGGCGTGCAGGCTGGGGAACTTGGGCTCCTGGAGGGCGGCGGGCACGGCGAAGGGCTGCTTGGCGTCCATGGCCATCATCTCGGCGCGGCCCGCGGGCGGCAGGCCCCGGGCATGGGCGCGGGGCTGCGTCTGCCCGCGGCACTGCCCGAGCGAGCGGTGTTGGGTGGCGGAGCTCCGCCGGCGCCCGCCCCGCCCGCGCTCCCGCACTCATCTTACACCGGCCGCGCACGCGTGATGCGCCCGGGCAGCACCGGCGGGGCACGGGCGGAGAGACCCTCCGGTGCCCCGGGCCCGCCGCCCTCAGCCCCCGCCTCGCAGCCCCGGCCGCTCCCGCTGGAATCCCGCCCTTCCCTCGGCCGGCAGGCCCCGGGGAACAGGGGAGGAGCGGGCGCTTCTCCGTGCGCTAAACCCGCGGGCTGGCGTTCGGAGCAGAGGGGCCGTCCCCACACCAGCCCCGGGAAAGCGGCTCTGGAGTTGGCATTGTTCTGCTGCTGAGCGGCCCTTCCATTTTTGCTCTCCCAGTCTTCACACTTCTTCAGAAATTACTGTACTTTGGGGCACCAGAGATGCAAATATTTTGCAAAATTCGAAGTTCTTAAGCAAAAATAAAACCTAGAGATTTAAAGTTTCCAAGTCTTATAAGCCTCGGTAAACACCGAGGAGCGGAAGGAGCTGCTGTCTGGTTTCTGACAAACTGATCGCGGTTAGGGAAAAGAAGCGGCGCTGCTGTGGTGAAACGGGAACCTTTGGGAAACGCGCACCGAGCCCAGAGCGCAGGACCAAGGACGGCTCGGGTCCGTCCGTGCGGGAGCGGCGGCGGCGGGACGGGAGCGCGGGGAGCAGCACCGCGGACAGCGCCGGCACCGGGGCCGCGCTGCTCCCGGCCCGTTCCGCTCCCGGCCCGTTCTGCTCCCGGCCCGCTCCGCTCCGTGCCCGGCCCGTTCCCGGCCCGTTCCGCTCCCGGCCCGTTCCGCTCCCGGCCCGCTCCTCTCCCGGCCCGCTCTGCTCCCGGCCCGTTCCGCTCCCGGCCCGCTCCGCTCCTCTCCCGGCCCGTTCCGCTCCCGGCCCGTTCCGCTCCCGGCCCGCTCCGCTCGGTGCCCGTCCCGCTCCGCTCCGTGCCCGGCCCGTTCCGCTCCCGGCCCGCTCCGCTCCCGGCCCGCTCCGCTCCGTGCCCGTCCCGCTCCGCTCCGCTGCCGCTCTGCTCCGTCCCGTTCCGCCCCGCCCGGGGTCCGCAGCCGAGCCGGGCCGGGCCGGGCCGGGCCGGGCCGGGCTAGCGGCTCCCTCCCACCGGAGCAAACCGGCGCGTGGTGGCGAAGCTGCCTGCCCTGATTTATGATAAAACATTTAAAGGAAATCATTTATATTTCAGAGGCCCTAAATAGCTGCATGAAAGTTTTATCTGAAGTGGCACCGCTTTAAAGGCAGCCCTGCTTGATGGAAGTAATTAATAGAGGGATAAATTTCAGGCCTTTGTTTTGTTTTGGTTTTAACCCTCCCTTTATTTAGGACTGTCCGTTGACGCCAGCACACAAGAAGATGCGGAGGGCGGATGCAGAGCCCGACTCCCCGGGCCCGGCCCCGAGGGTGCTCGCACAGGACCGGCAGCTCGCTTTCCCCGTCTCTCTGCTGTTGCTTCATCCTCTCCCAGGTGCGGAGAAGCTGCCGGGACCCCGCACGCTCCTCCTGCCGGTGCCGCTGTCGCTGCCACACCGAGCACGGCCTGCGCGACCCCAGCGCCGCTGTCACAGCCCGGAGGGTCCCTGCCCGTGCCAGGACGGCTCTCCTGGCCTTAAGCACGGCCCTGCCTCCCCTCCCACAGGGCTGGGACACGCAGCTGCTGAGCTCCCTTCATTAATGCTGTAAAATATTGATGCTCCTGGCCCTGCCTGCTGCCGTTACACCTTACAGCCGGGGGAGAGGAGTCCAAAGGATAAACAACAACAAGTTAAAGGAGTCCAGATGGTTTGCCATCAGAAACTGTCTGCAGACTCAGAGGTGTCACTGCAATAGATTTCAGAGATCATTCACCTACTGGTAAATAATTAATGACATTTCTGGAAGAAAAAACCCAAACACATACTCTGATGAAACGTTGCTGGTGACTCACTGGAAATCTGAAGGCAAAAGTCAAATTAAAAGCATGTGCTATTTTATCCTTTGTCACAGCTCATGGATTGTTATCAAATTTCCTAACACATCAAAATATTCTGTTCTTATTTAGATTTTAATTCAAAGCTCATCACAGAGTAGTGCCAATAATTTCTAGGTTTCATTGTGTGAATTTCAAGTTGTTTAAAAAATATGCAGTACATACTGATACAGGAGTGATGTCCTGTGAAAGTTTCCTGGGAAGTTTGAAATAAAACCACGAGTTATTTAATCCACAATTCATGCTGGTACCCTCTCTGCCGCGGGCTGGGGGCAGCACGATGTGTTACAGTCACAAAGCTGACAGAACTAGAATCTTTAAATGTTCAGAACAGCCCCAGGACGTGCTGCACGCCCAGCCCCTCTGGAGGAGGCAGCTGCAGTGTCTGCCTGTGAGGCAGCTGAAGCACACACAGCTCACACAGGGACAGCTCCCTGCACCTTCACACGCTGCACCTTCTCCCCTGCTGCTCCTGTTTTGGAGCCTTTGTTCCCCTCCCCAGCTCCCCTCGAGGCCTGCCCAGCTCTCACCGTCCTGCCCTTGTGTTTGTCTTCGCTGTGGGTCTGGAAAAGAAATCCTGAGTCAAGGTTTATGTGATAAAATAACTTGTGTGGCTAAAATGCAGCCAGTTACCAAATCGCAGAATCAGGGGATGGTTTGGGTTGGAAGGGATCATCCCTGGGCTTTGCTGAACCTCAGGAGGTTCCACTGCTGGGGCTCATGTGCCTGGTCCGTGTGGAGGAGGACTAGAGCTGACTCTGGAGGCTCCATGTGGAGAAAGAGGAGGCCTAGAGCTGACTCTGGAGTTCCTCTTGTGAGCTGCAGAGCCCATTTCCAGCACCCCAGAGCTGTGAGCCATGCTGCACCCCGGATGATGCAGTTGTTCCACTGCACAATCTGATCGAGGAAATATCTCCAGTTACCCAGACAGTCAATTATTCATCAGCTAAATGGCCAAGCATCAATTACCTGGCCTGATTCTCTTATTCATTAAGGAGATTGAAGAACCCACCTTAAGAGAGCAAAGAAAAAGTTGCTAAGTTACAGGAGCTGTGTGGCCGAGGCAGTGTTGGGCTCCAAAGGAAAGGGCTGGCACTGGGGCTGCCCTGGGGCTGCAGGGTGTCCTCCAGAGCCCCAGCTGGTGTGGAGCCAGCTCCACTGCAGGTGTGCCAGAATGGGCTTAGGGAGGGCGGCTCGGGGTCAGAATGTGCCTTGGGTGGGACCGTGGGGGCCTAAAGGGAATTTGCAGAAATTGGAGGTTAAAGGGAGGGACCAGGGCAGGAACCCCATGGCTCTGGGAAGTTTTTAATGCAGCTGGGGATGGAATGGAAAGTGCTTCAAAGAGCACAGCTGCCAGTGGCATCACAGCCAGGATGGGCTTCCTCTGCAGACAGGGAGCCCTTGCAGCTCTGCACAGTGGGGCCACCCCACACAAACCACCAGAGAGAGCCCCAAAGGGACTGAGCACTGGCCAATTGCTGAGCTGCCTTCCGAGGAGAGGCAAGGGGAGCCATCTGGGGCCTGTGCATTGCTTCAGATTAAGTTAGGAGCACTTTCCTGTTCTGTAGTCACAATCCAAGCAGAGCTTTGCTGGCTGCAGAGGGGCTCCTGCCAAGCAAAGCCTTGGCACGTCCTTGGCCCCAGGCAGTGGCACAGGTGGCTCCAGGGGCTGAGTGGGTGTTTGTGGGTGTGATCCCAGAGCAAACCCCAAAGCCTTGGCATTAGCAGAGCATTGTGGCCCCACCAGAGCACAAGTGCCGAAGCTGTGCTGGGTGACAGGGGCAGGACAAACAGCCCTGTCCAGCAGCAGCAGGTGGAAAGTTCAGCAACTTAGTTTTGAATTTTTCAGGAAGCAAGGTTTTGATTTGAGATTCCAGGAAAACAGGTGGCCACTGTCTTGGAAGTGGCATCCTTTACTCACTTGTAGTGTACATGAATTATTGTAGGGTTTTCTGGCTGTTGCTGTTTAGGTGGCCTGGAAAGGCCCAGGGATGGCCTTGGAGAGCCGACGCTTCAAAGAACGAGGAGAGACTTCTGATCTTGTCTCGGTCTCGGTGTTTATTAATTGTTTATCTAAAAGATTTTCTTTCAGCCCGACAGAGGTCTGCACAGCAAGTCAGCCATGGGCACACTGCGAGCCCCCTGGGCGGTCACTTATCTTTATACTCGAAGTTACGTATACAATATTTACTATTTCTCCCCAATACCTTCTACTCTTATTAACCGGTGCACTTTTAGTAATGACCAATCCCAAAGTGCCACCACCACCACAGAAGATGGAGGCCAAGAAGAAGAAGAAGAAGGACAGGACACGCCCCAATTCCTCCATCTTACTTCTTTAGACCCCCCTGTACCAAAATCCTAAACCCTGTGTTTTACACTTTAACTAACTTATCCCTTCACCATACACCCAGTGAATTCCTCCTATCCTCATACAGGTCTCATCTCCTGTGTAGGATCAAAATCCTGCCACCAGACACTTCTGGCAACATTCCAGGATTCCCGAGCCCCCCAAGGGTGGTCTCGGCCTCTCTGCACCTCCATCCTGAGGTGCTGAGATCCCACAAATTATATAATTTTTTACATGTATCATTCACTGTAATTAAAACTGCAATAAAGGATGCATCAGTCCTTGATCAGAACAAGCTCTCCCCTCCTGCCTGAGAGGATGGGAGCAATGGGGCTTTCCATGGGTGGAACAGAACACTCAGCTGCCAGGCATCTGGTTATATTTGCTCCTAATTCTAGAAATACATCTAAATGCATCTAACAGGACTCTGCCACAAGAAGTTAATGAGGAACAAACATTAATTATTCATGCCCTGAAACAGTAGGTCTCCTAATGTTTTTGCTAATCAACAAG